>NC_056726.1:572864416-573174416 GCF_019279795.1 Protopterus annectens
TCATACCCCGTTGAAGTCAGTTTTCTGGGACAGACTCTGGTTCATAGATTGTTACTAGGCTAATGACCACTAGGGCTCTTACAAGCCTAGCCATTCACCGCAAACCGTTTGGGTGCCAAGTGTCATACTATGTTAGTAGGCAGGTAGCTAATGATTTGTAGTAGGAGTGCTAGTTAAGATAATACTTTTGTTATTGACGGCCTCTGTCCATAAGGGACATGGGAGCCATACCTGGGGTAAATTTACAATTCTCCATCCAATTGTCAATGCTTTGTTTGAATAGGGTCAGGGATGAACTCTGTTTTACACAGATGTGGAGCCTGTTCTATAGTGTGGGGATCCTTTTGGACATACATCTGTCCCTCCAGCACATTCTGTTTATGTCACAAGTGAAGTTCGGATCCCTGGAACTAGTGTTTCTGGTACTGTTTGTTTTTTACATGTGAAACAGATCCGTTAGGGCTTGGTCTGAGGAAGTCCTGTAATCCATGTAAAGACCCCCTCTCAGTAGCTTCTAGAAGGTTTAATATAGAGATAGGGCCTTTAGGAAATCAGTGCAGGGTGGGGTATTGTTGCCCTGAATTCTTCTGGTGAGAAACCCTTGTATGTGTTCCAACTGTTGCAAGTATCTGGTTAGATATATGCCAAAGGGGGTATTGTATTTAATGATAGGTCTGATAAGGGCCAACAAGAGTGGTATTATAACTTCCATGGACCTGGATGCCATACTGTTATCTATAAGTTGGATGAGATAGAATGGTTTTCATATTATCTTAGCTACATGTTGGGTAAAGGTCAGATTACTGTCTACATATGTTCCCCGATTCCCTACTACTGGGTTGACTCATAGGGGCATTTTATCACTGGAGTGATTAACTTGCATTGACAGTTTCTTAAAGAACATTATAATGCATTTTTTGGCATTGAGTTTCAGGCCATGGCTTTGGCACCAGTTATTTATTTGTGTTAAACCCATTTGAAAGATTTTTGTGTCATGGGAGGAATCTATAATAGCTCCCAATTTACAGTCACTTGCAAACTTGGTGAGCCAGAGGTCTTTAATATTAGCCTTGAGTCTGGCTTCCAAGAAATAGATGCCAAAGAGGGCAGCCCATCATGAACCCTGGAGTACTCCACAGGTGGTTAGTCTCTTTGTGGAGGTGGACTCACTGATCCTGACTTCTTGGGTCCTGTCTGCGAGCCAGCCAGCAATCAAGCAAGTTATATAAGGGTTTACATTTAGCTCAAAGTGCTTGTCAGCAATGCCTGAGTGGGGTATTATATCAAGTGCTTTAGTCAGGTCAAGATGCGTAGTATGCACTGTTTTACCATTGTCCACTGCCTTGGTGACCCTCTCAAATAAGTCTACCAGGTTAAGTAGGCATTATCTTCCCTTAGCAAAGCTAAATTGGGATGTGTCCAGTATCTGTAGGTTGCCAATGTCATTTTTTTATTATTTCCATGATAATTCCTTCCATGGCTTAGTATATTAAGCTTATTAGACTGATGAGTCTATAATTCCCTAGGTCAGTTGATGGTCCACATTTGTGGAAGGGAATGACTGTTGTGGTCCTTCATTCACTTGGATTGTAGCCTGTTTCAAGGCTGAAGTTGAAGAGTGCCTCAGGTGGTCCTCATAGGTAATGTTTTAGACTGTTCAGGAGGCACCTGGGAATGTTGCCAGGACCCATGGAGGCAGTGTTCCTGGCTTTAGCCAGTGCTGCCAGCACCTGATCCCTGCTGATAGGGAGGAAGTATGTTAGAGGGGATTTCACCTGGTGGAGCTTGGGAGATATGGAGGGTAAAGTTTAAGCTGAATTTATCAGCCAGTATATTTGCTATGTCACCCTGATTGGTGTAGGTGGTACCTTTCACTACCAATTCAGCACACTGTTGTGTTTTACCTCTAAGGTTCCAGATGTAGCTGAAGAAAGCCTTCTGGTTGCTGTTAGCCTGTGAGGCTATCCTATCCTTGTACTTGGCCACTTGGCCATGTCAGACTTAATTAGACCTCTTAGTTTCTTGTTTAATTGTACAAGAGAGCTCTTATCTTTAAGGGAGTTGCTTTTCCTGATTTTGGCCAAGAGTTTTCTTCTTTTATTATATAACCTGTTTACGTGAAGAATCCATCAGTGGGGTTTGTTTTTAGTCTTTGTTTTGGGTTTTTTTTATGGTAGATACGGCAGCCTCTATGCAGCTATTCATATTTGTATAGTGAAACTGTGAATAATTCTGCATAGGTAGCTGTGATCTCGGTTTGGGGAGCCTTGGATTTTGACAAACTGTTACTTAATAGGAAGCCATTTGCCTTTGAAGTGATGCCTGCACTGTTCTGTAGAAGAAAAAAAATGAACACTTCAGATGATAGTTTAGTACATATCCACAATACAATAAAAAAAAAAACACTGTAAATTTGGAATGCTCTACCTGCACAAAATCTTCATGAATACAACCACCAAAACCACCCTGGGCACTACTTACCTTCTCCCCTCCCTCCTCTATGGAGCTCCCATTCTAACAAACATTCAGACTACACTAAAAACAAACTAATATCCTATTTTAACAAAATAGCTAAATTTGCAATAAATGCACCTCATTACACACACCACTGTACATCTCTCAATCCCAATCAACTGGCTCAAACTTCCATATCTCCTAGACAACCTACAACTCATGGCACACAAAATTATATATCAACCCAATAACTGCCCTGCTCTCAACACAGTCCCCCAAACCTGTATACCCCCATAACTCTCCAATCTGAAGACAAGCAACTAGTAACCCTACACAGACTAAACAAAAAAGCTGGACACTATCTATATTTCTGTGCTGTAGCAATGATCTGGAATGCTTTACCAGCACACATCAGAACAATAGCAAACCACAAGAACTTTAAACTCACACTAAAAAAACACCTTCTAGCAACAAGTATCTGCCCTTGTTTCAAAACTACCTAACAACCCAGTTGCTATGCCCTTATCTTCCTCCCCACTTATACTCTACTACACCTTTTCTTTCTTTCTTTCTTTCTTTCTTTCTTTCTTTCTTTCTTTCTTTCTTTCTTTCTTTCTTTCTTTCTTTCTTTCTCTTTCTTTATTTCTTTCTTTCTTTCTCCACCCCAGCTGTCATCCCCCTTTTTCACTCTACTTTCCTCCACTACATATATTTCACTTCCTTCCTTCCACCCCCTTCAAAGGACATAGCAACAAAATTATTAAAACTTGACATAGACCCTCTTACACTGATTACAAATATGAACCTATTTTTCTTCATTTCTCCTTAAACAAGCTAATAGTCCTATTGAAATGTTTTAACTGACTATTTATCCTATTTTCTAATACTATACTTGCAGTCTTCCCAAATATCATACAATATGACTTCTCACCATAACAGATAATTTCAAATTGTATTCCAAAAGCCTGCCTAAGAGAATTATAGTAATATGCCAACTGTATAAACTCACAACTCTCTATTTCTTGATTTCAGTATTTACTGTGATAATTTTATCTGCTCTCAATGCTAATGTGGTAATTTTATATTAATTCTCTGCCTGTAACTTATTGTAACCTACACTATGTAAATTTAATATATTTGTATTTTCATTTTGTCAATGTCTTTTTTTTTTATTCTGTGGAGCTTTTCTTCTTGGGCCTCCACTGAAAATGGGTTTCTGACCCTGTCGTACTTTTCCAGTCAACAAATGAGAAGTAAATAAATAAATTACAAAAATATCATTTTCAGTAATATAAAACAAATGCATTCTGCTTAGTATACTGTTTAGTTTAGTTTCTGTCAGTTCTTGCACTCATCTGAAACAGATGCCATGCTGCTCTCCTTTGATTGACACCAGGTGTTGATGGTAACCATCTTTCCCTTTTAATTATATCTCCCACAAAGATCAAATAACGCAATAAGGTTTTTGGAGTCAAACTGAAAGCAGTATTTTGTCTCATATTAAAACATGTGGTATCTTTACATTGCTATATGAGATGTAACAGGTAATCAAGAAATACCAGTTGTCTAACACAGAAAATACCTTTAGCAGATTGGAAAAACCTTTGATGCTTTTATTTATATATCTTTATATTGAAATTACTTATACTAGGTGCATTGAACATGCATACTTCTGATTAAAAGAGAGAATTTGGGTGTTTTATGTGAATCAGAACAATGGTAAAGCTGTATTATTTATGCTCTGTCTCTCTCTATTTCTCTGTCAGTCTGTCGGTTTTAAATCAACTCCTTAGGAAGAAAAGAAGGCCATTTTTCAGTTGAGATTTTTACCACTGGAAGTTACTTTAAATTCATCTTTATTTTGCAACTTATATACTGCTGCATAATAAAGTCAATGTTCCATATAGAAGTACTTACATATTTTTTTCAAGTTGATTACATTGCATTGTTATTTTATTCTCAGCTCCATTTTTTGTACTAACATGAACAGTATGCAGCAAGAAAGTCGTGCATTTCTGGAAAATAAGAAATGCCCCAGATGTGTGATGAGGCCTCACGCAACAGATGAGGGCCTCTGCAACCTTTGAAAATCCATTATTTCTCAATAATGTCCTAAAATGAAAATGACATCTTTGATGTATGATATATATATATATATATATATATATATATATGTGTGTGTGTGTGTGTATATATATATATATATATATATATATATATATATATATATATATATATATTTTTTTTTTTTTTTTGCTTACAGTATTTTGATGCATTTCTTTGAATATTAAAACATCTATCAAACTGTACTCTCCTTAAGAAAATAAAATGTAGGAATATAAAATGCTGTCTGTAGGTCCATAAGTTTAGCAAACAAATTTAAGGCCTACTGGCCCTAGAGGAGCTTGCTGCCCCAGAGCCTATGTTTGTTCTTACCGGTGCCCATGTGGTCATCTAACTCCTTCTTGTGGGTGTTGGTTAATAGGTTAACTTTAATTGACAGGAGGAATTTATTCCTCTGGAGTGAGAGTCTGTGATATTTGATAATGTTGTTTCACTGTATGACTGATATTAATTTTTACTGAAGATGTGTCCTCTTCTGCTCAGGTTACTAGGAAAGTATTCTAAGCAAATGATTTCTTATTGTAAGAGGTCATTTAATGTCTTTTATGACAGGCATAGTTCTCCTCTAAGAAGGAATAAAAGAAAAATAAAAGATGTAATTGTTCTAGTGTTTGGCTATAAGACAAGTCTGCAGTCCTTCAATTCTCTGTGCTTTCTTTAGTTCCACAGATGGCATATGAGTGGGTTACACAACAGGGTGCAGTATTTTATAATTGGTTTGATAAAAGCTGTATATGGGTGGGGGGTACACAGTGATCAGGCAGGCACCTCCACAAGCTTTATAGATGATGGAAGCTACAAGGTTATAAAATGAAAAATCATCTCTATAACTTCACAGTCTTTTCTTGTTTTGTCAGCTTTTAGCTGTTGCCCAGTTAAGCTAAACTAAGTTAATGTGGGAAGGGTGGCTAAATGTCAGAATGTTGCATTTTTTTACACAGAAGGCATAGTTATTTCTACTGCCTCATTTATTTGTAATATTAAGAGTCATTTGAAGGGAAGTGATGCCAACAGGGTTAAGATCAATGCTCCAAAGTCTGCAATCATCAGAATGTTTTGTGAACCATTCACTGAGGTCAGTTCTGACATCTGAAAAAAAAAAGATCTAAAAAAATGGCCCCAAGACTGAACAGTGAGGGACTACAGTGGTAACAAGGAATAGTGATGGCAGAAGTCATCTTACTTTTACCTGTTGTGTATGACAATGTAACCAGTTGTAGATCCAGCTTCTTAAAATTCATTAGCCTTTAGATCTCAAATACGACTCTGTCAAGGAAGACAGTTTGAATGCTTTAAGCAGACTGGAGTAATCTGTATAGATGGATAAACCTTCATCCAAGCCAACACTGACACTCTTGAAAAAAAATGTATAAATGTAAGAATAAAAGATTTACCTTCAAGGAAATTGTACTCGGTTATATCATGGAAGAGGATTTTTATTCTGCCTGAAAAAGTTTTTTTTGCACCCATACCTCTTAACCTCTTAGAACAAGAAATCTAGACAAAGCCATAAATAAAAGTGGAACAAAGGCCCAGAAATAGAGCAATTTTTAAATATTGCTCTTACAAACTCAGAAAGTTAATAGATTAACAGGTTTTGCATTAACATGAATTTTCTGAAGGGTATGAAGTCTGAAACTTAAATGTCTGCCATTACTTTCGAACTATAATCTCTAATGATTTATCACTAATTTACCAGAAAACTACAACTTTATAAAAATGGACCAAAAATATGAGGCCAAAATCTAGACATTCTGTGAAAATCTGTACAGTTGAGAAGTATATTTGCACCAATACCTTGCACAACATACTTGTTAGGCTGATTGGTCTGTACTTACTAAGGTGTGTAGAAGGGGCTATCTTGTTGATTGAGACTGCAGGAGCCTGCATCTAGACATCAGGAACATAGCCATTTTAATAGACCTTTAGTCATATCTAAAAAGGATGCATAGTAGGCTATTTTTGATGCATTAATTAGCCTTTCTTTTCAGACCTTTTACAGGGGGCAGAGGTAACATTGTGAATGTAATTTCAGATGGGGTTATTTTTCAGGGAGTAAAAATGGATCGGATTTTCTTTGTGGCTAGAAATCTGTTTCAGATTTGTATGATAATGTTTTAGCTATATTATTTGGCTCTGCTACAGTGGTAACATTTTGTTGTAGCCCACTACATTCTTGCTCCTTTTCCTTTAGTTTTCAGATGTTGATGCCTTATTATTGTCACCTGTCCTTATGGCAAGATTTACCAGAAACACCACTTTGCTTTTTTGATTTTTTGATAGGATCATAAGGGACTACTATGCTATCGACCCAGAGGTAATTTTAAGCATTGCCATTTCAATGTAATAACATAGAAGTGCTAGTGAATACCCAAGACTGCATGTAATGATTACTGCCCATGTCCAGGAGGGTTGTGTGAACTTTTGAGAAGTATATACCAAACAGTAAGTGGCCCAGCACTGACCCCTGTGGCACCCCACTGGTAACAGGTCTGCTGTTTGATGTGGAGTCACCCAGTATGATAGTGCGCATCCAGTTTGTGAGCCAGTTGGCAACCCATCTTACAACAAAGGGGTTTACATTCAGTTTCCTAAGTTTATCTGCAATGCCTGAATGTGAGATTGTGTCAAAAGCCTTTGCCAAGTCGAGGTATGCTGTGTGCACAGATTTGCCCTCATCAGTGGCCTTGGTTACACTTTCGAAGAAATCCACCAGATTTAACAGGCAGGATATGCCCTTCACAAAGCCAAATTGGGTTAGATCCAGGGTTTGGAGGTCACCTATGTCTTTATTTACAAGGTCCATAATGATACATTCCATGGCCTTACAGATGAGGCTGGTCAGGCTTATGGGTCTGTAATTCCTTGGGTTTGTTGCTAGGCCACCTTTTTGGAGGGGAATAACTGTAGCTGTTCTCCATTCCACAGGAACAAAGCCTGTGGTTAGGCTGTGATTGCAAAGTGTACTTAGTGGTGATGCTAATTCATGTTTTAGCCTGTTTAGAAGACAGCATGGGATGTCATCTGATCCCATGGAGGCTGTGTTTTTTGCCTTGGACAAGGCTTTGAGGACCTGCTCCTTTGATATATAGGAGTTTTGGGGAGGTTTGTTGTAAGTTAGGAGGGGATAAGAGAGTGACATTTTTGCCAAACCTATCCACTCGCAAGTTTGCTCTCTCTATGGGGTCTGTGTTTGTGTGATACTGTTGGCTACTAGTTCTGCACATGCTTGGGTACTACCCTTTAGGTTACGTACGTAGCTGTAAAAGGCCTTATGGTTATCCTCGGCAGTACTTGCTAGGTTTCTTTCAAAGGAGCTCTTGGAGGATTTGACAAGTTGTCTTATTTCTCTGTTCAGGCTCAGGAGGGTGCTTTTCCATTGGTGGGGCCTTGCCTTTGTTTTCTTGGACAGCAACTTTTTGCATTTATTGTAGAGATTGTTGATGCTGGATGTCCACCATGGCAGCTTGCTTTTACTTGGGGTTCTGGCTTTGATTGTTTCTGGTACAGCCGAGTTTATACACTTATGCAAGTGATTGTACAGGGCTTTAGTGTAAGCTTTGGCAGAGTTACCACTTCCAGCTTGGGGTGGGCCTTGGAATACATTTGTGCCTTCACCTAGGAGGGTATAGTTTGCCTTGGTGAAGTTTTTAATTCTCATTTCACCCTTTGTGAGTTCTGGTGTTAGTGTTAGTTTGGTGACTGATTTGTGATCAGTTTTAACTAAAGAGGGTGCAACAGTTGCAGCAGTGCACCTGTTTGACTTGTTGGTGGGAACCAGATCTGGAATGTTTGTTCCTCTTGTCAGGTATGGACAATTTGTTCCAGGGCATTTGAATTCACAAAGTCAAGGAACTTTTGTGCTACTGAGTTTGGGTTAGTGTAGGTTTCCCAGTTGATGGTGGGATAATTGAAATACCCCATAACCAGTGTGTTTGGTAAACTTTGGATTGTTTTTAGTTTGGTTAAGTAGGCTTCTTGGGTGTTGTGACCCATGGATGGGGATCTATAACTGGCTAAGACTTGAATGGGGAGCCAGTTGTCCAGTCTAACTAGATGGGAGATAAAATTATCTCTAATATAGATTGAAACACTGACTCATTTTGTTTTCACATGTTCATTTTGCGGTCTAAAGGTGTGGAAGGCATTGTAGCCTTGTAGGGCTGGGGTACTCTCTGGGGCCTTAAACCAGGTTTTTGTGACTGCACACACATCTACATCTTCTAGTGATAGAAGAGCTTCCAGGGAGTGTAGCTTTTGGTTTAAGCTGTGGAAGGCATTGTAGCCTTGCAGGGCCAGGGTACTCTCTGAGGCCTTAAACCAGGTTTCTGTGACTGCACAGAAATCTACATCTTCTAGTGATAGAAGAGCTTCCAGGGAGTGCAGTTTTTGTTTTAAGCTCCTAGCAGTTAGCAGCTTGTTTTTGTTCAGATCAGTGCTTTATAAGCATAATCAAATTATGTTATCAAGAGCAGTAGCAAGTGTATAAAGCTAAAACCCAATCTCTTCTCTAATAATTGGGCATTCTAAGAGTGGAAATATTTGGTAAATGAGTACCATGTTCAAATCCCTACTTACTCTTCTCATGGGTTTTGCCATACCATGTTCCATAGTTTGTTATAAAAACTGATGATTCATTTCAGACGTAAAAAACTGCAGATCTGTTATTCATGGGTATATGCTATATCACAAATCCCCTTATGGTATTAGCTTTATGTGCAAATGTAACCACTTCTGAAGACAAGATGACAGTTTCTCGGAAACATCACCAGAGATGTGAAAAAAACTTAGGTGAAACATTACTACATTATTACTTTTAATACATTTGAATTTTTATAGCTTGGAAAAGAAGTACATCTAAAGCTGCTACATGTCCACCTGTCCATTCCTGTTCCTAAAACTACTTCTCAAAGAACAAGCCAAGACGTTCCTCAGATTCCTTAATATTCACATTGAATACTTTCTTTCCAAAATAAGTATCCTTGTTGCCTTTGTAAAGGAATACTAAATCATGAAGCTTGAGTCTATATCCCAAAGTGCTAAATGCAAATTGCCCATGCTGTTAGATGTAATGGGTACCATGGACTTTAACTTGTGGTGTGTGTGTGTGTGTGTGTGTGTGTGTGTGTGTGTGTGTGTGTGTGTGTGTGTGTGTGTGTGTGTGTGTGTGTGTAGACAAAGAGATGTATTCCAAAAGATCAGCACAACCCTGCTGTAATGAGGCATGTAAAATGCAAGAAACCTGTTAAGTAAGGTAATGCATAAATAAGAAGCAATGCAGAATTAGCATATAATTGAGTAGTAATCACTGAGCATTGAAGTAAAGCACAGAAGTGACCATATATAAATGCAGCTATGAAGACAAAAAAAGATGCAGTAGTTTGAAAAGAATACTGCAAAGGAAATAGCAGTCCACCTTTGAAAAATCATATAGGTTCATAGGTAAATATTAGGCTAAAAAAGCATATAGGTTCATAGGTGAATACTAGGCTAACTGTCCTGAAGGGCTTTTAAGTCTAGACAATAACCCCAAATCAGGATTGAAGCCTATACAGCCTATACCTTAACCATTATGCCAGACCATCCCCCTTAATAAAAGCCTTGCCATGCACCGCAATGCTGAGAATCAAATCCTGTACCTTGACACTGTAAGGTAAACACCACAACCATTATGCCAGCCCCAATTTTATATAGGATGTAAAATGACAAACAGATATATAGTACATGATAAAAAATATGTGTGTATGTTATATAATAGCGGTAAAGGCATAAAATAAAGTTAGCATACTTATGCGGGAAACTAAAAATTTTTAGCATACAACCTAAGTACATACCAATATCATGTTGATATGTGGATATATAATTATGTGCAATATCACAATATTGTGTAGTCCTCTAAGTAGCTAAGGACATTAACAAAGTCAAAAACTTTTGGGTGATGTGACATGATATGCCACATCACTGGCATCACATTGCTGTTTATCTAAAACTTATGAGGAAAGTAGGATGTATAGGGAGAACCTGCATAATGCACACACCCTGAGGAGTGGGAGAGATAAGACAGTAGCAGTATGTTGAGGGTAAGGAGGGGTGATACACATGAGGGAAGAGAAATGAAGGTCATAGTGAGTGTCAGAAGGGCATAGGAATTTCTTTGTGGGAATAGGCCCCATTTTTCTTTGAGTTGTTGCCAAATGGAAGAGGAGAATTTGGTCAAGAAGAAACAGGGAGCATACAGGGCACTGCATAACAGAAACACACGGTGGTACAATGCAAAAGAGGTAGGATATGGTAGGATATGGTACTCAGACATTAAGTAAGCAGCCATCACTGAAGGAGTCACAGAAAGGTAACAAAACATGGAAGTGGTGCAACCAACTCATAGGTTCTTCAAGCTAACAATGATAAAGTAATGCACCAACGATAACATGTTAATGTGGTGCAATACCTGTTCAAAAAGTATGTCACAGTATAGATGTGTAATTGTACACATGCTTTAGATTTGCAGCCCTGGACAGGTACGTAAATGACATAGACTGCAAGTAAGAGAGATCCAGACACATGTAGGATCACAGCGACAGAAGTCAAGACAGAACCACCAAATCAACATGTGGGAGACAAACATCTGTCCACTAAGCTACATTGCAATCCTAAGATTTACTGAAATATATGTTAGTATTCTGTGAAGGTAGCAGTAAAATTCTCCTGCAGCAAGAAAGAGGCATCACTGCACAAACACAGGAAACTGCAAACACATGCTTCTGAAATAACAGACTACACCATGCCATCTGTGACATTGTGACTTATTGCCATCTGTGTCAGGGAGAATGGGGCAGTGCATGTGTGACATGTGCCAGCATGGATAGCTGGAGTTTTTTAAATAGTTTTGTCAACAAATTTTCTGTCATTTGACTATCACACTGACTTGTACAAATGCTTATGTTAAAAAAAAATCTATCAACAGTGTTATTATAACTGATTAAATGTTTGTTTAAACAAAGAATTATATAATTTTCAAATACTGCAACAGATCTTAGAAAATGTCTGAGCCCGTTCTCTACCAGAGTCATGTGATCAAATGTGATGTCATTCTATAACCAGCAGTGAGGGGATGGAACTCACAGATCAGCTTGTTTTATTTTGTTTTCTTTAGAGCCTGATATAAAATCTAAAATAGTTATCACAGTTCAGTTGTAGTCACTTTAGAAGTTGGAAGGTCATCACCTTGCCTAGTGGAAGTAAGCTTCTCAGCATTTCATCTTGCCTTGCTGAATTAAGTTAGCTAGGTAACAGTTCTTTAGACAACAGTTCTTCTTTAAACAGACAGGAATTGCAGTGAGATTAGCTAAGTATTATTTTTCTGAATCTGCTTGAATCTGTCCAACAGGTTATGTTTATTTCTCCTATGATTAAAACTCTGATGTTTATTGCACTTAAATATTTAATATTCTCATGATGTCTATTTTATTATTTATTATTAAATATTTTAATACCTTTTATTGTGGCTGGTCTTTAAGAGATTACTTTTAACATCTTGACAGTACTTGTGCTTATTCTAGTGATAACTTAGCCATTTCGAAAAGCTTTGCTGCTTGGGTTACACTCTACCATTTATGTTAGTATTTATTTTATCCATTATAATTGGATACCCTTGCAAGAGCCTGACAGTGACTGGCTGGTGGCAGCATTGTTACCTTACTGACTGGGCATAAGGGGGCACAGCTAGTCCCAGCATTTCCCAAGAGTGTATGTGAAAATCAAATACTCAGGTGTGGGTTTGTCAGTCACTTGAACTGCTATTGAGGGAAAATGTGCTTGATTCAGAGAGCTGCATTTGAAAATACTGAGTAAATCCATCCCTGTTTTAGTGACCGTCTCTCACTGGTGTCGATGGTGAGGATTAAGGCTCCTTGAATACTGGCCCAGAGTGGAGGGGCAGTCACACCATCTGTTGACAATAATCATGCCAGCTGCATATACAACACAGTTGTAAATGTTTACCATCCCTGATATTCTACAGTTACTTTTACTAGTACAACATGGACTCTGTTGTCCTTTATGGTTCTGTGCAGTGTGCATATGCTGATATGGGCGTACTGTGGTGCGTTACATATGACACCACAAAAACAGGATTATGTTCATATAAGCCAGATAAGAGGTCAAGTGTTCCTTGAGCATGACCTGAACTGGAGAATGTACACTAGTGGCACTGTACTACGACTGTGGTACAAGCAAGTATCAGCTAGCTATGGAAATGTAACCTGCTGCTACAGCATAGTACCTCTGTAGAGTGTTCATGCAGCTGTCACCAATATGTGCAGTCACACATCACACACCACATATGAAGATACGCATGTTATGCCATGTCTGTTTGTATTATACGAGCAAGCAATGGTGTAGATGTTGGAATGTGACTGGTTATGTACAGAATATCTGATGCATAATATCTATTGTTGAGCATGTGTACAGAACATAAAAATTACATATAATGTGATGTCTGCAACTGAATACCACACATCCATGTGGGAATGTTTGTGATACTGCATCATGTGGACAACGCATTGATTACAATCAGCTAACCAATGGCATATATGCCACAGTATATAGTCACAGTATATCAAATGAATATATAACTATAAATAAAGCACATTTGTATTCAAATGAGATGCATACAGTACTGTAAAACAGTAGCAAGCATACCCATAAATGTTGGTGTGTCAACGCTTCATAAAAAAAGTTGGCATAAACTCAGTACAGTCATGCAAACCCATGGAAACAAACATCCTCCAAGAGGGTCTCACCAAACAAATGACTGGTGCCAGAGACATGGCATTAAACTGAATGTCAAAAAATGCATCATCATCCCATTTGGGGAGAGTGACATCCCCACAAATTATCACATTGATAATAAGGGCCTAAGCACACAATCACTCGTGAGGAACTTGGGCACCCAGGTTGATAGCAAACTGAATTTTGACAACCATATTGCCTCCATTGTACGGAAAGCTTTCTACATGGCCCACCTCATTAGTAAGGGTATCTCATCCAGTGACAAGGTGGTCATAATATCCTTATAGTCTTCCCTTATAAGACCTATTATTGAGTACAATGCCCCTTTTGGCATATACCTCACAAAGCACATGCAGCAGCTGGAGAGACCACAGAGGTTCCTCACCAGGAGAATCCAGGGCCTCAAACATCTACCCTACACATATAGGCTAAAGGCCCTTTCCCTCTACTAACTCCTCAGAGCTGACCTCTGTCTGGCATACAAAGCAATCTCAGACCTTGCTTTGTTGGGACTGCTGCATATCAAGTAGCCTGCATGAGCAATGTCAACCTGGTCTATGACATCAATAGGACTTGGCGGGGCAGATTTGTGTCCCAGAGTCTCCACCTTTTATGGAATAGACTCCCTCTCCACATCAAACAGAGTACCTCATTAACTCTTTTTAAGCACAACCTGGATAACTGGACAGGGAACAGAAAATACACCCCTGGGATTCCACCTATATCCCTACTGAACAGTGGCATAGGGTGCTGACTTGGAACATAGGCTAAATTCTTGGCTAGGCTTGTAAGGGCCTCACGGCCAGTAGCCTAGTAACTTCATATGATCCTATGATCCCGTTGTGGCAGGATTTAATAAACCTAAGCTAGCTGTTATACTTGTCTCTGGAATTTGGTGCTGCTATAAGTGTAAATATTACAACTGTGCTCATTTTTCTTTCATTTATTTTGTTAATCAAGTAAACTTACTAACATGCTAGTTTTCAGGGCTGACACTGTAGCCAAATTCAAACCCAGGACTACAGGAGGAAGCCTTTTAGTAGTTTATAGTAATACAGTGTCAAAAACTGTTAAATAATGTACTGCTGTACTCATGAAAAAATAATATTCTCTCAAGTATATCATTAAATGTAATCACCAGGATATTTCTTTCTTTCTTTATTTTTTTATATTTGTTTACCTGCAAAGTCTGGCTGGGTAATAAATACCCATTTTCAGAGGAGGCCTGGGGAGAAAAACTCCAGAGAGTACATCAAATAAAACTCTAGTACAAATCTAATTAAAAAAAACATACATATATACAGTTTGATAGTGGAATACATAGGATACAATAGAGCATGAAGAGATACAAGTGATGAAAAAGTAAAAATAATTAAAGAAATGATGATTAAATATGACAGTCCAAACGTTTTCAAAGTATAGTCTACTATGCTAGGAAATAAAAATAAAAACATACAAGTCCACCCCAAGAGTGGGTAGAGGGCAGATGTTGAAAGGTATGAACAAATATTATGATAAGAGGTTAAGTTAGTAAGAATGTAAAGAATATGTTAATATAGATCATACAGGTGAGGTGTATGGGCACTGCCATGAGTTAGTGAGCAATTCTTTGAAAGAGGATTTAAATTCATGGAGGACAGATATAGTTCTGAATGAATTTGGGATAGAGCTCCATAGTTTGAATATGCAGTCTGAGTATAAATTTTCCCCCGGATTCAATAAACTCCGTGCAGGAATAGTGCTATTCCTGCATGGAGTGGTTTGTGTCCATGTAGCATTAGCATTAACAGCAGTGCACCTTGTATATTCATGAAGGCGCTCTGCTGTTAAGGCTAAATGGACACGAACAGTGAACGAGTGCTTGAGGCGTGAAAAAGTAGTGCACAGACATTGAACATGCGCCCTGCACTCAGAAGGTGCCATACAACACTTTCAAAAGTATTTCAATGTCTGTGGAAATTAAATGAAATGAAATTAAATGTTTCAGTGTCCACTGATACTGAAATAACTAGGGGAGCAAGAAAAAATGCAGGGACACACACCCCTGCATTGTAAAAGTGACGTACGGCACTTTGCAAGTGCTATCAGCATCCACGGACACTGACAGCTAATAAAATAGCTATGTCAGTGTCCACAGACACTGCATAGCTAGTAAATCTGTAAGGAGATGCAGGGGGTGTGTGACAGGTTCTGTCACACACCCTATGCATTGTAAAAGTGCCGTATGGCCATAGCCGTTAACTGTACAGGTGTCTGCAGAAACCCCAGATGTCTGCCTCACATATGTTTCACCCTCCTAGAGCAATAAAGCAGGACAAAGCCATAAATAATGGGGGGACAAAGCCACAAAAATAGGGAAACGTCTTAAATATTGCACTGACAAACCTGAAAGCTGATAGAATAAAAGGTTTGCAGTAGCATGGACTTCCTGTAGGGTATGAAAATTGAAACAGAAATGTCTACTATGTGAAAGTGCAATACAGCCATAACCGTTAACTGTACAGGTGTCTGCAGAATGCCCAGATGCCTGCCTCACATACTTCTCATCTGCCTACAGCAATAAAGCAGTACAAAGCCATAAATAATGGGGGGACAAAGCCATAAAAATAGGGACATGTTTTAAATATTGCACTGACAAACCTGAAAAGCTGACAGAATAAAAGGTTTGCAGTAGCAAGGACTTCCTGCAGTGTATGAAGACTGAAACAGAAATGTCTGCCATCTGAAAGTGCAATACAGCCATAGCTGTCAACTATACAGGGTTCTGCAGAATGCCCAGATGCCTGCCTGACATATCTGTCAACCTCCTAGAGTAAGAAAGCTGTGGCAGGCCAGAAATAATACAATTTGTTTTCCATGCTAAGGAATGTTTAAGCACAGCTGAGTGGGTGTGCACGTTATGCCCCCCCCCCTGCTCAGCATTGCTTAAACAGCCCATAAAATAAAATTATACAGCTAAAATCCCTAAACTGAGATAGTGTAGTGGTTAGAGTCCTGGCTTTACATGCAGGCATTCATGGTTTGAGTACCAAGACAGGCAAGTTATTTTTATATGAGAAAGCAGTGATAAAGTTATTATTTCCAACTTAAATTATGTAGTAACTAGTTTTTGTCAACCAGGGTAGTGTAGCTGGTGTAAAATGGAAGTGTTAGTGCATATAACATGTGAAACCACCCATGTATACACAAGTGTCCCGTACAGTATAGTCACACCGCTTGCTAATGTAATGAAAGCACATGGAGGGGTGTCATGTAAAGTAAATCATATGCACTGACTAAATGAAGTCATTATTCTGATATTTTTTTAAAATGAAAAGTGAGCAATGGTTAGCAATGCTCAGCTATGCTTAGCAGGTTTAAGCATTGCTTAGATGTGAATGCTAAGCAGCAGGTAGCTCAGCTAAGCAGATTTGTACACTGTTAAACAATGTTCAGCATGCACCCATGTAAGCACCATTCAACTCAGCTGTGCAAATTTGCACACTGCTTATCAGAGCTTAACATTTTTGAAATGGTCCAGTGACAGCAAAGGGTGGGAATATCTCCTTATTTAAATGGAACAGGTGGGAATACAGACAGAATATGTTTATAGTTTGTCTGTGCAGGTACTATGACTGGTATAGGTGAAGAAGTGGACTTTTAGGTGCAGCACTGGAGCATTCAGCAGTCCAGGGTCATGGCTGGACTCCTTGTCAAAAACCACGATGAGAGACTGCTGCACGGCCAGTATCAGGGCTCACAATATAAAGCAGAGGCCTGGGACTATTTTGCATGTGATCTTACCAGTGCTACTGGCATCAACTGGACTGGTGAGCAGGTATGGCACCACTATGCCAACCTAAAGTGGAGGAAGGGGGCACTCTGAGCCCAGTGGATCCAGGATGCATGGGCATGGAATGCTCCAGTAGTGAGTAAGTATCACTATCAAATAGTTTGTAGCAAATACTAGTCTGAGAATGTGATAGACAGGTATGCATAATGTTTGTTTTTCTCACCTACAGCTGCAGCAAAGAGGGCTAGTAATGTTGAAGCCCATGCCAGCAGACTGCTGAGGCTGTACCCACAGGCTGGTGAGTACAAATCTATTTTGCAATATATTGCGCAAATAGCTAAGAAGGAGTACATTGATTACTGCTATTAGGTATACTGTTACTGCCTTAACTGAATAAATAAAAAAGTTTGTCTGACTAATACTGATGTGTAATAAAGATCCCTACAGAAAGCTGTTGTGTTTTCTCTGGTATGTTGTTGTAGACATACAGAATGTATACAGGTTCTTCACAGCAAATATGGCTGTGACAGCATGCATTAACCGAGGTTGTTCTGTGAACCAGCTGTTAAGAAAAAAACTGTAGATGGTGGAGCTGTAAAACAAGATATAAATTAAATGTGAAATATATACTGAGCTATGCTCTGAACCCTAAATAGTAAAGTGTAAAGTATCAAAGTGTGTTCCATGCAGCATTGCCTTGCGTTAACCTTTGCTTCCCAGATTGTAGTAATCCAAAGGATTAATGCATAGTACAATAACTATCTGTCATGCATGCATCACAGGATTACAATTTTATACTGTCTAACCAAGAGACTATTAGGCAAAAACCAGCGAAGCAAGAAACAGCAGTTCCCCAGTAGCTCAGTGTGATGAGAAATAGCTTAGTTGTTAATTTTGCGCACACAGACACTGGTCGAATCCAGGGAGTGGTACTAAGATGTGTGCATATCTACACACAAGGCTCAGTGTGATGAGAAATAGCTTAGTTGTTAATTTTGTGCACACAGACACTGTTCAAATCCAGGGAGTGGTACTAAGATGTGTGCATATCTACACACAAGGAATCCGGAATATACAGTCAGGTAGTGTTAACAGATATTTTCTCCACAGGTTTTACAGGTAAGGAAATGTTGGTATAGCTGTATAAAGGGTATACTAATAAACTGTGTACAACTGTTCAACTGTCCCACCACATGCCTGCAAATGGCAACAGGATAGGTACATACAATATGCACTCTTCCCGAATCATACCTCTCAACTGTACAGATTTTCACAGAATGTCCAGAATTTTGCCTAAGATTTATGGTCCATTTTTCATAAAGTTGTGGTTTTATGGCAAATGAGTGGCAAATCATTAAAGACTGAAGTTAGAAAATAATGATAGACATTTAAGTTTCAGACTTCATATCCTTCAGAAAATCCATGCAAATGCAAAACCTGTTATTCTATCAACTTTCTAAGTTTTGATTTTTTAGACATAAGGTTGAGCAAACACATGGTAGCAAAGAAATATTGCTCTACTATTTTTAGAAAGAGACTTTTCTAATTCTTATTTAAACTATAACAGCCAACATCCCTTCAAAACCTGAAAAAATATTTTTAAAGGCCAGCTAGTGAGGGCTACGAGAATGTGTTCTAACTGGGACTTACTGAGGAAGGAGGTTTTATTTATTATAGAATTATTTCTGGAGAGAGGGTACCCTGGAGATCTTATTAGTATGGTGAGCAAAGAGGTGGTACCAGCTTGGGGTACAAAATTTAAACTAATTTTAGGTGTGGGTGTCAATTCAGCAGGCACCACTATGGATACCTTGAATGAGCAGTTTACAAGTAGTATGGTGCTTCCATTTGGTGAAGGTTCCAAAGAAGTTAAAGCTATAATGCTTAAATACTGGACTATTTTAGGCATAACCCTGATTTATTTAGAATGTTTGGGGAAAAGCCAAAATATGTGAACAAAATATGTAAGAATCTGAAGTATTTGTTTGAGCACAGCATTATTTTACATAATCCATTTGAGAAAGAAACTAATAAATGTGGTTGTTGCTCATACTGCAAATACATTTTGGATGAAAAAATAATCTGTTTACCAAATAGGGCTCATTCGGTGGTTTTCAAACCAGGAATTGCACAACAAAAGGTTTAGTTTCCTTGGCTGTATGTGATTCATGTAAAATTTTTTATGTAGGGAAAACAGAGAGACAGCTTTGCAAATGTATTTATGAACATGTTTATGGAATCCTACATAAAAATGATAAAAATGCTTTGTTTAGACACTCATTAGAATGTGTAGAATTTCAAAAGTTCAGATTTGGTATTTTAGAAGTTGTACATAGATCCTCAAGAGGGGGCTGGTGGGAATTGGATATTGAATTATGTGAATTGAAATGGCAATTTTTACTTTGTTCATTCCTTGAACCTGATCTTAATGAGACTTTGTCTATGGCCCCTGTTTTAAAGTACAGGGCTTTGACCCGATGAATTTATTGTATAAAATGAGGTCTGTCTTTTACAAAAACATTTTTTTCTAATTATTTAATTGATTAATTGTGTGGTTTATTGATCAAGTATATTTAAGCTCTTGCTTGGTGTGCTTTTTTATTCTGATTAAGTGTCGGTATTAATCGAGATGAAAGTGTTCAATAAATGTGTTTCCTGTAGTGCAGACTGGCTGATTTGGATTTATTTCTTGAATAACTTTGGCTTTGTGGACACCGCTTATCCTGTTCTAATTTCTGAACTTTCTAAGTTTGTAAGAGCAATATGTAAATGTTGTCCCTATTTTTGGGCCTTTGCCCCACTTTTATTTATGGCTTGTCCAGATTTCATGCTCTAAGAGGTTGAGGGGTATGTATCCCGAGACATGTCTCTGAAATGTCATGCTGTCACGGCTAGTGGTCACTACTGCCAATAATCCTGGACACAGATAGGAAACCAGTTGAAGTATGCTAGTAGCACATTCACATAACAGCAGTTCAGGGTACCCCTTCTGTGCCGGGTGTATATTACGTTATCTAACATTTAAAAGTTCGAACGTCATATGGTCGAAGCCATGTGATCAAACTTTTAAAAGTTCGAAAAGCAAAAAAAAATAAACAACAGAAAAAAACTACCTGCCCATTTTAAGCAGGGGGGCAAGCCCCCAGCACCCCCCACACCACCCGCTCTTTAAATATACCAATGCCAAGATTGCACTACAGTGCAGGAAAGGGAAATCTTCCCATTCCGCACTGTACAGAGATCTCCATTGAAACATTCGAACTTTTAAAAGTTTGATAACATAATATGTACCCTTCTGTGCCAGATATGTAACCCTGACATGTACGAGTCCCCTCTAGTCATGTACCCAGAGTTGTCACAGTTTGCCCCATATCATTCCAGGCTGACAGTTTAATAGGTATGTTTGTGCTACAAAAGCTATGGGCCATAGGTAGATGTAAAGTGAGAGGAGACCCACAGAGTACTAAGCAGTACTGTTTTGGAAAATAGAAGCATAAACAGTTGTTAATGCACTTTTTGTCTCTCCCCCCACCCCTCATCTGGATCAGTACTATAATCCATATACTGCAGTGCAGATATGTTGTTCTCCAAACCTAATGTTGGAACGTATGTTCTATTATTGTTCATATATTTGATTGGTTGCATGTTAACATACTTTGTCCAAATACCATTGTTGGTGGGCTGTTGCTGTCAATATTACTGGCATGCTGTTATGATGCACACTGTTGTTCCATTTATGCATGCATTCTGTTTGCTATGCAACTGTTTCAAATCTGTTTCATGGGGTTAATTGGAACACTCATGCATGCCGTTATAAATAATCTTGAAATGTGTTGTTCATGACTAACCATCATATTTTGTAAAACCTCAACACCATAGCACATTTGGGAAGGCAGATCCTGGCAGACCCACCTGACCCACCTCATCTGGCTGTGGCACTGGGCCCCAGCACATCTAGGACCCAACTGGGACTTCCTCATCTGTTGGTCCTGCACCACCTTCAGGTGGAACCACCTCAGGGGATGGGGCCCGTCCCTTCTTTGGGAGTGGGCATGGACAGGAACCTGTCACCCGCAGCCAGTTCTGGGGTTTGGTGTGCAGTGCCATCCGAGCAGAGTTGGGTGGGCAGCTGTGCCAGCTTGAGAGCCACCTGGTGCACCTCAAGGGGCAGGCCACCCCTCTTCTCCAGCCCCCAGCAGAGCCACCTTTAGAGCCATGAAGGAGCAGTGATGACTGCCTATGAGTGGGGATCTCAGTCCCACTGTATCCATTTGGGGGCTCATGGGCTTCGGATTCCCAACCACCCTCCCCATCAAAGCTGTATACCCCTCATGTGTCATATACCGCCCCTGTCTGCTGTCTTGTCTATCTTGTCTGTCTACAAATGCAACCTATCCTACCAACCTACCTCCACAAACATACTTACAGCCCTTCCCCAACATCCCACTCTCATCTTTAAAAAAAATGGGCATCTGTCCTGCAAAAAAAAGAAAACATTGCCCCATACATAGCTCTACATTTTGCCCCATTTACATTGAATCTAATCAGTCAACCCACAGATTATTCTGTGAATGTCTGTCAACAGCACCCCTCCCTGTGGGGTGTGAGGCTGTAAATTCCAAATTCTACACATTATTCACAGATGTTGCTGCAGAAGAAATGTAGAGCTATGGTCCTTTCCTACATCTGTCCTGCACATCCCTAGCTGGTTGTCCTAATGTTGTACCCCCTGCTTGCCCCCATTTCACCACTTTCCTATCAGCCTTTTTTCTTTTCTTTAATGAAAATTACAGCGGGTGTAAGCGGGGGTAAGTGGTGCTAAGTGAAGCTAAGAGAACTTAACCATCTGTTAGCATCACTTAGCTTCACGCAAAACCACACAAACATGGACGCTGGAACCATAGAGTGAGGGGGGATGGGAGCCCCCCCCCACTTTTGCAGATCATCTCATTTAAAAAAAAAAAGTCACGGCTCAAAAGACAGATACAGTTAAATGATTCAGCTGCATCTATTCTAGCATGTCTTTTTTTTTTTCAATTTCCCAACCCGAATCACTACCGGCAGCCGAAAAGGCAAACAGGTGGTAAACTATAGCTATAGGCACCAGAACCACAGGGTGAGGGGGAGGAGGACTCATGTGCACGTCACACACTAATTTAAACACAAAAGTGCCCAGAAAGCACTTCTTGCTGATAAGGCTCCCAAGTGTTAGCTCCATGGATAACTGCTTACTTCTAAGGCTCCAGTTCTGAAGTAAGCCAGTGATATTTCATTCTGTTACGCTTATGGAGTAAGCGATGGCAGTTTATTTTATGCAGCAGCTCCAAAGTGATAGTGAACACCGTTTAGTGCTAGCTCCATTTATTTTATGCTGTAGCTCTGAAGTGGTATTTCTGGCTCCGTTTATTTTATGCAGTAGCTCCAAAGTGATAGTGATGACTGTTTAGTACTAGTTCCATTTATTTTATGCAGTAGCTAGATAGCTCACTTTGCCATTGGCCTAAATCTTTCTTTATCCCACTATGTTCCATAAAGTTAAAGTGGCTGGAATTTCCCTCAATACCTTAATCAAACCAGTCACAAAATGGTACACACAGATTTTATTGTAGTATTGTTAGTGTACGCATTGCATTTTTAATTCTGCATTTCAAACATACAGAATAGAAAACATAGGAAGTAACAGTACACGATTTTACTGTACGAGGAATTGCTGGCTGTTCCCATGGTGGTGTGCAAACAATGTGAAAGTTGGTGAAATATTTGAGACATTGCTTAGAATCATAGAATGATATTTACAAATTGTCATCAAGGTTTCAAAACATTTACAGTCAGTTATTTTGGCGTTAGAATGGGCTCTGACGTTGGGTACCACTTGAAATTGCATAGTATTCCAAGATGTTGATGACTGTTTCTAGAGGTCATTTGCACATAATTACAAGTATAATGCTTTGACCAAGGATGTATTCAAGTTATTTAATGTCTGGAATAATTTATATGCTAGAGTTTGTAGGTACAATGCTATTGGATTTATATCAAAAAGGATCGTAGCTCCAAAGTGATAGTCGTTTAATGCTAGTTCTATTTATTTTATGCAGTAACTCCAAAGTGATATTTCTTGTTTGCAGCTCCAAAGTGATATTTCATATGTGTGTGTGTGTGTGTTGGTATGTATGTAACCCTGTACCTTAGGTACAGGGCCCTGCATTTCCTACCCACACCACCACATGTGATTCAGGGAGTTTGGCTCATACTTTTGGTCTGTTCCTCTTAAGATTTGTGGCTATCTGGCAAATCATAATGGAAGCCCTTTAAGTTTCAGTCTTACCATCTTTTTATTTGGAAACACACAGTAACACAAACCACTATTTTAGCAGCTTTCTAAGATTGTACAAGCAATATTTAAAATGTGTCCCTGGTTTTAGCCCTTTGCCCCCCCCCCCCCATATAAATTTTGGCTTTTTCCAGATTTCTTCTGCTGTGAAATTGAGAGATTTAGTTGTGTCAGGTGGATGGTGCAGTGGTAGTGTTGTTGCCTCACAGCAAGAGGTTATGTGGTTTGATTCTTGGCTGGGGTGCCTTCTGTGTGGAGTCTGTATGTCTTCCCTCTATTTGGATGGGTTCTCTCTGGGTACTCTGGTTTCCTCCCATGTTACAAAGACATGCATCTAGAGCATTTCTCCCTGGGCCTCTGCTGAAAATTGGCTTTCTTCCAAGTCTGACTTTCCTGGTAAAAAAATGTTAAATAAATACATTTTTTTACAAGGAGCTGAGAGCTTCAGGGGATGAGAAGTTTAGCTCTGCATATTCCAAGATCGTTTGCATTGTTAGCACAACATGTAGTAGCTTACTTTTGATGCAGAAGGCTGTGGGTTCTACTCCCACAGTATGCAGATAGATCGCTAATACTGTACTATGTTGTATTCTAAAGGAAGTGGATGCTACAGTCTTGTGAATGTCCTCCTTTGGAGGAGTTACCTAGTAACTATGAACCTGTTATCAGTTTGCCATCCATTCCCTGTTGCAATATTATTAGCTAATCATTTTTTAATATAACATAGGCAATTTATTCTTCAAGGGCAACAGCCAATTTATTTTTAGATGAAACAATGAAATATAGAGTTGTTTCCTAGCAGCAACCTCTTCATTAGTTATAGATCCCTTAAATGTGGAATTATTTAGATGACTAATTCTACAGACATTTTGCATATTTACTGATATTGTTGGATTATGAGAAGTTTGAGTGGCCTTTTATGGTTGAGATTTTCTAAAATGGATAGTTTTGTTTTGTCATTATTGGTTCATACATTTTGTTTCATTGCTTACTGGAAGACTGTTCAAAACTACAGATTTAAAACACATTCTAACAACTGGTGCTGTATTATACAAGGAATATAATTTATTACAATCAGGAAGGTGAATCAAGGAATGCATACATGTATGCATGGCCCTAAAAATGTGTTTGAAAACAGCCCAGAGGAAAGTGTGAAAGGCTCAAAATCATGGGCAAATTTTAAGCTTTACTCTTGTTACCAAACCAAAGGATGAAGGTAAAACAGTTCACACCACATTACCTTGACTTGGCCAAGCCTTTTGCCACAATCCCCTACTCAGGTGTAGTACAAAAGATGAATAATGTAGGAGCAAACACTTACATTACCAGCTGCATTACCAACTTGGCTCACAGGATGCAGGAGATCAAAACAGGGGAAGAGACCAGTCACCAATGGAGTGTCCCAGTGTTTGGTACTGAGACTTTTTCTGTTTGGCATATACATCTCAAAAGTAAAAGGAAATACCAAAGAGATTTGGCCAGCTAAGTTTGAGATGACTGCAAGCTAGGAGAAGTTATTGAATCCCCAAATGACTTAACCATCATGCAGGAAGGTTTGCTCCAAATAATAACTGGTGTAAAAATCATGACAATGCCCTCTGAGAACTGATCCAGTTGTTTGGCATTTGAGAACTTGTGTGTACAATGACCTAACTTTTGACCAATATGTGCCCAGAGTCATAAGAAATTATTTCTATATTGCACAGCTTATAAACAAGTTGATTGTGACTAGATCTAGAGATGTTGTTGTCCCCCTTTACAAACCTCTCATTATGCAATCATTTTGTATAATGCCCACTTTGGCATGTATCTGTCCAACCCCATGCAACAATTGAAACACCTTCAAAAATATCTTACTAAAAGGATACAAGTCCTAAACAATAGGTCTTGCATGGACCACTTCAAATATTTATTACTATACTCAGTATCCTACAGAATGTTTAGAGGTGACATGTCTGGCGTACAAAGCATTCTCCGACATACTATAGATGGACCTACTGAACATCAGTAAGTCAAATGGCATCAGAACTACTCAGTCCAGGTATCTAAACTGAATGTTGTGGAGAGATGGATATACATCACAGAGGCTACCACTGTTTTGAAACAGACTATCCATAAAAATAAAGCAAAGCTCATCCATCCATATTCAAATGCAACTTGGATCTAAGTATGGGTAATAGAAAATGTACTCCAGGATTTCCCCTCATGCCACTAATGGAAAGAGGCAGTTCCTAAATGCTGCATCCCTCACATGGCCCCCTCAAATTATCTATGGTGTGATCACAGTTGTTCTCACTAGGGCTAATATACAATTATCAGCCATGGGGATAGCTAAGACCAATCAGAAAATGTTAATTCAAGCACCAAAATGAATTGGTTAAGCTTAAAATGTCCTCCAAGTGAACCTATGTTGTGGTAGCAAATAGTTATAAAAAAATTACCCTTTTTAGTTCACTAACTACCCCTGTCACCCTCCGCCCCCCCCATTTTTTAACAGCTTTTGGCGCCTATGCACACAAACCTGTTTACAACTGCTTAAAAGTGCTTTAATCACTCTGTTTCCATCAGCCCCTGTTCTGCCCAGCAACAAAATAATCAGCTCTGCCAAGTCTCGAGCCCGGGATGCTGTGCACTACAATCACAGGAACGTACCACTACACCATCTGAGCTGTGGGAATCTGTAATGCTTTCACAAACATATCATTCATTCTGGTCATTTATCATTAATGAAAAAAATCATCACTTCCAAATCTGGAACCCAGGACACTGTGCACTACAATCACAGCAACATTCCTCTACACCATCTGAGCTGTAGGAATTTGTAATGTTTTTACAAACATATCATATCACAGTCATCCAACATAAGGGGGAATTATATATCCGTAGTACCCTTATATGCATATATATGTATATATAGATGCCAATATATATATATATATATATATATATATATATATATATATATATGTATATATATTCATACATAGATATATAGGTTCATAGGTGTGTACTAGGCTAATGGCCCTGGAACCTTTACAGGCTTACCCCATAGTAGAAGTGCCCTATATATATAGATAACCAACCTCTTACTGCAAGACATCTGCAAAAAGCCTGGCAAAGTGGGGAGATAAAAGGCAAACAATAGTGACATCTTTGAAATATGGCTGTCAAATGGTAGAAGTCTGCTAGAGTGGCATGGTATGCTTTAACATACAATTCCAGATATATTCCAGGTCTGAAACACAAATGAATGTCATTATTTATTGATGTCAATGCTCACATCACCCATTGATTTCTCAGAAACCCACAACTGTTATGGGCAACAGACCAAACATATGAGCCATGCATCTGGACAGTTGAGAGGTATGACCACAGTCATGTAACAGAATGGAAAAACCCATGACAGCTGCCAACCATGTCACTCAGCACCTTCTGAACCACAGTAAGACCAACACGACACTACCTCAAATCAGCTCTGGGCAATTAGCCATGAATATCCAAATATATCATGCACTACAGGGATGGAACTGTAGGGAAAAGCAGATAGTCATGCAAAAATGTCCACCCACAACCATTTGCACCACAGTCACAGCAACATACCAGTACCCTAAATGAACTCTAGATTAGAACTACTGTTTGAACAAGCATATCCTGATTGCCAGTCACACATTACTCCAACATATACTGGCCCAACTCACAGTGTATTGGGAATCCTGAGGTTTTACTGGATATTTCTCAGTCTGCCCCTACAAACATACACACCTGATAGTCCACCACCAGCTGTAGCAGCATGCACAGTCAGATAGAAAAAGGATCTATGACACTCACATCTGCTACTCTCCCTACTTAGCCCAACAAACATCTACACACAACACTGCTACTCAGTCTTGGCAGTCTGTTCACAATGACCAGACATACATAACTCTCATATGTACAGATTTCCACAGAGTGGCCAGGGTGTGTGACCATATCCATAGCCACTGCTGCATACCACTTCCAGGAGTCTGCTAAGTCAATGGGATGATACCTGAAGTGCAGTCACTAAATAATATCACATACCTCTGAACCTCTTTCTGCAAGACATCTAGTCAACACTCCTAGGACAGATGGAAATATCCTGTATCTGATCCTAACCAACATGAGTAGACACTGTAGCACTCCTACTGTGCCATACTCCTTGGTAATATCTGACCACATAGCCATCACTGTTCAGGTCACCATCTCTCCTGCCCCTCATTACAGTTTGTGGCTGTGATGGTGCAGTGGTGACTGCCTGTGGGTGGGGATGTCCATCCCACTGTATCCATATGAGGACTCATGAGCCTCTGATTTCCAACTACCCACCCCGTCCAAGGTGTTTACCCCCATGTGTCATACACCACTCCTGTCTGCTGTCTTGTCTGTCTCCCTACCAAAACTACCTCCCCAGATGTACCTACAACCCATCCCCAACATCCTACTCTCACCTTAAAAAAAAGGGTATCTGTCCCAAAAAATATCGTCCCATACATAGCAGTCCATTTTGCATACATGTCCACTGGACACATGTAATCCAGTCCAATTGGCTTGACAACACATTTCTGTTGACCTCATCCCTTTCTCTGGGGTTTGAGTGTCCAAATTCACCTCCAAATTCCATATGAATGCAAAGCTGTTGCTGTATAAGAAATGGACAGCTATGGACCTTTCCTACACCAGTCCTGCATATCCCTAGCTACCTTTCATGTTGTTTTCCCCTCTGGGTGCCCCTTTTTCACCACTTTCCTATCACCCCTTTTTCTTTTCTTTTAAAGAAATTAGTGCAGGTGTAAGTGGGAGTGAGTGAGTTTGCGTGATGCTAAGTGAAGCCAAAATGGATTAAGCATCTCTATGGCTAACCATATCTTGGTATCGCTTAGCAATGCGCAAACCCACTTAAAGACACTTAAAACTGATTTAATTACTCTGTCTCCATCAGCCACTGTTCTGCCTAGCAACAAAATAATCAGCCCTGCCAAGTCCCAAACCCAGGACCCTGTACACTATAGTCAGAACAATGTAATACTACAACATTTAAGCTGTAGGAATTTCTGATGACTTTTCAAACATATCATACAGTAGAGCCATTCAACAGTAGGGAAAAAGTTCTGTGGAATGACTCAGGTTTTGTATATATACATATACTTATACATATATATATATATATATATATATATATATATATATATATATATATATATATATATATATATATATGTGTGTGTGTGTGTGTGTGTGTGTATGGAGATACATAAACATGAAAAAATATATTCATATATAGATATATATATGTGTGTGTGTGTGTGTGTGTGTGTGTGTGTGTGTGTGTGTGTGTGTGTGTGTGTGTGTGTGTGTGTGTGTGTGTGCACACACACATAACAGGTAGTACAGTCATACAGTCATACCTCAGAACCATACCTCTCAATCTCTTAGTGCAAGACATCTGGGCAAAGAGTGTCATAATGGGGGAACAATGGGCCAAAACTAGGGACGTATGTTTAATATTGCTATTATAAATGTAGAAAGTTGCTAGAGTAACAGGGTTTGTTTTGGCATACATTTTCTTTAGGATATGAGGTCTGACACTGAAATGTATGTCATCATTTACTGACAGAAATCCTCAGATCATCACAGTGATTTATCAGAGAAATACAAAAAATTTGTGGAACAGACCAAAAATATAAACCATAAACCTGGATATTCTGAAACAATCCAACCAGTTAACAGGTATGCTCAGAACCCCTTAGTGCAATTAATCTGGACAAAGCCTGACAAAGTGGGGGAGAATAGGGACATATCTGAAATACTTGAGTAGATAAGCTCAGACAGTTGCTGCAGTAACAATGTCTGTTCTAACATATATTGACTGAAATAGCACAAGTGCAAGACTCAGTTGCTTCTCATTAGTTAGTTACTTTTATCCTCACATCATCTCACTGATTTGTCAGAAATATACAAAACTTATGGGGAACAGACCAAAGATATGAGCCAGACAACTGGATTTTCTATGCATATCTGGACATTACATAACATTAGGGAAACTACACTGAGCTGCTAAGCATGTCACCAAGCTCCATCCAAACTACAGTCAGACTGACACAACACTACCCCAAATCAGCTATGGGGAATTGCACATGCATTTGCAAATATATCAGGCACTACAGGGATGTAACAGTAGCGAAAACAGATGCCGGTGTGACAGTGCATATCCACAACCAATTTCACCACAGTCACAGTAACATACTGTTAAGCCAAATGAACACTAGAGTATAACAACTGTGTGAACAAAAATATCATGTTTGCTGCTCACACACTATCCCTGCATATAGTGCCAAAAGTCACAGTGTAGTAGAATCCTGAGGTGGTATGGGACATGTCTTAGTCTGCCCCTACACACATATACAGCTGATAGACCACCAGAAACTGGAGCAGCATGGACAGTTGGGTAGAAGAGGAGCCATGACACTTACATCTACCCCCCCTCCCTACACAGCCCAACTAACATTTACACACTACACTGCTACACAATCCTGACAGTCTGTTAACAATCGCCAAACATACACAGACCTCTCAACTGTACAGATTCTCACAGAATGTCCAGGCTTTGTCCTCATATATATGGCTTCTTCCTCATAACATGTCTGGCATTCTGCTACATCACTGGGATGATATCAGGAATGAAGGCACTAAATAATGATATACCATAACTATCAACCTCTTACTGCATGACATCTGGACAAAGCCTGACATACTTGAGGGACAGACATTCAAAAACAGGGGCATAATTGAAATATTGCTTTTATAAACTGAAAAAGTTGCTGGTGCTACAGGGTTTGTTGTCACATATCTTTTTGGAGGGATATGAAGTCAGAAACACAAATGGATGTTATCATTTACTGATTGCAATCCCCAGAGTATGCTACTGATTTTTCCAAAGACATAAACTGTCTGAGGAACAGACCAAACATAAGAGTCAAACCTCTGGCCATTCTGCTGATAGTCCTACACTTGAGAATTATGTCAATCAGATAATACTGTCAGACTTAAAATCATGCAGAAAAAACATGTCCACACAAACCCTGTTAAACTAGCATTAATCCAACTGTATAACAGCAATAATTACATTCTGTCCCTATATCTGGAACCTTCTCCCCAATTTTGTTGGACTGTCTCCACAGTTTTTGTTGTAAGAGGTATTTATTGTAAGAGGTATTTCCAACTACCCTCTGTGATGCTGTTGTCCACACACCTCCATGATGTCCACCTCACAGGCAAGGAAAAGGGGCAACACCCACATGAAGTACTCAATTATAGGAGTGTGTTGTCATGTCATTGGCTATAGGAACAACAACACAGCTGTTCTGTATGCAATTAGCAAGTGGGGGACACCAATTGGTGTACAGGCCATCACCTGCTCATGAGCATTACCTACAAAAGGCAAGCTGCTGCCTATGCAAAACAGGTGTATACCTCTACATCTGTAGACAGAGAGAGAGAGAGAAAAACACAAATCAAAGCAAAACCAATAATATTTTGAAAGTAAAGTATGCCAAACAAGTAAACATGTAATGGAATGCAGTAGGGAGTATGTAATAATGGGAAATAGGAAGTTGAACAAATATGTCTCAGCAAGACTTGCTGTACTGATATACTGCTGATTAGCACCTATGGCCATAGCATCTGGGTCTGTCTGCAGTGACATACATCACAGCTCAGGCCCCTGAGTCATCCCAGGAAATGACGGCTCACATATGACTACTACTGGAGTGTCTGTTGAACAATACTGACTGTGACACTGCTAGGCCAGCTAGTGTGATATTGTAAATATCCATATGTTACTTGTGAATACAACTATGACACACATGTTTGTCTCACAAATCTAAGAGACCTATACAGGGTATGTGCATAGTAAACTACTGTCACAGATGTGTCTGTTGAACTGCATGTGATATACTGAGCTCATACCATTCAACTGTCCAGTGATCATATGTGTGCCTCATATTTGTAGTCATTTACTCATAAGAGTTGTGTTATGTCTGGCAAATTATTGGCAAAATCTGTGAAGAGTGACATTAGTACATAATAGCATACATATGAGTGTCGGACATCCTCCAGGGTATTTCTGCGAATGCAAAACCTACTGTGCTATCAACTGCTTGAGTGTGTTACAGCAATATTAATAAGGTGTCACTAATTTTGGCCATTGCCTCCCATCTATGTGTGTCATTCTCCAGATGTCCTGTTCTGACAGGTTGAGAGGTATGACTGAACAGCAAGAGTGTAAATACAGTGTGCCATACTGACATAGAACAGAAATGTATATCAGGTGTTACCTGTGCACATGTATGTATGAGTAGGTGTAGCTGGAAGCCTCAAAACAACAGACATACACATGTGTAATCTTAGTTTCTGTGCATCCAAGAGGCATAACTTTCTACAGCTGCTGGTTGTTGCATTGCTCTGACACAGACATGGGTACTAGAATAAGCATGATTATCAGGTTGAAAATGGACAGCTGTCCAACTGTGTTATGACCTTGTGTCCATGCTCACTACAGACAGCTATATGAGCACCTACATAACTGTATGGACTCAGCAATATCTAACTTGTAAAACCTGCCTCCACCAAGGTAGAGTAATCTCCTTTGCTGGACATCAGGAATACACAAACCACATAATCAGTCGCTATATTTGCTGTACAGGGCCAAGTAGGAGCAAGCACCAACTTGGAAGCAAGTCAACCTGTGTCTGAACAAGCTTATGAGGTCACAGATGAATTACTGTAAGGCTAACTATGAGTACAAATTGGACACATCCACCAAGGCCAATCACAAGGCCATCTTCACACATGTCTTCAGTCTCAGAGGCAACAACCCAACCCACTCTGTACTGGTGGTCAATCACACCACATGCACACACAGCATAGCTATAACCAACCTGCTGCAGACAGGTTAAGGGAAACATCAATCTCCCATCCCTCCATCAGTATAGGTGGATATACACAGCACCCGCACCCCTCCCGTCATCATCAGGGAGCAGGTCCATAATGTCTAATCAAAGGCAACAAATGTATGTCTCCATGGGAGCTAATAACATCCCTGTCTGCATCCTACATGAACTCAGGCAAATGCTCCCAGCTCCATTACACACTATACACAAGCAAAGCCTAAGCACCATTGACATCCCATCTGCAAGGAAGACGGCCCCTGTCTCCCTCTACACAAAGGTGAATGATGAATGGTGGATTATGAAATTTACTGGCCCTCATTGGGGGAAACATGACACATCAGGGCCAGGAGTGCAATGCTAGCTCATACTGTGCTGATGGATGGCAGGGGTATGATGTGGTCATAAGTGGTGGCTAATGCTAGTCAATGTTGACGTGCAGGATATGTAAATAATGTTGAACAATGTATGAGGTCCTGTGATGTGTTTCCCTGTTTATGTCTTCCAGGTGAAATGCAGCATACAAGGCAGCCAGTTTACACTGCAGCTGAAACTGCGGCCATCACCGAGATGATAATCAATCACCATGGGGTGATGTTTGGCCATGGCCAACAGAATCTGTGGGAGTGGACCACCCTATGGGATGAACTTGTCCACAGAGTAAACAACTTAAGCCACCATGGATGCACATACGATCAGGTCAGGCATCAGGTGACTGACCTGATATGCCATGCCCGGCAAAGGGCTGCTACCATGGCCAGGGATCATTCCGCCACAGGTGGGGGTCTTCCTACGCAGGCCTCACTTACACCAACAAAGGAGTTGCTTGCCAACCTTGGGGCAGCCACCACATGCCAGCAAAGCCAACACATACAAGTCGTGGAGGTGGGTGGCACCCAGACAACAGGCGAGGAGCGTACAGGTAAGGCCCCAGTGAACATCAATTGAATACTGTAGCAGTTATAGTGGCTTCCATAGAGTATCTAGATGCATATGTCAGGTCAAACTGCATTTGTGGGTGGGGTTTTGTAATGCACACAAGTGCACATCTATGATGAAGGACAGCAAATTGTGCAGTATCAGAGTTTGTACTGTACATGTGCAGAAAAGTAGCATTCATCTTGTACCAGTGCCACATGTGAGTCTGCTGACAATACTTCTCCCACACAACTACATAGGTAACTCTGGTCTGGATGTGGAACAGCAGCCTGAAGGTGATGAGTATGGTATTGTCCTGTTGTGGCTCACCAATACCCCAGGCATGTTAAGGTCATGCATTTTACCATGCACACAACTGCTACTCTTAGCCATATTGCGATATGTGCATGTTCACTTGTGGTGGGCTTAACTCCACTGCATCAGAGTGGTCATCACAGGCGCCTATTTGCATGAGGTGTAACATATCCATAGCATACCTCACAACCTATCAGTGCAAGAAATCTGGACAAAGACTGACAAAACGGGGGTACAAAGGGACAAAACTAGGGACGTATTTGAAAAGTACTGTTATACAGTGCATATAAAAAGTGTACACACCCCTGTTAAAATGCCAGGTATTTGTGACATGCAAAATTAAAACCACAATAAAACATTTCACAACTCTTCTCACCTTTAATGTGACCTATAACCTGTACAATTCAATTGATAAACAAACAAATCTGTTATGGGAACAAGTATGAAAAATAAAACACATCCAATAAGCTAGATGCATAAGCGTGCACAGCCTGAAGCTAATACTTTGCTGAAGCAGCTTTTGATTTAATTAAAGCATTGCATCTTCTTTGTACACAGCTGCCATCAATTACAGAGACTCTTTGATTGACAATGAATAATGGTCAGCTGACCTACCCGGCTTTTCCAGACATTTACTCAGTTGTCTGCTACGGCAACAGCCATGGTTTGCAGACAGCTTACAAAGCTTCAAAGGGATCTCATTGTGGAAAGGTAGCCCGGAGAGGGGTACAAAAACATTTCCACAGCATTGCATATACTATGGAACATTGTGAAAACAGCCATCAAAAGGTGGAGAAAATATGGGACAACAGTGACATTGTGAAGAAGTGGACGTCCCTCCAAATTTGATGAGAAGACAAGAACAAAACTGGTCAGGGAGGCTACCAGGAAACCTACAGCAATCCTAAAGGAGTTGCAGGAATCTCTGGCAAGTACTGGTTGTGTACTACATGTGACAACAATCTCCTGTATTCTCCATATATATCTTGCCTATGAGGTAGGGTTGGAAGATGGAAGCATTTTCTCACACCGAACAACATCCAAGCCTGGCTAAATTCTGAAAAACAATACATCAAGTCTCCCAAAATCATGTGGGAAAATGTGTTATGGTCTAATGAGACCAAGGTTGAACTTTATGGCCACAATTCCAAAAGGTTTGTTTGGCGCAATAACAACACTGCGCATCACCAAAAGAACACCATCTCCACAGTGAAGCATGGTGATGGCAGTGTCCTGCCTTGGGGTTGAGGTTCATAAGCTGGAACTGGGGATTTAGCCAAGTTGGAGGGGATTATGAACAGTTCCAAACACCAGTCCCTTTTGGCTCAAATTCTTTAGGTGTCTGCTAGATAGCTTCAGATGGAGAGGAATTCCACCTTTCCACATAACAATGACCCAAACCATAGATCCAAATCAACAAAATAATGACTTCACCAGAAGACATTCAATGTTCCAGACTGGCCCAGCCAGAACCCATACCTATATCCAATAGAAAATCTGTGGGGTGACCTGAAGAGGGTTGTGCACAAGAGTTGCCCTCACAATCCGACAGAGTTGGAGGGATTGTGCAAGGGAGAGTGTGCAAATATTGCCAAGTCAGGATGTGCCATGCTGATAGACACCTTCCCAAGAGGACTGAATGCTGTAATTAAATCTAAAGGTGCTTTAACAAAGTATTAGTTTAAGGGTGTGCACACTCATACAACTAGCCTATTGTGCATATTTCATTTACTATAAGTTACCCCTAACGGATGTGTATGTTTTTCAATTGGATTGCACAGGTTATAGGTCACATTAAAGATGGGAAGATTTCTGACATGATTTCTATGGTCTCATGTTATATATCACAAACACCTGGCATGTTAACAGGAGTGTGTACACGTATTACATCCACTGTAAGCTTAGAAAGTTGTTAGAGTTACCTGATTTGTTTAAAAACATCTACTACAGGTTTTGAAGTCTGAAACTCAAATTATGTCATTAATTAGTGATGCCAATCCACAGATCATCCCAGTAATGTATCAGACAAACACAGGATTTATGAGGAACAGAACAAAAATATGAGCCACACATCTAGACTTTCAGCAAAACTCTGTACAGTTGAGAGGTATGTTCTGTAGGAGTTGCCACTGCGCTATACAGGTGAACAGCAATGATGTGTACATGGGTGCAGTGTGTGCTAGGTGAAGGCCATCACCTACTAAATCTACTCACATATCCCAGAGGTGTATATTAGTATTAACATTAAGTGGAAAGGGCTGCACTGCATGATGTTGAGGGCCTGTCCATAGTGTGTATGTTTTGGTCTGACTGTGTGTTGTGAATGTCACCAGTTGGCTATTGTGAGGTCAGTGTAATGCCTTTGTGCTGCCTCACCTGTATGTGTGTGTGTGTGTGTGTGTGTGTGTGTGTGTGTGTGTGTGTGTGTGTGTGTGTGTGTGTGTGTGTGTGTGTGTGTGTATACAAGTAAACCTTATGGTGCAAGTATTAATTTACATATGTTGTCTTCCCCTCACAGGTGGACATTGTGGTTGTGGTCTCCTGCTCAGAATCTGATGTCAGTGTCTCTGCAGATTCTGACCATGATGGTGGTCCTGGTGAGGCACAAGTGGGGTTGTCAGGGCTGAATCTGTGCCATCGGTTGGTATCCCACAGTCATCCATAATGTCCCCACACACAGTCACAATGCCCACACATAGCCCATCCCCAGCAGCCACAGATAATGGATAGTTGGTGGGTGGTGGCATAGAACAGGCTAGTGTGGTGACTATGGCAAGTGTGAGTGTAGACACTAGCCATAGCCAGAGTGCAGGCGAGGTCCCTCACAGGCAGATGGAGGACTGCTGCTCATCTAGCCACTGTCACAAGTGTCACAGCAGGTGTCACCAGACGCATGTTTCGGGCTGCCATGGATGCACAAGCACATAGTGAATGCAACACCAGACAAATACTCATGGTCTTGGATGCGACTCTTCCTGGCTTATGTAGCGACATACATGAAATTGTTGAAGCCACATGTCAAAATACTGAAGTCAGGAATAGATGGTGGAGTGAGGCCTTGGCAGTCCTTGACTGTGGAATGTCTGTGCTGCAACGTGTGGTGGGAGATGGGCATCAGCCACGTGGACATAGGTCAGCACCAACATCAGCCGAGAGTCTACATGGCTGTGCACCTTCACACTCCCGTAGTGAAAGTCCCACTAGCAGTACTGAAGGGCAGGTGCTGTCCACACCACAATGGAGCAGGCCATGGGCATGTGGTCCTAGCCAGTCCCATCATGGACATGGATCCAGCAGACAGCAGTCACCATCAAGGAGTAGTGCTGCATCTGGTCTTGGGCCTGGTGGTGCCAGTGAGACCCCTGGCAGGACCAGTTCACGTGTTCATTTATTTATTTATTTATTTATTTTACATTTGTTGACCGGGCTAGTCTAGCTGGAGACATGTCTATTTTCAGTAGAGGCCCGGGGAGAAAAGCTCCAAGAATAATACAGATTTTCTTTACAAAGTTAAAAACAGTAGTTATACAGATAATAGAGATAGCAATATTACAAAAAAGTTTTTTTTTTTTTATTCAATAGTACAAATTGGTGTTACCATGGTCATTTTGTAAGGTACAGAGTAGAATTAACATGGTCATTTTGTAAGAGACTGCTATGGAGAGGATCATAATGGAACTCATAAATAAAGACATTGGGGACCTACAGACACTGGATCCTACCCAATTTGGCTTTGTCAAGGGCAGATCCTGCCTCTTGAACTTGGTCGACTTTTTCAAAACAGTCACTAAGGCCATTGATGAGGGTAAGGCAGTTCACACAGCCTACCTTGACCTAGCAAAAGCGTTCGACACAATACCCCACTCGGGCATCATAGAAAAGCTCACCAGCTTAGATGTAAACCCATATGTCACAAGATGGGTTGCAAACTGGCTCAAGGACAGAACACACAGGGTTAGAGTTGCTGGTGCCATGTCAGACTCTAAGCGGTCACGACGGTGTCCCACAGGGCTCAGTCCTGGGCCCCTCTTGTTCAGCATTTATTTTTCTGAAGTGCAGGCAAACATAGGGGATTGTGGCTGACAAAATTTGCAGATGACTGCAAACTGGGCACCATAATTGACACTCCATCAGACACAGACATTCTCCAGAGAGGTCTCATAGAAATGGATAACTGGTGCCAGAGTCATGGCCTTAAGCTAAATGCCAAAAATGTATAGTCATACCCTTTGGGAAAAACAAGGTAACCCCTAATTACCACATAGGTGGTAATCCATTAAACACGGAAGAAGTTATCAGGGACCTGGGGACCCAAGTTGACAGTAACCTCTCTTTTGACACTCACATTGCCAAAGTGGTTAGGAAGACCTTCTACATTGCCCACCTGATCATGAAGGGATTCACATCCAGATCAGGAGAGGTCATTGTACCCCTGTACTCTTCACTTATCAGACCAATGATTGAGTACAACGCCCCATTTGGAATGTACCTTACCCGACACCTGCAGCAGTTGGAAAGACCCCAAAAGTTCCTCACCAAAAGGATAAAGGGGCTCAAACATATGTCATAACTGATGCCCGACTGAAGAAACTCCAGCTCTATTCAGTCGCATACCGTCTGCTCAGAGGTGATCTGTGCCTGACATACAAGGCCATGTCCAACCCGGAATTAATGGACATGCTCCACCTCAAAAATCCAAATCCACCAGAGCCACGAGAGCAAGAGACTTAAACCTCAACATGGATATAAATAGGACGTGCTGGAGGGACAGATTCATCACCCAGAGACTCCCTACACTATGGAACAGAATCCCAGTCCATGTGAGGCAGAGCCCCTCACTGACTCTGTTCAAGAGAAATCTTGACGAGTGGATGGGAGATCGTAGGTTTACCCTGGGAATCATCTCTGTATCACTGCTGGACAGAGGCACAGCAAACTAATGGGTATAGTATTCTCATCCTAAGGGGTGGTGAAAGCCACACACACTCTGGCTAGGCTTATAAATGCCCTAGGGCAGATAGCCTAGTATGAACCTATGAACCTATGAACCTATGAGCCTATGATGTAGATATATACTTGTAGGATATATGCAATAATGTAGTTTATTGATACATAAAAGGGAGCTAGTAAGGGATGAGGTGGGATAAGTGAATATGAGAAGATTTAGTCAGGGTTAGTACAGGTACATAGCCAGTGATTGTTAAGGTAGAGTTTCAAATTCCTTTTGAAAAGTGAGAGAGAAGTTTGAGATGTGATTTCAGAGGGAAGTTTATTCCAAAGTTTTCCTACAGAGTTAGAGAACAAAGACTCACCTGCTGTGTTGTTGGATTTAGTAGTATTGATTGAGTTTGTTAGAGGAGCGTAGAGATGTGAGGTTTTTATAAGGTGTAATGAGGCTAGAGAGTACTGGGATATTGTTAGGTAGATATAGAGTCTTATGGGCTATTATAAGCTGGTGATATTGAAGCTGATTAAGAAATTCTAGCCAGTTTAATTGTTTAAGATTTAGACAGTGATGGGTTCTGTAAGGAGAGCCTGTAGCAAATCTAGCAATATTATTATAGGAAGTAGTTAGTTTCCTGATGTTGTTCTTTGAGAGATTAGTATAAATGGGAGAGGTGTAAAGCAGGGTGGATATTAGGTGGGTTCTGGCTATAGCAGTCTTAGCTGCTGGAGAAAGATAAGGTTTAATTCTATAGAGGGATCCCAGTTTTTTGTTGACTGACTTTATTGTAGTGTTTATGTGAGTATCAAAGTTTAGATTGTTGTCTATTGTTATTCCTAGAAGTTTAGTGGTAGGGTCAGGAGAGATAAGAGTACCACTGCTAGAAGTGAGACTGAAAGGTAAAGATGTGGACTTTTGGGTTGGTGAGAAGAGTAGCAGTTTAGTTTTTTTGGGATTCAGAAGTTGGCAGCGTTGAGAAAACCATAGTTCAACAGTGTTGAATGCTTTTTGGGTAAGAGACTGTAGTTCAATTTGAGAAGAGGCTGAGCAGATTATGGTAGAATCATCTGCATATTGAATGCAGGTGGAGTAAGGAATGGCTGTTTGCAGGTCATTAATGAAGATGGAAAATAAGAGTGGGCCTAATATAGATCATTGAGGGACACCGAGAGAGATATGAAGGTGATCGGATAGTTTATTTTTCCAGAGTACAGTCTGGTGACGATTATCAAGGTAAGATGTAAACCAGTTCAAGGCAAGAGGATTGAGTGAGAGAGTATTCAGTGTATGGAGTAGTAGTTGGTGGTTAACCATGTCAAAAGCTTTGGATAGGTCAATGAAGACTGCAGATGAAAGACAATTATTGTTACGATTATTGTTGATGCTGTTTGTGAATGATAGCAGTGCAGTGGTGGTACTATGGAAAGGTCTGAAGCCATGTTGACAGTTAGCGAGTAGGTTGTTCTGGAGAAGGTGGTTGAGTAGTTGTTTATGGATGCATTTTTCCATAATTTTTGCAATAGGGGAAAGTAAAGCTATGGGGCGAAAGTTAGAAAAGTCATTGGAGCTCCCACCTTTGTGTAGTGGGATGATGTGTGAAATTTTCCATATTGAAGGGACAGTTCCTTCACTTATTGTTCTATTTATCAGAATAGAAATAGGGTAGGCAATGACTTTAGCTCCTTTTTGCAAGAATTCTGCTGGGAGTTTGTCAGCTGAGGGGGTGGTAGGTTTTAACTTATGTAAAAGAGAGGAAATGGAGGTAGATACTGGTTGGAGGTGAAATAGAGGAGGTGGATTTGTAGAGGAAGTAGTCAGATTAGATGTGTTAGGAGATAGGTGGTTAGCTAGAGTTTGGATGGTATCAGTGAAGAAAGAGTTAAAGGCATTTGCTGTTTGTGTGGGATTCTCAGGGTTAGAGTGTAGTGGGTTAGGTGTTATTAGTTGGCCTGGGTAAAGAAGATTATTAATAGGAGTCCAAAATTTTTTGGATTCTTTGAGAGAGGTTTGTTGTAGCTGAAGATAATAATTATTTTTGTCTAGAAGTATGGCTTTTTTTGTATTGTTTCTATGTTCTCTAAAGGTCTGATGGTCTGTTGCATTCTTAGTTGTACGCCATTTTGCCCAGGATTTGTTTCTAAGTTGGATTTTTTGTTTAGTATTGTTAGTGAGCCAAGGGGCTGGTTTAGCTTTAATTCTAATAGAGCGAATTGGAGCGTGGTGATCCAGGGTGGCTAAGAATGTGGAGTTAAAGTATTCCACTGCTTCATTTAGAGGGAGATATTTTAATGGTATCCAATTACATTGTTTTAGTTCTGTTTGGAAAAGTTCTGGGTTAAATTCCTTTTTAGAGCGTATTGTTCTGAGAGTGTTAGGGAATATTATGTTGGTTTTATGTCTGATAATATATGTAAGTGAGTGGTCACTTATATCATCTGGAAGGGTTCCTGTTGTGTAGGATTGCTGAGGATTATTAGTAAGTATCCAATCCAAGGTACTTTTTTTGTTATTGAGTCTATTAGTTCTGGTAGGGGAGTTTATAAGTTGTGAGAAGCCATACAGGTTAATGTGGGTAGAGGGATTAGTATTAGTACAGGAATGCCAATCTATATTAAAGTTGCCGAGGACCATGGTTTCTTGCGGGAGATTAATAGAAAGCGAGTTGAGGATATGCTCTAGTATATTGCTGTTATTTCCTGGGGGAAGATAAACACAGATAATATTTATGGTTTTACTTGTGTTTACCGGAAGTTTACAGATAATTATTTCTGCAGAAGAGTCTGTAGGTAAGTTAGGATGTAAGGTGCTGACTTGTAGCTCTGTTTTATAGAGGATTGCCACACCCCCTCCCTTTTTGGAAGTACGGTCAAGTCTGAAGATATTGTAGCCAGGTGGGATAATTTCATTATCTTTAATGGTGGGTTTTAGCCATGTTTCTGATAAACATAGGATATCAAATGGTTGAGATTGTAATAGGGCTTGTACCTGTGCAATTTTATTGCAAATACTACGTATGTTTAGATGTGCTATTGAGAGTGAGTTGGTAGGTTTGTTAGGTGTTTGGATTTTAGTTATGTTTTGTTTGTTTGCATTAATAGGGGAATAGATTGGGCCAGGGTTGGGGTGAATGTCTCCATCTAATAGTGAGTGGGGGAGTGTTAAAAGGTTGGGCTGTTGCAGTTTACAATATAAGTCAAATAGTTTTCTAGTTTTTAGGTTAGAGTATTTAATGTGTTGTAGTCTGTGATATTTGGCTAGTAGGTAGTTGGGTTTGAAAATGAGGTTAAGGAGGTTGTAAGAGAAAGGTATTGTTGGTGTTGAGGTGTGTTTTGATGGGAAGGGAAGAGTATAGTGGAGTGAATGCTCATAGGAGGTATAGAGAATGTTAGAGGAGGTATTAAAAAGACCCAAATAATTAAATATATTTTGTGGGGGCTAGTTGGTGTAGTCATTTTAGAGGGTGAAGAGGTTGAGAAAAGTGGGAGGTAGGTGTTAAAAGCCTAGAAGAGATATAGTATTAGCTTTGTTGTTAGGAAAAGGAAGGATGAGAGTTAGTTGTAAATGGGTGCGGTGAGAGAAGGAGGTAGCTAGTGTTAATTATGTGTTGTGTGTAATAAGTGTAGAGATTGGAGGGTGTGGCCTCAGGAGGAATAAATGTAGGAGTACTGGGGGCAGGTGGGAATTGGGGGCAGGGTAGGGGAGCGGAGTGAGCCACTTGGGTGAGCAGGTAGAGACAAAAGAGGGGACTATCAAGGAAGGCAATCTGTGAAATATGACAAATTCAGCAGGTAAGTTTGGAGGATTTGGAAGATGGAGTGGGAGAGTGTGAAAGAAAGTCAAGAGGCTAGTAGGAAGAGATCCAGGCTATGAAAGGAATAGATTAAAGCAGGGCTGAGGAAAGAAAAGTGATTTAGAAGGAACTGTCTAGAGGGGGTTAGAAGTACTGGAAAGGCTGGGAAGACTAGGGAAAGTGGAGATGAAGTGAAAGAAAAACAAGCAGATGGTGGGGGGGGTATGGCTGCTGGCTGATATGGCAGTTTAAATAGGACACCTAACAAGTATCACAATATTAACCTATACATCTAGCAGAAGATACAATATTATATGACATACTATTTTTGTTTTAGCTTGCCAATCAATCCAGGGGGTACTTTTGTTACCCAGGTGAGGAGATACACAGGTAGGCTGAGGTAGGTGAGTAGAGCTGGTGTTAGTAGTCCAGGAGGGCACAACCCAAGGTAGAGAATTTAGGTAAAAAAAGTATGCACAATATTTTTGTTTTGGCTTGCCAATCAATCCAGGGGGTACTTTTGTTACCCAGGTGAGGAGATACACAGGTAGGCTGAGGTAGGTGAGTAGAGCTGGTGTTAGGAGTCCAGGAGGGCACAACCCAAGGTAGAGAAATTAGGTAAAAAAAGTATGCACAATATTTTTCTTTTAGCTTGCCAATCAATCCAGGGGGTACTTTTGTTACCCAGGTGATGAAATACACAGGTAGGCTGAGGTAGGTGAGTACAGCTGGTGTTAGGAGTCCAGGAGGGCACAACCCAAGGTAGAGAAATTAGGTAAAAAAAGTATGCACAATATTTTTGTTTTAGCTTGCCAATCAGTCCAGGGGGTACTTTTGTTACCCAGGTGAGGAGATACACAGGTAGGCTGAGGTAGGTGAGTAGAGCTGGTATTAGGAGTCCAGGAGGGCACAACCCAAGGTAGAGAAATTAGGTAAAAAAAGTATGCACAATATTTTTGTTTTAGCTTGCCAATCAATCCAGGGGGTACTTTTGTTACCCAGGTGAGGAGATACACAGGTAGGCTGAGGTAGGTGAGTAGAGCTGGTGTTAGGAATCCAGGAGGGCACAACCCAAAGTAGAGAAATTAGGTAAAAAAAGTATGCACAAATTTAAATGTAAACCTACAAGCCAGGGAACGCACAGCAGCCACGCGGAGAGAAGGGAATTTAAAGATGGCACCTCTCGGGGACTAGGTCCTTATAATGGCCAGAGATGTTGAACTGTACACCCTGCCATGTATGAGCCATAGCTGTCCAACATACCCCTGTGTAGGGCAGCTGCATGGCATGACTGTGTGCTTACAAACACACACACATCACCATCACAGCCAGGTCACCTCCAGACACACACATACCACCTCTGCATGGCCCATTCATAGAACACCCCTCCAAAAACACACACATGATGTCAATCATATGGACCAGCCTAGGGCTCTGGCAAACCCTCACAACTCCCTGTGCATATGATAATACCTGTGACACATCCCTGTCATCCATACCACTATGCAGAGACCTGCTAATATGGTTCTGATGCAGAGAATAACTTACGTACAGTTTAGCTATGTAATGCTGTATAAGGTGCTGTCAGCTGGCATTTGTAATGGGTACACTTCAGAGTGTTTGTACCTTTTCAGCCATGGTGCATTATTGGTGTTAGTACCACTGACTGAATGTAGTCTCATATGCTGCATTCTCTTTGTGTTCTAGGTGTCTGTGTGTCAGCAGGATGTGGCCCTGCAGACATTCCCAATAAGGGGTATGACAGAGTGGTAACACGTCCACCATTTCATAGCCGAGGTACAGCTGTATATGTACACATTTACCAGGTCTGTGTAACAGTTATTGCATGTGCCGCACAGCTTATAGGGCTGAGGGGTGTATACAGGTAAGTCTATGGTGGTTGCCATCAGCAGCCCTTGTAAAGTGGACAATGATAAGTGTAGTTGGTGGAACACACCTCATATTGGTAAAACCCACACCTCCAGAGGATATTGTGTTGACCAAACACACAGAGAATACTGTTCCCACATACACAGTCTCTCTCTCACACACACACACACACACACACACACACACACACACACACACACACACACACACACACACACACACACACACACACACACATGATCCCAGTTGCTAGTGTAGGGTTTGGAACCCCTACCCATCTATTTAGTGGTACTATAGTGTTATGTGGTTATCGCAGGTGGCATGAAACTAACAGTGTCATGAATGTTCGAATACTGAAAAGAACAGGAACTTCCCAAAGAAACTCGTGCACGAAAGGATGTAAATTCTTTTCTTTTATTCCACAATCCTATAGCAGTTAAGCGCTTTCAACTGGAACCCAGTCTTCTTCAGAACAGTCAGCAAGCACCATAACTTCCTTTTTATACATAAACCAATACAATCATTTTAAAAATTGCGCCAAAACATTTAAAGGTATAGTGCACATTCAGCAGCAATGACCATAAAAAATCAATATTTATAATCTTCCTAGATATTTGAATAAACCCATATCTAGTGTATACAATAATTATACTGTCAAACTGTTAAACTATATAAAATATTTATAAAACATTTGTATATTTAAAATTATTTTTAAACATGTATGTAAACTATATATAGTATATAAAAAACTAAAAACTCTATTTCATATTCATACTACTATCAATATTAGAAGACTTGAGACTTTTTAATAAATCAATAAGTATATTACCAATACTATAATAACTCAATGACTTATACTAAGAGAGGACCAAGAAAGGTTTAATACTGATGGACTCGTTTAGTCCTGGGGGTCTAGTAGCGTCTAATAAAATCTGCCATCTGCTTTCCAAGGCAGCCAGTTTCATCTTCCAGTTTCCCCCAAATGTTGAATAACTAATGGTATCTATGACAGCAAACTGAAAAGTGTGCTCTTTACCATATTCATGGATATGTTTAGACAATGCGTTCTTCATGTCCTTCCTCTGAATACGGTAAAGGTGTTCATATATACGCTTTTGAAAACTCTTTCAGTCTTGCCTATGTAATACATAGGACAAGTACAACATGTAGCAATATATATCACCCTACTTGTGTTACAATTTCCAGTTCTAGTTCTAATACATGTAGAGTTGAAGTTTTTAAGTCTAATGTATCTGGATTCATTAATAAACTTACACTGTTTACATCTGCCGCATTTTGTTGTACCTTTGTACATATCCTTTGTGGCATTATCATAATTGGCTTTCTCTAATAATCTTTTAAATTAATGCCTGTCTTATATACAAATTCAGGAGAATTTCCCACATTACGTCCAAATTCGAACTAACAAGTATATTCCAATGTTGTCGTAATATGTCCTTAATAAAACACGTATGTGGAGTGTAAGTCAAAATACATGCTCGACTACAATAACTGGATGGCAGCCCTTCATGTTTTTCATTAACTATATATTTACCTAATAAAGGGGGGTACTTCTTACCCCATTCATTACCCACATATTCAATTGTATCCAGGAGCATGTGGTCCGGATATCCACGATTACTAAATAATGTCCTAATGGTATCAAGTTCCGTTCTCATCACAGCTTCTGTCGAAGACATCCTCGCTACGGATACACTGCCCCTTTACGATGTTTTTAAAAATGTGTGGAGGATGGTTACTTGTAAAATGTAGGTAATCATTGGAAAAAGTTGGTTTGAAAATTCTAGAAGTGAATGTATGTTGGTCAAGACCAACCAAGGCGTCAAATAAGCAATGTCCACAGTACTAGTTTGATGAGTAAATTTTAAAAATGTAGAGGATAGATTGATGAAAGACATAAATTCTTGTAATTCCTCTATAGAGGCCTTCCAGAAAATAAAAATGTCATCCAAAAATCTGGCATAGAATGAGATGTGAGTATAAAATGACTCTTAAATAACACTTCCTCTTCCCATTCCAGCATCACCATGTTGGCAAAGATGGGGCACACGCACCCATAGCAACACCTTTTGTTTGCTTGAAATATTCCCTTGAAACACAATATAATTGTGATCTAACACCAGTCCCATCATGTCACACAACAACACAACCTTGTCCCAACTAACCCCTGCATGTTTCCTGAGGCTATTTGAGAAATGTTCGATTCCTAGTTCTCTGGGTATACTGGAGAAGATCGACCACATCAATGGTGACTAAGATGAGGTCTGGTCTCCAATATTCATGTTGTAATTTGCCCAAAAACTCCTGAATCTTTCATGATGTGTGGGATATTTCCATAAATGTGTTTTAGTTGATGATCAATCCATTTCCCTATGTTATAAGTCTTGGAATGGGAGCCGGAGATGATGGGTCTGAAGGGTGGTTGCTCCAAGGATTTGTGAAGTTTGGGTATGCCAACAATGGTTGCCAAAATAGGGTGGTCATTCTTCAAAAACATATAAGTGTCATTTGTAATCCTGTTGTCTATTAAATATTCCTCTATAGCCAGATCTATACGATGGTGTCCGATGTTAATCTGATTTAAGGAGACATTTTCGTAAGTGTCTGCCTGATTTAAGATGTCATAAATACAAGACTTGTATGCTTCAACATAAAAAAGTACTAACCCACCACCCTTGTCGGGTTTCATGATGCGTACCTCTTTATTCTGCATCACTTGGTTAAGACATTCCTTTTCTGATTGAGTAAGATTTTGTGGTGGACCGTTATGCAACAAATTCCTATGTCTAATGTCCCTGTGTAGTCTATAAATGTCTTGACTAACCAATTTCTCAAAATTTGATATACTGGGATGAGATACAGGAACATAGGAACTCTTTTTTCGCAACTGTATCTTTTCCTACCAACTGCCTGGTCCGTTGAGCCATCAAAAATCACAGCCAAATTGAGTTTGCGACAAAAAAGTTTCACCTGCTTGATATTATCAACTAAATTATTGCTAACAGTGGGAATAAATTTCATTCCTTTGTGCATGACCGAATGAAGTCGTCATTTACCTCCACATCTGTGTAGTTATAGACTTTGAAACCTTCAAAACATGTGACCATAGGATAATTCAAAGATGACTTCCTACTACTAATAGTATTTCCCTCTGAAACAATATTCTGATCAATAAGAGGGTAAATGTCACAGATTCAGTTTCATAAGTCTTGTCTACTGTAACTACACTTGCTCCTGTGTGGGAATGTTGATCTATTTTGTATTGGGTCCACTGTTTGTTGGGATGTCTTGCAAAAGAGGCTTGGCACTCTGAAAATCCCTATGTGTAGTGGGTGGACATAAAACCTACTTCTGACTCTTTAACTTTAGGCCATATATAAGCTCTGTTGTTACTGTATGCTTCGTGGTCCCTAGTAAGTTTCTTGCTTTTCCTCTCAAATATAATATTGGCCCTACTCTCCGCTTGAAAAATTGTTTTAAAAAGATCATTCCAAGTCTCATAATCTACATCATTACATATAGTCTCATACATGATTTCTAACTCATCTCCTAAAAGGTCACGTTTCTCTTGTTGATATTTTAATAACAGTTCCATGAAAGCAATTCCAAAACCATCAAACATACTATTAAATTCATTCATCACTTCCACATTATAAAATATGCCTAATGGTAATTTAAAAATCGTAAACCTTTAGGAACCATCTTCAGATTTATACAATTTTTAAATAATTAACATCTATTTTGCATTATTGTATGCAGTAAGTTTCTTACCAAAGTCATAAATCATTTCTTTCAGAGAGCTATATATGTGATTTTTCTCATTAAATTTCTTATTGTAATTCTTTTTACCAAAGTCATACATATCACCATGTCCATTTAGCACATTTTCAAATAGCTCTCTTTCATTTGTCTTTGTGGTAAACAATTCACTATTCATTATTTTATTATGTTCAGGTTGGTCAAAAATCCTTTTTGTTTGTTTAGGTTTAGGGCTAGATATAATATAGGCAACAGTACCTTTTTTGTCAACATGATGTTTCTGCTGAATGCTCCCGTTAGGTTTATTCGTGTATACCGTCTTTGGTCTAGCCCCATTCCGTTCGGCCTCACGTCTTGCCCTCGATATACTAAAATCAAAAGTGAAGTCCTGGGCTGGTGTGAGTGCATCATCGTGAAAACAAACCGTCGCTGTTCTTTAGGTGATATAGCAAAACCGTCACTAGTATCCGGTAAATCAATTGTGGCTTTGTTGTTATGAACTGCATCCTCCGAAGATAGTAAAGCTACGGGAAAGCCACGTTCAGGTGTGGGTAACCTCCTCCTGAAACTCGTTGCCTCATGCCCCAATGCATCAACGCCAGACACCTTCCGGTTTTCTTCAGGGACTTCCCCTTCCCTTCTGAACGCCAGCGTGCTTTCTTTTGATGGACAACCGTCACTTTGGGGTGAATGCAAATCAGTCATAGTTTGCAATCCATCATTAGAAGCCTGAAGTGCCTTATTAAAACCAATACTGTTTGGAAGTACCTTGTTAGAAGCAATACTGTTTAAGAGTTCAAACAGTTTACGTATTTCGCCCTGCACGGCTGATACTTCAGCCCAAAGTCCATTAAACTCCTCTCGAGACAATGAAGCCTCTAAGGTAGTCTCCTGTTCAGCCATGTCAACCAATAAACAAAAAGAAAGTTCAACAACTCCAATACTGAAAAGAACAGGAACTTCCCAAAGAAACTAAGGATGTAAATTCTTTTCTTTTATTCCACAATCCTATAGCAGTTAAGCGCTTTCAACTGGAACCCAGTCTTCTTCAGAACAGTCAGCAAGCACCATAACTTCCTTTTATACATAAACCAATACAATCATTTTAAAATTAGCCCAAAACATTTAAAGGTATAGTGCACATTCAGCAGCAATGACCATAAAAAATCAATATTTATAATCTTCCTAGATATTTGAATAAACCCATATCTAGTGTATACAATAATTATACTGTCAAACTGTTAAACTATATAAAATATTTATAAAACATTTGTATATTTAAAATTATTTTTAAACATGTATGTAAACTATATATAGTATATAAAAACTAAAAACTCTATTTCATATTCATACTACTATCAATATTAGAAGACTTGAGACTTTTAATAAATCAATAAGTATATTACCAATACTATAATAACTCAATGACTTATACTAAGAGGACCAAGAAAGGTTTAATACTGATGGACTCGTTTAGTCCTGGGGTCTAGTAGCGTCTAATAAAATCTGCCATCTGCTTTCCAAGGCAGCCAGTTTCATCTTCCAGTTTCCCCCAAATGTTGAATAACTAATGGTATCTATGATAGCAAACTGAAAAGTGTGCTCTTTACCATATTCATGGATATGTTTAGACAATGCGTTCTTCATGTCCTTCCTCTGAATACGGTAAAGGTGTTCATATATAAGCTTTTGAAAACTCTTTCAGTCTTGCCTATGTAATACATAGGACAAGTACAACATGTAGCAATATATATCACCCTACTTGTGTTACAATTTCCAGTTCTAGTTCTAATACATGTAGAGTTGAAGTTTTTAAGTCTAATGTATCTGGATTCATTAATAAACTTACACTGTTTACATCTGCCGCATTTTGTTGTACCTTTGTACATATCCTTTGTGGCATTATCATAATTGGCTTTCTCTAATAATCTTTATAAATTAATGCCTGTCTTATATACAAATTCAGGAGAATTTCCCACATTATGACCACCCTATTTTGGCAACCATTGTTGGCATACCCAAACTTCACAAATCCTTGGAGCAACCACCCTTCAGACCCATCATCTCCGGCTCCCATTCCAAGACTTATAACATAGGGAAATGGATTGATCATCAACTAAAACACATTTATGGAAATTTCCCACACATCATGAAAGATTCGTGGAGTTTTTTGGGCAAATTACAACATGAATATTGGAGACCAGACCTCATCTTAGTCACCATTGATGTGGTCGATCTTTTCTCCAGTATACCCAGAGAACTAGGAATCGAACATTTCTCAAATAGCCTCAGGAAACATGCAGGGGTTAGTTGGGACAAGGTTGTGTTGTTGTGTGACATGATGGGACTGGTGTTAGATCACAATTATATTGTGTTTCAAGGGGAATATTTCAAGCAAACAAAGGTGTTGCTATGGTGTGCCCCCATCTTTGCCAACATGGTGATGCTGGAATGGGAAGAGGAAGTGTTATTTAAGAGTCATTTTATACTCACATCTCATTCTATGCCAGATTTTTGGATGACATTTTTATTTTGTGGAAGGCCTCTATAGAGGAATTACAAGAATTTATGTCTTTCATCAATCTATCCTCTACATTTTTAAAATTTACTCATCAAACTAGTACTGTGGACATTGCTTATTTGGACGTCTTGGTTGGTCTTGACCAACATACATTCACTTCTAGAATTTTCATAAACCAACTTTCTCCAATGCTTACCTACCTTTCACAAGTACCCATCCCCCACAAAATTTTCAACACATCGTAAAGGGGCAGTGTATCCGTGCAGCGAGGATGTCTTCGACAGAAGCTGTGATGAGAACGGAACTTGATACCATTAGGACATTATTTAGTAATCGTGGATATCCGGACCACATGCTCCTGGATACAATTGAATATGTGGGTAATGAATGGGGTAAGAAGTACCCCCCTTTATTAGGTAAATATATAGTTAATGAAAAACATGAAGGGCTGCCATCCAGTTATTCTAGTCGAGCATGTATTTTGACTTACACTCCACATACGTGTTTTATTAAGGACATATTACGACAACATTGGAATATACTTGTTAGTTCGAATTTGGAACGTAATGTGGGAAATTCTCCTGAATTTGTATATAAGACAGGCATTAATTTAAAAAGATTATTAGAGAAAGCCAATTATGATAATGCCACAAAGGATATCTACAAAGGTACAACAAAATGCGGCAGATGTAAACAGTGTAAGTTTATTAATGAATCCAGATACATTAGACTTAAAACTTCAACTCTACATGTATTAGAACTAGAACTGGAAATTGTAACACAAGTAGGGTGATATATATTGCTACATGTTGTACTTGTCCTATGTATTACATAGGCAAGACTGAAAGAGTTTTCAAAAAGCGTATATATGAACACCTTTACCGTATTCAGAGGAAGGACATGAAGAACGCATTGTCTAAACATATCCATGAATATGGTAAAGAGCACACTTTTCAGTTTGCTATCATAGATACCATTAGTTATTCAACATTTGGGGGAAACTGGAAGATGAAACTGGCTGCCTTGGAAAGCAGATGGCAGATTTTATTAGACGCTACTAGACCCCCAGGACTAAACGAGTCCATCAGTATTAAACCTTTCTTGGTCCTCTCTTAGTATAAGTCATTGAGTTATTATAGTATTGGTAATATACTTATTGATTTATTAAAAGTCTCAAGTCTTCTAATATTGATAGTAGTATGAATATGAAATAGAGTTTTAGTTTTTATATACTATATATAGTTTACATACATGTTTAAAAATAATTTTAAATATACAAATGTTTTATAAATATTTTATATAGTTTAACAGTTTGACAGTATAATTATTGTATACACTAGATATGGGTTTATTCAAATATCTAGGAAGATTATAAATATTGATTTTTTATGGTCATTGCTGCTGAATGTGCACTATACCTTTAAATGTTTTGGAATTTTAAAATGATTGTATTGGTTTATGTATAAAAAGGAAGTTATGGTGCTTGCTGACTGTTCTGAAGAAGACTGGGTTCCAGTTGAAAGCGCTTAACTGCTATAGGATTGTGGAATAAAAGAAAAGAATTTACATCCTTTCGTGCACGAGTTTCTTTGGGAAGTTCCTGTTCTTTTCAGTATTGGAGTTGTTGAACTTTCTTTATGAATGTTCGAAGGTACCTGTAAAGTGAATAACATCACGTGCCCTTGTGAGGTATGGCAGTGGGGGGTGTACTGGGTGTGGAAGGACACATTAGACAGTCACCTACAAGTCTACAAACTCACAAACACTGCTATACACACCAATGCGCACACACACACACACACACACACACACACACACACACACACGCACACACACACACACACACACACACACACACACACACACACACACACACACACACACACACACACACACACACACACACACACTTCCTAGTACTGACATTAGCAGCCCTGCCTATCATGTTATTCATTCCATACTGTTACATAGCTGTTGCATATGGCACGGGGCTTATAGGGCTGAAGAGTGTCTACAAATATCTCTATGGTAGATGTAAGCAGCGGCCTTTGTAAAGTCAACCTTGGGATGTGCACTGGGAGTACCATGGCCTAAAATTGTAAACCATGGCCACGCAACAGATATAGATCTCACTCAGACACACACACAGGATACTGTTCACACACACACACACACACACACACACACACACACACACACACACACACACACACACACACACACACACACACACACACAGACACACACACATTTGCTAGGACTGAGAATAGAACCTCCACCTATCTAGTCATTACTACTACAGTGTTATGCATTTATCGCATATGCCACAAAGTTTACAGGGTGAAGAGTGTCCCAAGGTAATTCTAATGTGAACATCACCAGGTCTTGTAAAGTATGGCAATGTGTGATTTACTGGGTGAGAATGGACCCAAAATACTTGAACCTACAGTTATACACACTTTCAAACACAAAAATACTCATACACGCATTTGCCAGGACTGAGATTAACAGCCCTACCTATCTTGTTAGTCAGTCCATACTGTTACATAGTTCCTGCATGTGCCACGGGGCTTATTGGGCTGAATAGTGTCTACAGATACCTCTACAGTTGATTAAGACAGTGGGCCTTGTAAAGTAGACCTTGGGATGTGTACTGGGAGTACCATGGCCTAAAATGTAAAACCCACCTGCCTAATGGATATAGTTCTCACTCAAACACATACACATGATACAGTTCTCACAGACACACATGCACACACACACACACACACACACACACACACACACACACACACACACACACACACACACACACACACACACACACACACACACACTTGCCAGGACTGAGATTAGAACGCCTACCTATCTAGTTATTACTAATACAGTGTTATGCATTTATCGCACATGCCATGGAGGTTATAGTGTGAAGAGTGTCCCACAGTTCTTCTAAGGTGAACAACATCACCAGCGCTTGTAAAGTATGGCAATGGACAGTGTACTAGAAATGTGAGCCCTCAAAATGCTGTGGCCTACAGATATACGCACTTATAAACACCTGCACACACACACACACACACACACACACACACACACACACACACACACACACACACACACACACACACACACACACACACTTGCCAGTACTAAGATTAGAGCCCCTACCTATATAGTCTTTGGTACTATAGTGTTATGCAGTTACCATATGCACCACAGAGTTTATAGGGTGAAGAGTGTCCCTAGGTACCTATAAAGTGAGTAACGTCACCAGCCCTTGTAAAGTATGGCAATGGGAGGTGTACTGGGTGAGAAGGGCCTCAAACTATTTTCACCTACATGTTGACACACTCAAAAATATACACACTAACGCACAAACATGTTTGCCAGTATTGAGATCCATAGGTTCATAGGTGTGTACTAGGCGAATGGCCATGGAGCCTTTACAACCCTAGCCCTTAGGATTACCCTGGTATAGTGCCACCTGACATTAGTCCCCAGTGTGTCTAATGAGTATAGCCACTGGAGTGATCCCTGGGGTGGGATTTCTATTCCTCATCCACTCATCCAGATTTCTCTTGAAGAGGGTCAGTGAGGTGTCCTGCTTGACATGTATGTGAACTCTATTCCATAGCATGGGCAGCCTCTGGGTTATGAACTGTCCCTCCAGCATGTTCTGTTAATTGTGGAAATGGGGTTGAGGTCTCTCGGGCATCTCTAGGGCATGTGGTACAGATGGATTGGGTTCTTTAGATGTAGCATTCCTGACAGAGCTGGGTCAGACATGGCTTTGTAAGTCAAGCAGAGATTGCCTCTAAGTAGCCAATATGAGAAAGAGAATAGTTGGAGTTATTGGAGTCTGTCCATATAGGACAAGTTTTTAAGGCCTATGATCCTCTTTGTGTGGTACTTTTGCAGCATCTCCAGTTGTTGCAGGTGTCCAGTGAGGTACATGCCGAATGAGCCATTGTACTCATTGATTGGCCTAATGAGGGGAGAGTAGAGGGAGACAATGACCGCTTACTTCCTGGATGTAACACCCTTAGTAATGACACTGCCACATAGAAGGACTTTCTGAACACAGTGTCACTGTGGTGGTCAACCGAGAGCAAGCTGTCAACCTGTGTTCCCAGTTCTCTTATAACAACTTCAGTGTTCAGTGAACTACCATCAATGTGGTGATCCATGGGAACCAAGTTGTTCCCAAAGGAGATGGTGACACATTTTCTGGCATTGAGCTTGGTTCTAACACCAGTTGTAGGTCTCAGTAAGGCCTTTCTGCAGGATGTCAATATCACATGGGGTAATAACAGCACCCACCTTGCAGTCATCTGTGAACATTGTCAGCCACAGTCCCTTCCTGCTGGGCTGGACTTCAGATGCATAGATACCAAACACAAGGGGACGCAGGACCAAACCCTGTGGGACTCCAATAGTGACTGCTTGGCAGTCTGACATGGAATCCGCTGCTTTCACACTGTGGATTTTATATGTGAGCCAGTTTGCAAACCACCTAGTGATATAGGGGTTGATGCCTAGCTGAGTGTGTTTGTCTATGATTCTTGACTGGGGAATGGTATCCAAGGATTAGGAAGCCCACCTATCTTGTTATTTATTCCATACTAGTTATTGCATGTGGCACAGAGGCTATAGGGCTGCAGAGTGTCTACAGCTACCTCTAAAGTGGATGACAAAAGTGGGCCTTGTAAAGTGGACATTGAGAAATGTACTGGGTGGACCACAACAAAAAATTGCAAAACCCACCCCCCCAGTGGATATGGTTCTCACCCAAACACACACACACACACACACACACACACACACACACACACACACACACACACACACACACACACACACACACACACACACACACATTTGCCAGGATGAAGATTAGAACCCTACCTATCTAGTTATTTCTAATACAGTGTTATGCATTTATCACATGTGCCACAGAGTTTATAGGATGAAGGGTGTCCCAAGGTACATCTAAGGTGAGGAACATCACCAGCCCTTGTAAAGTATATTGATGGGTGATGTACTGGGTGAGAGAGGCCACAAATACTTTAACCTACACATATACACACAAATGCACTCACACACACATTTGCCAGGAATGAGATTAGAACCCCTGCCTAATTAGTTATTTGTGCTATAGTGTTACGCAATTATCACACATGCCTTAGAGCTTGTAGGGCTGTGGGCTGCCCAAAGGTACTTCTAAGGTGACTCACATCAGCAGGACTGCTAAAGCAGGGCAATGGGAAGTGTACTGAGTGTGAATGGGCTCAAAATCTATAACCTACAAGCACACAGACTTTTATATTTGCCAGAACTGAGATTGGAACCCCTACCTAACTAGTTATTTGTACAATAGTGTTATGCAATTATCGCACGTGCCACAGAGCTTGTAGGGCTGTGGGCTTCCCAAAGGTACTTCTAAGGTGACTGACAGCAGGACTGCTAAAGTAGGGCAATGGGAAATGTACTGGGTGTGAATGGACTCATAATCTTTAACCTACACACACACACACACACACACACACACACACACACACACACACACACACACACACATTTTTACATTTGCCAGGACTGAGATTAGAACCCCTACCTAAATAGTTGTTTGTACTACAGTGTTACATAATTATCACACGCACCACAGAGCTTATAGGGCAGAGGCCAGTCCAATGGTATTTCTACAGTGAATGACATCAGCAGATCTTGTGAAGTAGGGCAATGGGAGGTGTACTGGATGGGAATGGACTAAAATACTTATGCATACACCCCCACACCCTCACACACAACCACAGTTACATTTCCCAGGACTATGATTAGAACCACTACCTATCTAGTTATTTGTATGATAGTGTTACTCAGTTATCACATGCGCTAAAGAGCTTACAGGACTGAAGCCAGTCCAAATGTAATTCTAAGATGAATAACATTGGCAGATCTTATAAAATAGGGAAATGGGAAGTGTACTGGGTGGGTTAGGCATCATTAATACTTTGACCTACAAACACACACCCACACACAAAGGTAGGTGATGTAATATTCCACTCTCCACCTCGGTACCATCAGACAATGAATCTCATCTTCATGCTGGCACATGCCAGTGGTTACAACTGGTATGCAACTGTCTGCAGCAGGACATCATTCTATGCCATTCAGGGTATCTCTGTGTATGACTCAATCTGTGTGTGTGTCTCCCTGTTTGTCTCACTCTATCACTGTCTGTCTCTCTCTTCCCCATGTCTATGTATGTGTATGCTTGACATATTGTAATATGTATGTTGCCTACATATATATATATATATATATATATATATATATATATATATGTGTGTGTGTGTGTGTGTGTGTGTGTGTGAGTGTGTGTGTGTGTGTGTGTGTGTGTGTGTGTGTGTGTGTGTGTGTGTGTGTATGTATGTGTGTGTTTCACACACAACAGATGCAGATATACCACATATGTGCCATCTACAGCTGGCTGTGGGCAATCCTGTCTGATGGGTGTGTGTGTGTGGAGACAGGTTTACATAGCTGTGTGTATGCAAAGAAATTTGCACAATACAGATTTTATATATATATATATATATATATATATATATATATATATATATATATATATATATATATATATATATGTGTGTATATAGTCCGATGTGGTTTCAGACATGGGCTTCACTTCTCTAAGTGAAGGAGCATGCTCAGTATGACCTTCCATAGTAAGTGTGGGAATCCAGTCCGGGGTGTTGTATGCTACAGCCCTACCTTGCAACCTGTTTGTGCAATATATCTGGATATAGGCTGCCAACATGGGGAAACCATAAGCCAAACATAGGGGGTACTGTAACTATGGCTCTTATCAATGTATGAGTTGCTTGAGTTACAGGATTTATTTTTGTAAACATTTTCTGACATATGTAATGTTTGACACTGTACTGTATTGTTTCATTACCTACTGACAGATATAATTGGATCATCACAGTTATTTACCAGAGAAATACAAGATGGATGATGCACAGACCTATATTATGAGGGAAATGCTAGACATCCTTGCACAATCCGGCCAGTTGGGAGGTGTGGCTAGAGCTAATTGACTGATGAAGCTGTGTAAAAGGTCCAGCACCTTGGTGATATACTGGCTGGGGATCTCCTGGTTGTGCGGTATTTTTCTTACCTGAAAGGTCATACCCTGGTGTGGCCATAACTGTCAACTGTACAGATTCTCACAGATTATCCAGATTCATGCCTCATATATCTGAACAGTTTCCCTTAACATTGTGCTTTTATAGCACGTTTGTTGCAAACCACAAAGGGTTGCAGTCAGGGAATAATGACAGAACATTAGAGTTTCAGACTTTATACCCTTCATGACATCCATGCTACTACACCCCCCTCTGTTATTATATCAACTTTTTAACATTATAAGAAAAATATTTCAAATGTGTCCCTATAGTTGGGCCTTTATTCCACCATTATGTATGGCTTTGTCCAGATTTCTTCCTCTACGAGGTTGAGAGGTATGCTACTAGCATTTAGCAGCATGGCCTTACATTTGCATTTTGTTGACTGTGTTATGTTGATAGTATGGACCCCATGCCATTCCATACAAAGGCACTATGGGTAAGGCATGGGTCTTTGCTAGAAGCCTGTAGGCCATGTGAGACTGATGCAGGCCATCTGTAGCAGGGCAGTGTGTTCTGTCACTCATATGTTCCCAGACTGCCAGGCAGTGGACCCCCCCTGAGGTGACAATGGTAAGTAACAAAATGCATTGCTGTGCTACTAGGCACCATACCTCTCTCTGTATGTGAGCCAGACATCTGAACAAAGCCATGACTAATTGGATGACAAAGGTCTAAATATAGGGACCATTGTAGCTATTAGTGTTACAAACCTTGAGGGGTGATGCAATAACAGATTTTGCATTACCATGCATTTTTCTATGGGGTATGAAGTCAGAGACACTGCAATCCATCATTATTTTCTGACTTTAGACTTTCGTGGTTTGCCAGTGATTTGCCAGTCAACCACTATTTTGGAATAAAGACACCACAAATATGATGTAAACCTCTGTACATTCTGCAAAAGGTCTGTACAGTTGGGAGATATGGTCGACACTATGTAGGTTACTCCTGCCTGTGTACTGTTCATATGTGTGGCCCACTGTACATGACCTGTCCAGGTTTCCAGCAGTAATGGATATTGACATCTGGACAGTGTGTACAACTCCCACTGTAAGTGTAGTTGACATGCAATAGTTGTCACTACAGTGCGTGGAACATGGCCCTGTCTAGTGCAGTACTGCACCTAGGCCACTAGGACACAACAGCTATGAGAAGTTGCTGGCCACATCCTGATAGTATTCCCCACACATATGCATAGCTCATTGAGCCCTGCATATTGTGGACATGCAACAAGTTATCATGTTGATTGGGACAGCCATGGCAATGTGTGCTCTGCTGCTATTACCCTACAAACTTACACGTTACTGCATTTCTATGGGAATATATGTGTGGGGGGGCACACCTGTCAATGGTACGCATCTGCACAGACTGTGCTGATATTTGGCTTTACATTTTGGTTCCCTTTAGCATACTATTGTGCCCTATCTTGGAGAATAGAAACATATCACGAGAGACCGCAGGTTAGATTGTAATGGCATACAATTGAGTTTCAGACTTCTTACCCTTCAGAGCCTTACTGCAAGTGCAAGGCCAGCTGTGATATCACTGTGTAAGTCTGTAAGGGGGTATTCCATCATTGTTGCCATTTGTGGGCCTTTGCTAGACATTACTTTATGGTTTTCTACAGCTGACTTGCTGGGTGAGTCTGAGGGGTGAGTATGGGATCCCCACATTGACATCCATGCATGTGACCTATGATCTCCCCCTTAGTTGGCCCCCCACATATACTGCAGTGGGATTTGTCACCTCAAATACTACTGCATAGTGTGGGGAAGCCAGTATTGTGCAGACATTTCCTGGTGTCCCACATAGCTCTCAGTTGTCTGCTGCTATCTCAGTAGGCCACCCCATTCCCTTGTTCCCTTGCATGCATGCAGCAATACCATAGATATGCTACCAGAACATACTAATCCATTCATTTATTGTTAAGAAGACTGACTTACCTTGTGCCTGCGACAGTTGTGAGGGCAGTGCTTGAGGGCTGCCTATGTTGGATGCACACAGTAAACTGCCTATACATGGTAAATTACAGGTAATGTGATGTGTGTTATCCACTTTACTGTGTGTGAGAGTCAGAGAGAGGTGTCAGTTCCTGGGTCCCTACAGTGTTACTCTGTGTGCTATGCGTTGCCTCTTTGCTAAGGCCTGGGCATACTGGGCATACTTCTATCTGCCTACAGGTGCAGGCTTAGGGGATTCTTCCTCTGAGTCCCTCTGTGCCTGTGGGGATCTTGGCAATGGTGGGGGGGGGGGCTGTGTGGTCTTTCCCCATGCTGTTCCTGCAGCTACTGTTTCTGCAGGATTATATTGTGTAGCATGGCACATACTATGAACATGTGTGCACATGTGGCTAAAGAGTAGTGCAAGGCTGCACCAGATATGTCAAGGCAGCAGAACCATGATTTGAGCATCCAAAACACATGCTCTATAATGATCCTGGTTTGTGCGTGTGCCTCATTATGGTGTTCTTGAGTGGTGTGTGTGTGCATTTCTGATGGGTGTCATCATCCACGGCTCCAGTACATAGCCAGCATCCACCATCAGATGGCCATATGGGATGTCCCCACTGGCAAATACCTGGTACAGCTGTGACAAATGCCAGATGTGGGAGTCGTGATAGCTTCCAGGTATGACAGCACACACATTCAGGATAATGCCCTGGGCATTGTACACAACCTGGCAGTTGATGGAGGGGAAGCCCTTGCAGTTTATGTAGACTCTACCCAGTTCAGCGGGTGGTGCTTTGATGTGGATGTGTGTGCAGTCTATTGCACCCAGTACCTTTGGGTATTCTGCTACATGGTGGAAGAGACACATATTGCTGGTCCTCTCCTCATGGGTGTTGGCAAAGATAATGTGCTCACTGGCATGTGGTAGCATGGCATCCAGGAACTGGTGGAGTACCCTGGATGCAGATGCCTGTGAGACCCCCATCATGTCCCCAGTAGGTCTTTGGAAAGTACCTGTAGCTAGTATTCTTAAGGCTACACATACCTTGGTATCCACTGGGATGGGTTAGTCTCTGTTGGCTCTGGGTCTGAGTTGAGGCCGGCACAGCTCAGTGATTTGCTGATGTATGTCTCTGTCCACCCTATAGCACTCTACTATCTCCAGATCATGTAGCCTCTGGTAAGTTACCCTGGGTCTGAACACTCTTCTCCTCCTCCACCTCAGTCTGGGACGGTTGTCAGCATTATCCTCCTCACCATCCTCAGCCTCTAGCACATACTGATAGATCAAAGTAATGGCAGCCTCTAACATTTTTTCAGTTAAAATTGCCCTGCATGTGTACACCAATGATGCAGAGTTTGTGGGAGAAACTAGGCTGAAAGGTGTTTGCACAGTTTATACTGTTGTGCTGCAGATGCTGCCTGTATGATTGGCTGGCTATTATACATTCCACCTGCTTGCTATTTTATTTGTACTTGATTGCTTTTATTCTGCTATTTGCCTTTTTCCCTTTTTCCCTTTCCATTTCCATCCCCTTTCAGCCTTGAGGTGCACCGCACAAACCCAGTGCCCAAATATAAACAGTTCTGCTATCTCTGGGGCTGTTTTTTTTTTAGACCCGGTGAGCACCATGCAAACCCATTTAGCTAAGGTAAACAATGAGAAATGGCCCTCCCCTGGACATGACCGCACTCTTCAATTCATGGAATAAATCAATACAACCTCAGACACACACCCCTAGTTTAGCTGTGCTTAGCTAAGTTCAAATTTGAGCCGTGGAGCTCCAATGTGCTTACACCAAGCATGACACACACACCCTTTTCATGTCAGCTGCTTCTCCTGCTTACATCACTGCCTTATAGCTCCTACACGGTTAGGTGCAGTTTGGCACTAGTCTTCTTTTTGTGATTCAGTAAATTTCCCTCATTAGCATACCCCACTGCCTTAGTCCCTAGTTACAGCACTACACCAGAGCCTTTCCCCTTAGAAACCACTGTTCCCTGCTGTTGTTTTGATTCTGCATGCCATAGACTATAATGGCAAAATGCAGATTTCACTTAAAATTGCCTTTTCACATTTTTTTAAATTTTCGGCACAACCCCATTTGGGAGCCGCTGTCCTATGCTTAAATGACAGAGATCAGCCAAAATTAATATTTTTATAATTTTGCAACACTTTTCCATGCCAATGGGCATATATTTGGTCATTGGCATGCCTAAGGATTATAATACATGGTTTACTTTGAGCTGTCATGCCTCTGTTTTGATTTTTGCAGATAGGTATGGTGCTAGTAGCCAAATACATTTCTGCAGGCTACACTATTCTGCCAATGATGCCTGCCTGCTTAGTGGATCACTAATTGACCTCATTTGCATGGTTTTCACCAGCAAATGAGGTCCTTAGCATAATCCAGTCCTGTCCGTGGCAGAATAGTGTTAGCAGGCTTGTGCACATTCCCAGGCTTGTTTACTGGATCACTTAGCGGTCATATTCCATGCAGGAGTGGCTACACTATTCCTGCATGGAAAAAAGCCTTATTGAATCCCGGGGGTTGACCCATACTTTTTTTTTTTTGGTTTATATTGATGTATCATGTCATGAAATTAAAAATAAGAGGTCTAGAAATGTAAGTTTTTGATTGCACTAAAATAACCAATGAATGAATTTATGTTCACAAAGAATGATAACATTGAAGGTGATAACTTCAATGAATGGCAAAATTAAATTCTATGCAGGAAAATTTTTGATAGTAAGAATGAGGATCATTGAGCCTCACAAATTAAGAATTAAGTGTTCTAGTTCTTTTTAATGAATACATAATTAATGTTGCACTTAGGTCAGTGAGTTGAGAATAGAATATATTTTTAATTGGTGTTTTAATATGCAATATACACCTTGACAAAGGAGGTAGCATGTAAATGTAATTTGTGTTGTGCAGTACTTGTATGCTTTTTACATCTGACAGTGTGAAATAAATGCTCATTGAAATCACTTTTGAACTCACACTGATGCCTGTTGATCTCATATTCAGTTAAGTTTGATTCCTTATGAGTTTGCTCCTGAAATGTGTTGCATGAAACACTGAACTAGTGTAGAACAGTGAGCACAAATGTGGAATTAAAAGCTGGAATAAATTTAATACAAGAAGAGAAAGAACAATAATTATATTGTTTGAAACCTGAAGAATCTAAGAAGGAAATCAAAACAGCAAAGGCACAGGAGTGGAAAAGCACTGCCCATTGTTTCTGAAAGTGAGCTACAACCTTTTATTTGTGAGCTAGTGAGAAGAAAATAACAGAAGGAAAAATATGGGGAAAACTGACAATGAAACTGAAGCTGTAATTGATTATTATTATTTGTACTGCATTCCTAAATAGAGAAAAGGTTAATAATATCAAATAAAAACATTCTGATATCTGTTTATATAGGATAAACAATTGAAATGACTTCTGAACTCAAGTCAGCTAAAGCAAATGGACATGAATTGATTCATTGTAGAATTCTGCAAAGATTTAGGATAGAATTGGTCTTCTAGTTTAATATCTCTTTAATATGTGGAAGAAATATGATAGAAGACCACAGAGGGTCAGATATGACTTCCCTTCACTAAGCTTAGCTATGCCTGGAAGGGAATAAGATGATGCAGAAAATTATTTGCATGTTAGTGAGAGCTCGGCAGCAATAAGGAAATGACAGAATCAATCCTAAAAGAAGGAACACATTTTAGTTTATGCTGCAGAAACATTAATTATCTGCTGCTAGGCCTGAAAGGAAGTGAAGCTGACAGACGGTTATTAATAGTATATTTAAATATCTGATTCCAGGATGGCTGAACACTGATCAACAGCTTAATTACAGCTCTCACAGTGTGAAAAAAGAAACTGAGAAATAAGAGCCAGTAATATTATCAGCTTGAGTAAAATGCAGTTACTGGCTAGTAAGTACATTGCCTGGATATGAGCAAAGAAAAAACACAGAGAACCTGAAAGAAAATCAGCCAGAAAAGGTAAAGAGAAAATGCTTTCTGGGAAGAATCCTGCAGCTGTTCAACAAAAAGCAGTTCAAGCTTCAGCTTTGGTACAAGAGATGGCTTCCAGTAATTTAGAGGAAAAGAATAGTCAAATGTAGCCGTGATTAAAATAAATGAAACGTCAAAGGAGTCTATAAACTCAAATGATGAAAGGCTGTAAAAATAGAAGTTTTAACTGGATATTCAGATGAACTGATAAAACTGAAAATCAGAGGTTGCAATAAAGAAAAGGTTGACTAAGTATGAAACTTCTATAGAACAGCTGTTTTAAAAATGGTAGAGTTAGAAGAGAGAGTGCGTAGAGAAAACCTGAGACTTTTTACTACACCAGAGAAACTGGAAGGAACAGATTGTAATAATTTTATAAAAGTACAAACCACATCAAGATTTGTTAATTGAAAGGGCACATGGAGTATATGCTCCAAACCTGGCCAAGATAAAATAGCCAAGACTTGTATTAGTGAAGATGCATACCAGCAGAAAGAGATGAACCCGAAAAAACTGCGGAAGAAGGGAAAAGTATTAAAAAAGGGAGACAGCAGAGTGTTTGTGAAAAATGATTATTCTCTGCACACCAACAATCAGGGAATGTTGAGAGGAACATGTGAGATTCAAGCTGCTGTATCCAGCTGTCTTCAGAATATTTTTCCTAGGGCATCAAAGACATTTTTGTATGTAGAACAAGCTAAGAAGGAAATAAAAAAAAGTTTTTTCCAACAAAAAATGAGCCGGCAAACAAAGGGGTACCCTGTTTCTCATTCTTCTGACAATATGGCTTCTAGAGAGAATTTGCCAGTGAAACTGTTTCCAATGTTCAAAAGGAAAATGCTTGAAAGAAAGAAAAAGCATAGGGGTTACCTAAAAGAATCCAGAGTACCTTGGACTTCAACCAGAGTCTGGTGTTGGGAAATGGAGATGAACAGGAAGAAGACCAGCAAGACTGAAATTGGTGAATAAATGGGTGACTGTAGAATACCAATCATATTTGTGAAATAAGGCTTTGCAAGACAAAGGGGCTTAAAAAGACTGGAATTTTGTTACCTTTGTTAATCTGATGGGTGGATTATACCCAACTTTATGTCATTAAGGTTTAAAGGGACACTAAAAGAGAAACATTAACTAAAAGTAAAATAATTTTGTTCATATTAGTATTTTATAAAACCTTTCATAATGTAAACTGCATTTTATCTATAGTAAAATAGTACTGTATAGTGTCTAGTCAGAGGTATTTTAAATGTGGGGGGGAGTCTTTTCAGTGACTTTTGTATGTGTTATTAAAGATATGAAAGTAAACAAGTACTTTTTAATTGTAAGAAAGGTAGTCTTTACAGAATACCAAGAGAAAAACACTAGACAAAAGCTAGTTTAATGTTAATAATGCTGCAATCTTTGGCTGCCAGGGTGGGTTGTAAAGGTGCACTGATCATATTTTATGTAGAATTAAAATATTTTCTCTTATTTTTACAAGGGTAAATATCTAGATTAATGCCCTTGGCTTAAGCTATAAACAAGAGGGGTTTTTTTATAAGCAAGTAGTCTTGACAATAAGATAAAATAATGAAAGTCATGAAAAATGCCAAGTTTCTTACATCTGCAAAGATAGCTTCTTTTTCCTTTAGCAAATGTTTAGCATGAGTTAAGAAGTCTGCAGCTGAAGGCAGTTGTACATTCTGTTCTGTATGAAATTTACAAAGATTCTTTGATGATTACTTTTACATGGAGATGAGTTGCCTGCAGGTGCAAGCAATTACTCTTAAGAGTTTTGAGCATTCACTGCTGAAGGAAATACAAAATTTAAAGGTACAATGGTAAGAAGTTCAGTTTCATAAAGTTTGAAATTATGGGAAGTATATAAGAGATAGCAGCCTCCCTAACAGATTTAATACTTTAATGCATTTAATAGAATAGGGGTAAATGTTAATCATTTTTGAAAGCATACAAGCTATTTTATATATATGAGAGGGAAACAGACATAAGAAAAAAACAAACATCAATCAGTGAAAATAGGAGCATGGGTTGTAACATGCACCTTAGCAGGTGCAACCTTAATTTTAGGTTTGTTAATGCCTTTGGGAATTGTTCCTGTCTGGATGGTTAAACTTCATTTTTTAATTATGTACATAGCTTTGTGTACTCTAAGTTAATAGGTTATGTGGTGTCCTGAAAATGTATTTTGTTTTTTGTTTGAGGGTTTTAAAACAAAAAGTCTTGAAAAATGTGACATAGGTTCAAACAGAGATGCCAATTAACAACCATATTAAAGATCAACCTGTTAAACATTAGTGTGTGCATGTAACACAAACTTGGAAAGGCATAGTCAAAAAATGTCATGTATAATAGCCAGGAATGGCTATATTATCCATATTATTTTGGAACATAAATGGACTTGCAGATATCGACAAAAATGAAAGGTTACTGAATTATATTAAGAAATGCAGAGTGTAAATAGAAATGCTGCAGAACACACATTTGGAAAGAAATGAGCATGTGAATTTGTCAAAGAAATTATTTCAGGATGGATATTCATCAGATTATCATGGACAAAGGAAAACAGGGATAATTATGTTAATTGCAATATGGGCTTCAATAGGGATGTAAGGGGGAAGGCAATAATAGTAGATTTGTGGTAGAAGGAGCTATTTGCAAGGGAGGAGAATTACTGGCATATATTTATATTCCACTAAAATCTGCTATTATGGTGCTTAAGAAATTTTTGGAAGGAATAGTCAGCTTTCAGCAGGAAACATTAATTATAGGTGAAATCTATCAAGAGGATCTAGAAGTGAAATATAACAAAAGAGGATAGATTTCTGAAGAAATTTATACAAATATTTGGCATGAAAGATGTGAATTCAGCAGTAAGACCTCTAAAAGGAATTTACATATTACATCCCAAGGTGCAGTAACTGGGCTACGCTAGATAGAAATTATATTTCTCAGGAACATGTGCATTTAATCGAAAGTTTTGACATGCATCTAATAACTATTTCAGATCATGCACTGATAAAAACTAAGATAAAATGCAGGGTAATGAAGTAAAAATGAGTTATATCTAACCTTCTGCAGTCTTCTGTTATAATGTTTCTCTCACATATTATTAATAAGAAATTTAACTAGATGACCAATTCTATCTTAAATACCTGCAGAATTCTACAATGAATCCATTCAGGTCCATTTGCTTTCCCACCTACCTTTTAAAAAGAGAGAAATTTAGAGAATGGGTAGTGGAAATTATGTGAGAGTTATTAGGGAAGATATAAATATCTTCAAAAGTTTTAGCTAGTGTTAAAGTGCAGTATAAAATACACATAACATTAATTACCTTTTTTCTTGAGTCAAAAATAACTCTTCAGGATGTGGAAAATATTTTTTTTATATAACTCCACATACGTCAGTGCTGGGGACTACCTTCACAGTTTAAAAATCAGTCTCACCAAGCAGCACAAATACACAGTTTTTATTTCCTTTCCTTATCAGTATCATGCATCCAGAATACTGACATTGAAAAATAGTGTCTCTTCAGACCCTCATTCTTCTCGCTTAGTGCTACACGTAAACACTCAACAATCATGTTTTTAGTAACAATAATGTTTTAGAAAAACACAAGTCATCTGGCCTGTAATAAGTCTTGTTTTCTGACCTTGTATATTTCAGTACCAGTAACATTCAAACTCCCTAACATTCCTTGTAACTACCCATCCCAGCCTGGGAAGGTTAGAGCTCACATAAAACAAACTTTCTCTCACATTGCGTACTTTCCTTCCTTCCTTCCTGGGCATTCCAGACTCTGTAGAACATAGTACATCTCTCAACCCCTTCAGCACTTTCTTTATCTTCAGTCATCTGTTAATACACTTACAACTTAATATTAGAATGCAGTTGTGAAACACTTAGAACTACAATAAGTATTTGTGGTTTGCATAACTATGTATCTATACTATATCTAATTTTTAACATGAACATATATTAAATAATTCATCAAACATATTTGTGAAGACATTGTAAGTTAATATGCATTTTCTGTAGAATAATCATTTGAGATGTATTTTTCTGTAACAGACCCCCCCCCTTTGACACTACTAGTATCATAAAATACACAGTTATATTTTGATTTTCCTTAATTTGATAAAATACGCTTCATCTGTAGTGATTGCCATTTCATTCTTCTTAAGTTCATCATCAGGTACAAGTGGCATTTCATGTGCAGGTGTGATCAAGGACTTTGTGATTACAGCCTTTAAAACAGAAAATATTAAAGCAATTGAAAGAATAATACCAATTTTTATACCTTGTAATATAGTAGTTTCCAGGTTACCAAATACGCTGCCCAACCATCCAAAAAGTCTCGATTATTTAAAAATACTGTCCCAATATTTGGCCATCTGCTCCATGAAATTGGCCAACAAGAACAACAATGATTTTTATGAGGGCACATGACCCCCCTTTTGTAGCAGGCATTATATCAAGTGCCAATCAGTTCTGTAACACTACAATTCTTATTGCAGTCATTTTTCAATTTGTCATTGTGAAGCAATGTCAAAGCATCTTAACTAAGAGTTCAACACACTTTCATGTCTAATGTTATTGTATTTTCTGATTCCACTGGCGCAGTCCCATTTCTGGCATAACATGTGTGTCCATGATTTGTGGTGGTTGTAAAGACACAACATTTAAAAATTAGTCAGATTACACCAGGTTGGATTAGTGTCACTAAGTTATTTCTCAAATGTTACCTGTGATGCAGGAACTGGAATCATGGGAATCCCTGCCTTAGAATGTTGAGGTATATGTGAACATTTAAGTTTTTCACATTTAAGTCCACAGCGTACTGTCGAAGAAGCAATAGGAAACTATTTTCTCTCAACCAGGTTATTAAAGGAAACAGCAACAGAAACAGAGCAAAAGTGCCTGTTGTCACAGGATTCATCATGAGGTGCTGTTTTAGTTGAATTTTTTCCTTATACGTTTCACTGGGCACATGATTCATCCTTCACACTTCGATCTTTTTTCACCAGCAATGATGATTTGCCTGGGGCACACGACAGGTCTTCTTATAGTAGGATGAGTGAATTCAGGTTGGTTGTCTTGCACAGCAGACTGCAGTCAGGGTGGTGAGGAGTGCAAGGTAAAGGGATTTTTACCCCGGGCTCTAACAGTTTTTTTTGGAAGGTTTTCATATAAACCCAGTCACCCAGTCACCCAGCTGCAGTTGGTGGCAGGGCTGGTCAGGTTGGAAGGCTTTCATATAAACCCAGTCACCCAGCTGCAGTTGGTGGCAGGGCTAGTCAGGTGGTGGAAGAAGAGATACTGCTGTAAGAAATGTGTATATATATATATATATATATATATATATATATATATATATATATATTTTCATCCATTACAGTTGATCTTATCATTTGACACGGGGGAGCAGCTGGAAGGGCTTTGGGTCTTCCCATTAATATCTCATAGGGTCTCAATTTCCTTGTAGAATTGAAAGTGTCTCTGACCATTTAAAGTTTGTTTCGTACAAATCCTTGAGAAAAAAAAAATTAAGGGTCCTATTAACCCTCTCTATTAGTCCAGATCATTGTGGATGGTTGGGACAGTGAAGACTCAACTTAAAAAACATGTCCATAGCTCCATGGTCAGGGAATTAAATGAATTTCCTGGTCACTGTTGATAGTACAAGGCACACCAAATTTACAGAATCTGCTTTGTGACAGGTGAGCTTTTACCTAAGTAGAAAATATACAAATCACTACTAAAGCATATTGTAAATTATGTACTTTAGTCATCTGGACAAAGTCCAGCTGTACATTAAGAAAAGGTCCCCAAGGTGGTGGTAAGCATGCAGCCTTAATATCTGCATTTTTGTTTTGTTTTTTTTTTTTGCTGGAATTGTATTCTAAATAATCACACAACTATTAACATACTGAAGTATCAAAGAGGAGACATGAGTGGTATACCAACTTTGGGTAATTTGATTAAATAAAGCTGCCTTACCTGCATGGGCTAGTAAAAGATATGCCCTTACCAGGTAAGGTAGCAAGGAGGCAGGCATCACCAGTCGGCGGTCTGGATGTTGCCATACTCCATCAGAGGATTTAATATATCCATCTTTGAGCCACTTCTGAACTTTTTCCTGTGATGCTTCAGCTTGAAAACTGACACTTTATCAAAATCAGACATGTCATCATTATTAGAGTTTTACAATAGCATTACATAAGAATTATTACTTCTGTAATCTGCTTGGTTGCATAATCTGCCAAATTACCTATGCCCTTTTGATGGGCACTCAGTGAAAAATTTTTAATAGCAAAACAAAAAAAAACTAGTTTTTTTTTTTTTTGTTAAAACAAAATATTATTTTTGCGACCAAATCTTCATTTTGATCAAGCATCATCCACAAATTTAATTTGGCATTGTGTATAGGAGAGTCCTTTCTAGAAGAAAGCAGATAATTAGTCTCTCTCTCTCTCACACACACACACACACACACACACACACACACACACACACACACACACACACACACACACACACACACACACAAAATCATGCTCTTTACCATCTTCAGCAATAGATAACAAAGATGCAGGATTTAAAATAGAACAGCATATTAGAGAAACTGATGGATCGGGGAAAAATAGTGCACATTCATATTTAGTAGACTTGCAGTCAAGAGGGATTGAGATCCATTTTAAGTAATAAAGATGAGTCAGAGTGAAGGATAGCTACTGTAAGATCTTACTCTGTGACCAAGATAAAGTACCTGAGGTAACCATAGCTGTAATGTTGCTGTTGACACTGTGGCCTTTTCCTGCAGGGCTAGTTAAAAGATGTAGGGTATGCTGTTAAAACTGCTGAAAAGAATCAGATGCTATTAGTAAATTATTTACATATTGCACTAACACAGACCCACCTGGAAATGTCACATCCTTTAAATTTTTTTTTTTTAGAATTTGAGGGAAAAATAATGAAAGAGATTCAGTGCATCCTTGTGGCAACCATGTCCATGTATACTACTGTCCCTTATAAGTCAAAGTAAACAGAAACTAACTTTCAGAATGGATAGGTAGAGAAAAGAATGCTGAACAGAGATCTGTTACAGAAAAATAATTTGTTGTATATGGTATGCAACTAAGTATTGTTGCTGGTTTTGGAACCACATGAAAAGTTGGTAATATTGCATTGTTTACAGCCCTCAGATCTTGCACAAACGTATAAGTTTTTTTTTAATTATTTTTATTTTTACAGGGAGACTAGGAGTATTACAAAGACTTTTAGCTGGCACTAAGTATTTCTTGTTGTATCAAAGATTGAATTACAGGTTTGATTTCTTGTGCTCCTGATTTCAGTGGATACTGTAGAATTTTATGGAGGGGTTTTGGTGGATTCAATTTTATTTTTACAGGCTTTGCAGATTTTAATATACCTACTTCATTAGCATGTTTAACCCATAAGTTAGCAGGTGCCTCCTGCAGCAGTTTTCAGTTGTCTGCATGCCTTCAAAAGGCTTTTCTTAGGTTTTGCTAAGAATTGTAATACTTCCCCCTCTGATTCTGTTGGAACATTTAGATACAACACTTCTGGTGTAGTAAATAGTACAAACCAGCTTGCATGGAAGATTTGCTGGTGCAGTTGTACTCAAAGAAAATAATGCCTTTCTTCAATTGGACCTAAAGAAGTGGTATAGGTTTTAAAACAGGATACTTAACAGTAGCATTTGTTACACCAACTGCCTTTACTTTATTTCAATACTGATATTTGACTGTCTGAAGTAACTTTTAATACAGACCTAGTGTTGCCAGTTCCACCAGGAATAGAATTTGCTTTGCATTTATTTCTACTTTAACATAGGTTCCTTTTTGATCCAGTGGCAGCAAAGAGATTAAGATGTATTTTGTTTTATTACCCTGCTATAGTCAGTACGGTGATTTGCAGCACTTAATAAGGATTTGGACTTTAAGTCTTTTTCCTGACAGTCTATAAGAACTTGCTTTATTTTACTTTGTACAGGGCATGCAAACCCTGCACAAAGGCAGCTGCAATAGCTGGTTTAGCTTGTTCATTTGGGTCTGGTATTTCTGGATGTTTAGCAAACACTGTTTTAAGATGACTCAAATAATCTGCATGGGTTTTCTCTTTATTTTGCCTACATGCCTGACACACTTCTGTAATTTACCAATGCTATCCTTTTACCAATTAGTGCATTTCCTGTGGGAGTAAAATTTGTTATTTTAGCCTTTTCAAGTAACTGTGTTTTTATTTCATTGGAGTAACTTCCCAAAGCAGCTGGTTTAAATCTATCAAAGTAGAGTTGTAATATTTTTTTACTTCCTTCTTAAACCTTAATGGATTTTTTTACAGTTAGAAAATGTGTATAGTATACAAATCAGCATTAGCCCCCCATTTTTTAAGGTGCCAAAAGATCTTCTGCAGAGGCAATAGCCTCTTGTCCTACTCTCTCATGTGAGCGCTTGTGATGAGCCACAGGAGTGTCAAATACTAGTGCTGCTGTTGGAAAGGTCGAAGCTTGTTGAGAATGATAGGAAGAAGAAAGGAACACCTTTTTGACTACAGATGCCTATTCTAAAGATAAGAGTTGAACAACAGAATTAAGTTCAGATGTAACAGTACCATGCTGACCTTGTGTTCAAAATTCAGAGGTCTGAGAAACAGCAGAATCTTGTACAGGAGCCACCTGTACCAATACATATTGGAGTGGAATGCAGATACTACTGGAGGATTATCATCCTCTTTAGAAGTCTTTGCTTTTTTTCCAACCTGCCAAAACAGGATAAAGGGATCCCTTTTTACTGGTCTATAGTGCTTTTTAGCATCTTTTATCTGTTGCAAAAATTTATTAGCATCCTGTAACCCCCCTTAATGCTGATTCTTTTTCCTTTTAAGAGCTTCAGCATACCAAGAATAAAATAATGACATTTGTTACCCACTTACTTTATTTTTCTTCTTTTTTTTCCAAAAATACCTTTCAAGTTCATTAATTTATCCCTATCATAAGTTCGATTTAATGGAAGTACTCCACCAGAACAATTCTTAGTAAGCTGAAACCAGTCATGCAAATACTTACAACTTCCTTTATTTTAACTATGATACATAAAATATGCAGGTGTTCCCTTTTCAGGGATTCAATCTTAGTTGCTTATCTTTGTTCCCATTGTTCTCTCTCTCTTTTTATTTCTTCCATTTTTTTATATGTTTCTTTTTTTTTAAGACTTACCTTACACATCCTGGATCCTGGCAGTTCAGAGGAAAGAAAAATAACTATATCAATCCACACACCATTCAGGGAGGGAAGGGTAGGAATTCTGTCATCATGCAGTGACAGAGAAGTGGTTTTGATCAGCCTTTTCCCACAGCACCCCCTTGCTTTCATTGCAAGTTACAGCTCCAGCATTGCAATTGGGATAATTGTGTCCAGAACTGACCTCTCCTTGGGACCCCCTGAGGATACTTTCACACATCACACTTCAGCTTGATTTAACAATAGACACATTTACATCCCAACACTCTGTAGGATCATAAATTTGAATAAACTCTACTCTTAACTTTTCTCTTTGTCTCTCTCTCTCTCTCTGCAGTCATAACATCACACAGCAACACAGACATCAGTCGTACATTAAAGCAGAACAAAGCAAACAGTCATGTCTCTTACTTTTTTTTTCCTGAGGGTACCACCCTCGACATAAGGCACCACCTTGTGTTAAATTCTCTCTCTCTCTTTTTTGTTGTTTAATACATACACATATACAGTAACAACTTGTCCTTAGTTGCTGTGGGATCTGCCGACTATAACCTTGAGGGTACCGCCCTCAACACAAGGCACCTCCTTGTGTGAAATTGTCTTTTTTATGTGCACATAACCTTGTCCTTAGTTCCTGTGGGATCCACCCACTATAACTTTTGCATACAAGGAATAAACAAATTTCTGTCATTCCACAAGGCAGCAGACACCACATAACTAACAAGCAACTCAGTCGTTCAACAAACAGGAACCACATATACTTAAAAAGCAAAGTCAGTCATTCAATAAAACAATGCACATTATATACTTACAAGCAAGATCAGTCACTGAACAAAACAGGAAACTTTGTATATGGAAAAGTAAGGTCAGTCATTGAACTAAATAGTACACAATATATACTTAAAAATAGTCAGTCATTTAACAACACAATAAACACATTGCCACCATTACTTTGAACTGCAGTTGCCTAAAGTAGAGGAAAGAAAGAAAGAAAAACATCTTTTGCCTATATGTTTGCACACCCTGAATAGTTAAGTATCTGATCTCTGACCATTCCATACAAAACAGTGTGGAGTTCACAGAAGAACTTTCTGTGCTGGGACCTTATAATTTATTCTACAGTGTTCCACAGCAAAATCAAAGTTCAGATTTCAAGCATGGCACCAAAATGTTAAAGTGCAGTTTAAAATATACATAAATAACATTAATTACCTTTTAGTCTTGATTCAGGATGTGCAAAACATTTTCTTTTTATTTAAATCCACATATGTCAGCGCTGGGAGACCACTATCACAGTTTAAAAATCAGTCTCACCAAGCAGCAAAAATACACAGTTTTTATTTCCTTTTCTTATCAGTATCATGCATGCAGAATACTGATGTTGACAAATAGGGTCTCTGCAGACCCTCATGCTTCTCACTTAGTGCTGCACGTGAACACTCAACAATCATGTTTTTAGCAACGATAATGTTTTAGAAAAACACAAGTCATCTGGCTTGGTAATCAGTCTTTGTTTTCTGACCTTGTATATTTCAGTACCAGTAACTTTCTAACTCCCCAACATTCCTTGTAACTACCCATCCCAGCCTGGGAAGGTCAGAGCTTACATAAAACAAAATTTCTTTCACATTGTGTACTTTCCTCCCTTCCTGGGCATTCCAGACTCTGTAGACCATAGTACATCCCTTAACCCCTTCAGCACTTTCTTTACCTTTAGTCATCTGTTAATATACTTTACAGCTTAATATTAGAATGCTGTTGTGAAACACTTAGAACTACAATAAGTATTTGTGGTTTACATAACTATGCATCTACACTATATACCATTTTAAGATGACAAATATTAAGCGATTCATCAAACATATTTGTGAAGAAATTGTAAGTTAATATGCATTTTGTGTAGAATAATCACTAGATATGCATTTTTCTCTAACACTAGTGAGCAGGATAAAATGAAAATGAACTTTAGAAAAAGGTTAGAAATAAAAGATGAAGGATATGGTTAAGAAGTAATAGGAATTACATAGATGGGATTAAAGTTTTGCAGATTAAGGGGAATCTCACAGATCAAGAAGAGTCATAAATGCAGAGTGCTAAAGAGAAAAAAGAGAGTATTTGGATAATATGCATGAGTTTAGAAAGATTGCTGTTAAGCAACTATATTTTGATAATACTTACAAAACACAAAAAAAACTTTTAGCACAACAATGTTTGCAACAAAAAGTAGAAAGGGTTGTCACCAAACTTAGAAAGCCTACAAGAAGAAAAATAACCAGATATCCAGTAGAGATATTACAGACATTGTAGACATTTTACAAAAAATTGTATAAAGCAGAGAAGCATGGAAATCAAAAAAGCACAAACTGAAATATTTATGGAAGACTCAATTATACCAAGGTTAGAGGTAGATCAAGCTCAACAACTAATAGTTAAGATAGGAGGTGCTGAGATTAAATATTAATGTATAATTGATCTTTGGGAAAGTCTCCAGGAACAATTGGTATTCCTGTGGAAATTTGGAAGTGAGAAGGTAAGAAAGTGATAAAGATCTGGAAGATTTTGTGTAATAGAACTTTAAAAGGAGGGGAAGCACCAACATCTTGGAAGAAAATTGTGGTGGCTATATTTCTTAAGGATGGTAAAAGAACCATCAGACTCAGCTTCATAAACACTTATTTCATTTTTAAACCATGATTATAAGGTGTTTATGTCTATATTAGCTAAAAGAATGGCAAATGTGTTGACACAATTGATTGATATGGATCAATGTGGCGTTGTGGAGGGAAGGCAAACATTTGACAACATTAATAGAACAATGATGACCCAGATGGAAGCAGAATGTAGGAAAATACTCCTGTTGTTGATGGATCTTGATGCAGAGAAAGCATTTGACAGAGTGAACTGGGAGCTTTGAGTAGGGCATTGGAAGTATTTGCATTCCCTACTACAATAATATATTAAGTAGGATGATACATGAAGGATTGCAGGCAAGAATTAAAGTGGAAGAATTCCTCTTTAATTAGTTGTGTTTGAACAGAGGAACCAGTCAGGGATGTCCTCTTTCCCTTTGTTATTTCCTTTATATTTATAGCCATCATCAAAGAAAATAAGGGATTCAGAAACACAAAGCTATAATAGATATGGTAATCAAGAAAAGCTGTTTTTATTTGCAGATGATATTATTTTGTACCTGATAAATCCAGACAAGGGCATGCCAGTGGTGTGGAACATTTTGAGACAGTTTTAAGTTCGTTTGGAATTTAAAATGAATAAAGATAAAACAAAGACTGTAGCTGTAAATTATGTTCCCACACACAAATTGTTTAAGTAATATCTATATTTATGGGGACACGATAAGATTAAGCATTTTGATTATGTATTAAAAGAGGCTTCTATTATGGCAGCTAAGGATATATGGGAATAGACTACTAAACAAAATATAATACAAAAACTGAGAAACTGGAATCTGTTATTTACCTATATTGATAGTAAAATATAAGCAGTGAAAATGTTTTAGTCCCTTTAGTTTTATATATGGGTCAGGCATATTTTTATCAACCAGAGGAGAAGTTGTGGATAATAATGAGTTGAAGGAATTTATTTTAAAGGGAAAGAGGGCAAACGTTAAGAGGGATAAGTTGACCCTTCCAAAAGAAAAAGGTGGTTTAGGATTACTTGATTTGAAGGGATATTTTAGAGATACACAGTTAAGACTCATATACATAACACAAGCTGTGGTTATAATTCAAAATGGAAGGAGATAATGATGACGCCGGAGGTGGGGAGTACACAAAATAAACAGAGAATGGGATTTTGGATGCTGATCCTTAAGGAGAATAATAACAACCACACATAATATTATATTCATAAAGTAGCAGAAAGTATTCCAAGAACTAAGCCAACACAGGAATGGAGAAAGGAGAAATTACTAATAGAGATGACTGTGGGTAGGGGTACAGAAAACAGGTAAGAGGGGGATTGGAGTTTACTGAAGAAAATGGCAAAGGAACCAAAGTATTGGGAGCAAATAACTGGAGAGGAAAAGCTAACAGAGTAGGATCGGACCAAGAAGATGTTTGGACTGCAGGCTAGAGACTGTCTTCCCTACCAGGGCTTGATCTTTGAGGACAGGCAAACAGAAAGGGATAGGGGGATCTTAAGTGAAAGACCTGCACTGGTGGAGGTTTTAGTTGAATCTAGAAATGAAACTGCTGGTAAAAAATGATAATTAGTAGGGTATATAAATATTGCATGATAACTATAAGAATCAATCAGAGGAGTTTAGAAAAAATTGGGAAGAGAGATTAGAAATGCAATTTACACGACAACAATGGGAGGGCATATGTATGGCTCCAAAGTATGAAACAAAGACCAGAAGGTTTAGGATCTTTGCTTGGAAGTGTTTGCATAGGTATTTTTATTCCCCAAGCAGACTTCAAAGAATATGTCCTCAAGTAGATAGCAAATGTTGGAGGTGTGATGAGGGAGAAAGAGGTATAGTAGCTAAGAACATGTGTTTTAGGAGTGTAATGAGTTGACATATTTTAGAAATTCCCTGCAGAGTACTCTGTCAGAAATATTGGGTGAACAAATGTCTGCAGCTAAAGGAATTATTTTTTGAGATGGGGCTTGGAATCTGAATTCTGTTAGCTGCCAAAAAAAGCAGTTACTAGGAAATAAAAATCAAAGTCTAACTGAACTGCATTTAAAATATTGGATATTACAAAAGAAATAAAAGACTAGGAAGAGGGATCTTTAGAAAAGGGAAGGAGCAAATTAGATAGAAATAAATGGAAATTGTGGGAACAATACATGCAGAGCAATGACCAGGAGGAGGAGTGAGGTTTAAGAGAAGGCAGAAGATCAGCAATTTACTTAATGTTGGACTGATCTTAGTTACGAAGAAAGAAAAGATATGTGATGCAAAAAGTATGTAAATTGGGAAAAATGTTAATATGGTTCATTTTCTTTTCTGTTAATGTATGCTGACTATGTCTTAAGTGATAATGTGATAATTTATAAAGGTGTTTAAAAATAGTCAAATAAATGTTGAAACTAACATTCCATTAATACAGCACACCAAACGGAGGAGCTCACAGGAGCAGTTGCAGCTACCACTGCCTACTTTACATAGCCTCCTGTAAGGCTAATTCTAATCCCCAGCCATGCATACTTTGGCATCAGTAAGTCACCATGACCAAATGCCCAGTTAACTGCAATGGCAGAATTGCATCTGATGTGAGATACACTATCAAATACTTTGTAAGGCAGTCAGCTTTTGAGCTTGTAAGAAAGGGAGAGCAGAGCCAAGCTAGCTGTCAGAGGATGCCAGACTTCCTGTGGAAGGGGAGCTGGGAAGGGTTACAAAAAGAGAATTGAGACAGGCTCAGCTCTCAGACTCTACATTGCAAGGCCTGAGGCAGGTAGCTAGTGAGGGATCTGATTCTCAAGGAAAGGGGGATTCTGTATACTGGGACAAAGGGTTACTGTATAGAGAGTGGACCCCTGAGGTAGGGCTAGAAGGTAAAAGGGTACAGCAGTTGGTAGTGCCTAGAGCCTACCGTCTGGCACTTCTAGCCATAGTCCATGATATTCCCTTTGGAGGTCAAATGGGCATAAAATGTACAAAGAGACATATTATGCAGAAAATCTATTGGCCTGAAATTTCTGGAGATGTAACAGGGTACTGAAGGACCTGTGAGCAGTGCCAAAAGGTAGGCAAGGCAGGAGACAATGTGAGATCTCCTTTGATGCCTTTGCCTGTGATTGAGGAACCATTTCAGAGGGTAGCTATGGATGTTGTGGGGCCTCTGAGTACCCCAAATTCCAAAGGGAAAAAGTATATCCTAGTGGAAGTGGATTATGCTACATAAAACCCTGAGGCAGTGGATTTGTCCTCCATTGAGGCAGAAAAGGTGGCAAATGCTTTGTTAGAGATTTTCAGCAGGGTAGGTTTCCCAAAAGAAATACTGACTGACAGAGGTGCCAATTTCATGTCAGACCTGCTGGCTTGTCTGTGGAAGTACTGTGGGGTGAATCACTTGAAGACCACCCCCTACCATCTCCAGACTAATGGTCTAGTTGAGAGGTTAAACTCTACAATCAAGTCCATGCTACGGGCAATTGCAGATCAGTTTAAGAGAGAGTGGGACAAATATTTTCTGCATCTGTTGTTTGCTTACAGAGAGGTTCCCCAGGAATCCACAGGTTTTTCACCCTTTGAGTTGCTGTATGGGCATAGGGTGAGGGGACCTCTAGATTTAATTCGAGATGAGTGGGAAGGTGAGTGTGAATCTCACAAGGAGTCTGTTGTGGCATATGTCCTAAACCTCAGGACAAGGCTCAGGGAACCCATGGGCTTGGCCCAGGAGAACCTGGCAGAAGCCCAACAACAGAAAAAGGTCTGGTATGACAGGAATGCTCGAGCTAGAGAGTATGCTGTAGGGCAGCAGGTAATGGTTCTCATTCCTGTCAGAGACAACAAACTGCAAGCAGCTTGGGAGGGACCCTACAAGGTGGCAAGGGAGGTTAGTGATGTTAACTACATGGTAGAACTGCTAGGCAGAAGCACAAATTGTTCCATGTTAACATGATGAAACCTTACCATGATAGGGAGGCCCTTGTGCTGAGCATTTGCAGTGGATTGCAGGAGGAGTCTGAGGGAGATCTGGTGACTGATCTCCTCAGTGAGGCTCGGACTGACACCTCAGTGGAAGGGGTAGCAATGTCCCAGCAGCTATCTCCTACCCAGGTTCAAGAAATTCGAGCAGTATTACAGGAGTTTGGGGAAGTGTTCACTGGGAAACCAGGGTGCACCCACCTGGTGCAGCACCAGGTGGATACAGGACCCCAAAGGCCTATTAGGCAGGCCCCTTATAGGATGCCTGAGAGAGAGTCAAACAGACTCTGAGGGAGGAGATACAGGAAATGTTGGAACTAGGGGTAATTCTAGAGTCCAACAGTCCCTGGGCCTCTCCAGTGGTGCTGGTGCCAAAGAAGGATGGCAGCACCAGGTTCTGTGTGGACTACAGGAAATGAAATAGTCACACAGAGTCAGATGCTTACCCCATGCCTAGGACAGATGAGGCCCTAGAGCAGTTGGGTGGGGCTAAGTATCTTACAACTATTAATCTTACCAAGGGTTACTGGCAGGTGTCCTTGACTCCCAGTGCTAGAGAGAGGTCAGTCTTTGTGACTCCTTTTGGCTTTTATAAGTTCACAAAGATGCCCTTTGGGATGGAAAATGCCCCAGAAACTTTCCAGAGGCTGTTAGATCATATCCTAGAAGGAGCAATAGGGTTTACCCTTGCTTATCTAGATGATATATCCATCTACAGCCATTCCTGGCAAGAGCACCTTCAACATGTCAGGGAAGTGCTGGGCAGACTACAGAGGGCAGGGTTGTCCATTAAGCTGAGCAAGTGTCAGGTGGGTATGGCAGAGGTCTCCTACCTGGGACATAGAGTGGGGAGTGGTAAGATCAGGCCATAACCTGCCAAAGTAGAAGCCATTCAGGCATGGCCTGCACCTGTTACCAAAAAGCAGGTGAGGGCATTCTTAGAGACAGCAGAGTACTACAGGAAGTTCGTCCCCAGTTATAGTACCATAGCTGCTCCCCTCACAGACCTGACAAGGAAGAACAGGCCAGATAAGGTAGTGTGGACCCCAACATGTGATCAGGCATTCCAGAAGCTTAAAAAAGCTTTGGGAGGACCCCCTCTGTTAGCCAGTCTAGATTACAGCAAAGAATTTTTTGTGCAGGTGAATGCTTCGAACCATGGGGTGGGGGCTGTACTTAGCCAGATTTCTTCAGAGGGAGAAGAGCACTCAGTGGTTTATCTTAGTGATAGGCTCCAACCCAGGGAGGAATGCTATGCAGCTGTAGAAAAGGAATGTCTAGCCATAGCGTGGGCACTGACGTCAGCCTTATCTGTATGGAAGAAAATTCACTGTGGTTACAGATCACAATCCCCTAACATGGTTAAACAGAGCCAGCCAGCAAAATGACAAGTTGCTAAGCTGGAGCCTAGGGTTGCAAGCATATGATATGTCAGTGCAGCACTGCAGTGGGATTAGCAATGCCAATGCAGATGGGGTGTCAAGACAGGGAATGGGGTAAGGTATACTCAGATAGACCTAACCCTTTCAAGCAACGTTTCTCAAGGGTCACTTGAAAAACTAGCTTGAGTTCTTCGGGGGGGGGGATGTGTGAAGATAGGCAAAGGCTGCCAGCCTAGCTAGATAGAATTTTGTAGATAATTCTGTCATTTGTAGATATTACTATAAGCCACACACTTGTTCTCTTAAATGTGAAAAGACTGTATTGGAAGTTGAACTGGAAAAAATGTAACAACAGTGCACTCTGCTGTAACAACAGTGCACTCTGCTGTAAGAAAGCTGATAAGTCAAGCATTGTGAAATTCTTTGATCTAAAACTCAGAGCCAAGATGTCTAGAGGGAGGTATTCTACCTATTGTTTTAAGGCCAGAGTTAATGGCTAAAATTTACATGTATAATTTTTTTTATTGATCTGGCTTCCTGACCAGCTGCAAGATCAAAAGGGCTATTAACCTCTGAGTTTCTGTTAGCCCGGAAACCAGAAAGAAATGATGTAATTTGAAATGAATCAGTGGTACTGTGTGTATCATATCAATTTAAGGACAGAAAGAATGAGAGCATTGAGCATTTGTCTTGAGAACATCCAACAACAGCACTGCTTTGCTCTATATGTAAGTTTATTTTAGAACTGTGTTTTCTCTTAGATACTTAGATATAGCTAAGAACCAGGAAGATTAGATTAGTCTTTTTTCTGTATTAATGTCAGAACTGTTCTACTGTATTATTTTAAGTCTTTCTCTATGATCTCTGAACTCTTGACTTGCACTGTGTAGTAAGAAGTATTGTCTTGTGCTTTTATTATTTACTGTTAAATATTTTTAAACATTTCAACTGTGGCTGTCTTGTGCAGAGATAATTTAAGCTCTAAGAGTACATTGCATGTATATAGTGATACTGGCCAAGCCACTCCAAATAAGCCTTGACTGTTCAGTTGCACTTACCATTTGAATAATAATATTGCACAGTAATAATTGGACAACCTTTCATAAGGGCCTTTTTGGTAGCTGATAAATATTAGTGGGTGGTGGCAGTGACTTCTATCGTATAGTCTGGGTAAAAAGGGCACAGCTGGAGAACCTGTGCCAGCCTTCCCCAGGAGGGTCTGTGTGCTTGTATATAACTCTTATTTCAAAGTGTGTGTGTGTGTGTGTATGTGTGTGTGTGTGTGTGTGTGTGTGTGTGTGTGTGTGTGTGTGTGTGTGTGTGTGTGTGTGTGTGTTAGCTACTTTGGCAGGGACACGAAGCACTGGTTCAACAGAGAGGGTGCTGGAGGTTTTAGCTTGCCCACTAGGCTGAGATCTGGACCCTATAGCTGCGCCAGTGGGGAGTCTTATAGGGGACCTAGAGAGAAAGGGACAGACCAGCCCCAGACTGACTGTGATCTCTGTGTGCTCTTAAGGGAAATTATACTTTACTGTGTGTATATTTATTATCCTTTCCCTATATGGACACCTCTCACTGGTGTTAGTGGTGAGGATTGAGGCTCCTTGATTGCTGGGCCAGTGCATGGGCATCACACAGAGGTACTATAAGAAAAAGAATTCCTTTGGTACATCAAAGGAATTACATGCACAAGATTTATGGGGCAACAATGAAAAAGAGAAGAGGGATTTTGCAAAGTGTAAACTATTGCCAAAATATAACAGCTTAAATTTACTGAAAAGATATGCAGAATAATGTCTTCAAGAAACAAAAATCCAAGAGAAGAGAGATCATTGGTGGAGGGTAGAAAAACAGTCTTTGTTTTAAATTACCTATCCACTGTAAGACAGCGTGAGAAAGAAGTTAGAAGGACCAGGAGGGTAGCAAGACACAGAAGGAGATGTACTTCTGGTAGAAGAAAGGCAGTTACTAATCCTTAAAAAAAGTTGGTGTGGCCACATCTGGAATACCATGCTCCGTTCTAAACCCTTAAGCTTTTCAAGAACTTATAAAAACAGGAGCAAACAAAAATTGTGCAGAGTCTGCATGAGAAGCTGTCAGATGAAAGAACAAGAGAGATTAAAAGAAACTTAATATCTAGGCAGTAAAGTAAAGGTGGAATGTGTCTGTTAAACTACCAAATAAAAATAAGATGCTTTTAATCTGTGGTTGTTAAAAGTAAGAGTGATACTTTTGGTAACTTTTGTTGCACTGTATTTACTATATGTACATCTATAGCTATCTATATGATTGTGTGTGTGTGTGTGTGTGTGTGTGTGTGTGTGTGTGTGTGTGTGTGTGTGTGTGTGTGTGTGTGTGTATATATATATATATATATATATATATATATATATATATATATATTGTGTGTGTGTGTGTGTGTGTTGTGTGCACAGTATATTACACACACACACACACACACACACACACACACACACACACACACACACGTAATATATAGATTTATTAAAGTTACTGCAACAATACTAAAGCCACTAATCTTTTCTAGTGCAACAGAAATCATAACCGAGATATACATAGTTTCAGTGCTAGGTATAGTGAAATAAAACTATTAGTGTAATCGGGGCAAATAACTGAGTTGTCATGACTGTTTGAAGGCTAGGCTGCAGTTATTAATATACCTATCACTGCAGGGTTCCATGTCTGCTTAGAAAGAGGCATAGCTGTGATGTGCTAGACAGGTGGTTTGCGTCAGTGGGAAATATTTGCCACTTCCTTCCTGTTATATGTAATATTAAGCAGAGTTGTACTATAAATAAATTGATACTTTTGTAAAAAAAAGCGGCTGCTCATTATTTCCTATCATTCCTTTTATCTTAAGAAGGAAGTTTTAGAATTAAATGACAGCTAATTTTTGTGTGCTGTAGATGACTGTGCTCTATTTGATAATAAAGCTGAAGTACACAGTGTGCAGCTGTTTTTGTTTTACGGTACCTGCATACTGTCAACTTGCCAAAAGCAATGCTATATGAACAAAAAAACAAAAATCAAAAATAATGCTTTTTAAAACCAACCAATAAAAACAGCCAAAGCACCCAGCTTCCTAATATTAAAGATGTTAAAAATACCACCATAGAAAGCATCACATCCTTCAAATAACTTGGTATTTGGCAAGACCAAACTCTTTAACGTTCAAATGCACATTCAAAACACATGCAAAAGATCAACACACTACTGTTCTGTGTGAACAAGCTATTGCCTATTTTGTCCAAAACAGCCAAAGCTGCCATAGGCAAAGGCATACGCTTGTCTCAGCTCAAATATAAACTACCCAACACAGCTGCAGCCTAGAGAAAAATGTCACTGCCTTACAAACCATCTCCAATAAAGTCTTGCAGTTCATTAATAACTCTTCAATTAATGAACACCACTACCTAACTCTCGCCAAAGTTAAATGGCTCCCAGTACATTTAAGAGCCAGCCTCCTACTAGGATCACTAATTCACAAAGTCCGTTCTCCTGAGACATTTTCCCCTCTCACTCAAATTTTCTGCAAAACCCCCACACATAATCTCAGGGGTATCTCTCAATCTCAACTCACCCTAATAACTCCAAAAAGTAAACATTATTGTACTGACCATGCATTCTCCATCCTAGCACACAAATATGGGACTCCATTCCTCTTTCTTTCAGAGACATTGAAAAGTACTTGTACTTCAGATACCAACTCAAGGAACACCTCTTCACCCAAGAAAAGTGCAGCTGCACTCACTCAGGTCACATTACCTGAATCCTGCAGCTCTCTCATTCTCCCCTTTATTCTATTTCATCCTTCCGTATCTCATCTTGTCATCCCCTTACTTACTGCCTCTCATTTATCCTACTTCCCTCTTCTCTTTGCATCTCTCTCATACTTCTTTCTATTCATCTTCCCTCTGCATGCCTCTCTCATCATTTCTCTGTCTTTTTCACATGGTAATCTTTCTTGCAGATATTCTCATTTGCCTTTTCTAGTGCCCTCATAACTTTCTATATAATAATATGCTGCTATACCTGTTGCATAAGCCATCTCAGTCATTATGGCTATAAGAATAATTCAATTTTTCCATACATGTTTTGATGTTGTTAACTGTTTCTTAAACTAAATGTTGTAGCATATTCTTGCATCTGTAAATATGTACATGTATTCACTTTTTAGCATATTGTTGTATTTGTAAATATGTTTTGATCATTTATTATGTGTTCCTATTCACCCAGCCTGTGCCTGCAAATGGTCCACTGTGATCAGTGCACCATCCAGGTAAACCAATATAATATATAAATGCCACAGTGTCACCAGGTTAGACCATTTAAGTTTGCTGCAAATAATATGCATATATGTATCAATATATGACTAATAATACATACCAGCCATCTTTCTCAGAGTGATGCCTTATCATAGGTTCATAGGTAGGTACTAGGCTATCGGTCCTAGGGCCCATATAAGCCTAGCCAAAAAAAGTTCCCTGGCTTTCACCACCCAATAATTTATTTTCCTGTGCCCCTGTCGAGCAGAGCCACAGAAGTGGTCCTCAGTGTGAATTTCCTTTTTCCCATCCAATTGTCAAGACTTTTCTTAAAGAGGGCCAATGAGGAGCTTTGTTTGACATAACTGGGTAGTTTGTTCCAGAGCATGGGAAGTCTCTGGGACAGGAATCTATCCCTCCAGCATATTCTGTTTATTGTGGTGACAAGGTTTAGGTCCCTAGAGCATGTAGCTTGGAGGGATTGGGATTTCTTTAAGTGGAGCATGTCCTACAGATCTGGGTTTGACATGGCTTTGTATGTTAGGCAGAGATCACCTCTGAGTAGGCAATATGCGATGGAGTAGAGCTGGAGTTTTTTGAGACGGTCTGCATATGGTAAATGCTTGAGGCCGGTAATCCTCTTAGTGAGGTATTTACATTGCCTTTCTACCTGTTGTAGGTGTCTTGCGAGGTATATGCCAAATGGGGCATTATACTCTATAGTGAGTCTGATGAGGGATGAGTAGAGAGGTACAATGACCACTTTTTTTCTGGAGGAGAACCCCCTTTGTTATGAGGTATGCCACATAGAAGGATTTCCTGACTACTGTGGTGATGTAATTATCAAAGGAGAGGCTACTGTGCACTGTGTCCCAAGGTCTCTTATCACATTTTCGGTGTTTAGTAGGCTACCACCTATGTGGTAGTTCATGGGTACAGTGTTTTTCCCAAAGAGGATGAAAATGCACTTCTTGGCATTGAGCTTGAGGCCATGACTTTGACACCAATCATCAGTCTCAGTGAGGCCCCTTTGTAGAATTTCCACATCATTAGGCGATCCTGTTGCGGCTCCTAGTTTCCAGTCATCTGCAAACTTCATTAGCCAAAGATCTACTGTATTACTGGACTTCTGAGAAGTAAATACTAAACAGGAGAGGACCCAGGATGAAACCCTGTGGTTCTCCACTTGTCACTGATCTGAAGTCGGATTTGGGGTCAGCTACTTTCACTGTATGGTTTCTGTCAGTGAGCCAGTTGGCCACCCATCTTGGGACATAGGGATTTATGCCCAGTCTAGTGAGTTTATCTATAATTCCAGAGTGGGAGATGGTGTCAAAAGTCTTGGCAAGGTCAAGATAGGCTGTGTGCACCAACTTACCCTTTTCCGTGGCTCTGGTGACTGCTTCAAAGAAGTCAATCAAGTTTAGAAGACATGACCTACCTTTTACAAACCCAAACTGAGTGGGGTCCAGAGTTTGGAGGTTACCTATGTCTTTGTTTGTAAGCTCCATGATGCTAAATTCCATAGCCTTGCAGACCAGGCTCATCGGGCTAATGGGGCGGTAGTTCCCGGGGTCCATGGTGGCACCCTCTTTGTGGAGTAGGATAACCGTTGCTGTGCTCCATTCAGTAGGCACAAAGCTTGATGTGAGGCTATGATTGAACATGGTACTTAGGTGGGGTGCCAGTTCATTCTGTAGTTCATGCAGGACACAGCCTGGGATGTTGTCTGGTCCCATGGATTCTGTGTTTTTGGCTTTGGAGAGTGCAGTCTTTATTTGTGCATCCATGATTACAGGGGCTTTGCATTCTTCTGGTATAGAGATGGGCCATTTGGGGGGTGAGGGGGGGTAAAATTTGCACTGAATCTATCAGCCAGGATGTTGGCGATATCAGTTGGTTCTGTATATCTAGTGCCATTGTGCTGTAGCTCAGAGCAGATCTGAGTGTTGCCATTGAGATTCTTGACATAGCTGTAGAATGCATTGTGGTTGTCTTTAGACTCAGTGGTGTTTTTATTTTCATAACTAGCTTTGGAGGATTTTATGAGGGATCTCAGCTTCTTGCTGAGGCTGACCAAGGAGTTCCTGCAATCATGGGATTTTCCTCTTTTTTTGCAACAGCTTCTTCCTTCTGTTGTAGAGTTTGTTTATGGCAGGGGACCACCAGATCAGCTTCCTTTTTTGGAGTATAGTGTCTTAGTTCTGTTGGGGATGGCCTGATCCATTCACTCGTGTATGTGCTTATACAGTGCATGTGTATAGGATTCAGCAGTCGTACCACTACTTCCCGTCTGAATGGGTGTCATGAAGTTTGCCACTTCTGTCTTAAGAAGCATGAAGTTGGCTTTGGAGAAGTTTTTTACGGTGGTTTCCTTAATGGGGGTGGGTGGGATATGGATGTCTAGGGTGATTAGCTTGTGGTCGGATCTGACCAGCGAGAAGTTGACCACTGGCATGGAGCATTGTTTACCCATATTGGTAATGACCAGGATATTGCTGCCCCTGGTGGGGGTATGAACAAGCTGAACCAGGGCATTGGAATTTATGAATTCCAGAAAACACTGAGCAAATGAGTTAGTGCATGAGTAGTTTTCCCAGTTGATGGTGGGGTAGTTGAAATCTCCCATTATTAGGGTATTGGGCTGTACCTTAATGTTGTCCAGTATATCAAGAAACATGGAGTGGGCATCCTGGGGCATGGTGGGGGATCTGTAACAAGCTACAAACTCGATTGCAGTCTTGCCCAGTGTTAGTTACACTTGAATAATTTTGGATGCATTATGTTGAGCAACTAGCCTGGAGGTATGGATATCCTTAATGAATATGGACATGCTTGTCCAGTAAAACATCCATAAATCTACAAAGATCATGTGGTTCCCTACAGAGGTAACCAACAGCCAGCAAAAATGCTGAAATGAGCAGATTGTGTTATGTGCAGGCAGCACTAATTCACTAATTTGATTGATGGATTGTTATACCTCTTTTGGTTCCCTGCAACAGCTAACCATCTGTATCTACTGGTGCCTCTCCTTGACTTCCAGACCTACAACTTTAGGCTGACTGAGTTACTTCCGTCCCAGCCCAGGACTGCCAGCTGCTCCCCTTGAGCCTGGTGGAGATTGTGATGATGTGAGGTATTCCCAGCTATCCAAGGAATAAAACAGAAGCAAGTGAGCACTCCAAAGGACACCACAGTTTATTCACAAAAGTTAAGCGCTTTCCTCTCCACTACAGAGACTTCATCAGAACAAAGAATTAGCCTCACCCAACCAACTTAAATACACCTATCAAATGTTCAATCAAGCAACAAAAATATTTAAAGCAACATAGTAACATTCAATAAGCAGTGGTGCAGTGGTTAGCATTGTCGCCTCACAGCAAGAGGTTCTCCGGTTCAATCCTCGGCTGGGGTGCCTTCTGTGCGGAGTCTGCATGTCCTCCCTGTGGTCGCATGGGTTTCCTCCGAGTGCTCCGGTTTCCTCCCACATCCCAAAGACATGCTGCAGGTGGATTGGACACTCTAAATTGGCCCTGGTGTGAGTGCATGTGTGTGTGTGCCTTCTGTGGAAGGTTGGGTGCCAGGCTGGCAACTCGACACTGTAAAACTCCACTGCCAATCATGAGCGGACAGGCGATCCTCTGTGGCGAACCTAACCGGGAAAAACCAAAAGAAGAAGAAGTAACATTCAATAAGCCTTCATTCACCAATACACATCTCAAAGCCATAAAAAACATTAAATACAAAATATTACATCAAATCTGTTCACTCATCAATTGTTAAAAACATTTAAAAGTCCAATTAATTTTAAAAACCTAACCTTCTAAAACACTAACCTGAAATTTGATCAAGTTTTAAAACACTAGAAATACTTATGGTTTCATTTATACCTGGATACCTAGAGGCATCCATAAACAATTGCCATCTCAGTTCTAATACATCTAAATGTATATCCAATATACCCCTTTTCATCTTCCTGGAGCTGCTGCAAGACCAAGAATTTGAAACAATGTGTGGGGTTTTCACTTGTATGTCTAAATAATGCACTTGTTATTCTAATGTCTAATGTCACCTAGATGTTCACCCATTCTAATTTTTAATTTTCTAATAGTTTTGCAAATATAGAAAATGGAACATTCCTGACATTTAGCCATATAAATCACCCTTTTACTATTACAATTGTAATGACCCCTAATGTGCAATTTCTGTCCATTTACTTTAACATAACTATCAGTTTCCAAAAAATGTTGACAAAAAGAACATGCATTACATTTGAAATTCCCCACTTTTCTACTTATTTTGTGCAAAGGTCTTACCTCCTCAAGGATATTCTTAATACATTTGTCTCTCCTAAAAACATGCTTGGGATTCTTATCCAGTTTAGAACTTATACCAACGTCGAACTGCAAAATTTCCCAATGATCATTTATCACATCAATAATGGAATTGGCCATCCCATTATATGTTAGAATCAAAGACAAGTTAAACTCATCCCTTTGTCTCATACTGATGGTATTCCTAACAAATCCATAACCCAAAATAGGTTTATATACCCCGTCTTTACACTTCAAAATAACCTCTTTGGTTAACTCTCAACTATGCCAGGAGAAGTAAGGCAGTGGAAATGTAACATATGCTAGCATAGTTAACTGGAGTTTTGTAAAGAATTACATGTCATTTGTATATCAAACTGATTTGTACAGATGACTCTATTGGAAAAATGTATTTATAAAGCTGCTTGTGTTAAAAATGTACCAACAGTGAGTCCTGCTGGACAAAAAAGAAATACATCTGTATGTCAGACTGTATAGTAACCGTTGAAATAAATATATTGTAACAGATGATATTGGAAGAGAAAAGGTTAATCTCAGTCTAGCTAATTTTGAAAAATAGTCTGAAATTAAATTACCTGGTTTAGGCCATAAAGATTATATCTCACAGTTCTGACTGCAGCCAGAGACAAAATGTCTGTGAGAAGCCTGGCTTAGTAGCTCTGTAGGAAGAGTGGAAGTGTTAAAATTGTTTTACAGCTTTCCAGATGCTGTAACACATCTTAGCAAAGCTCTATGTGTGTGTATGGTGACACATATGTGCTAGATTTTGGCTTAGGATTCTAGTAATGGGGTAGTGTGGGAACCACAGTCAGATGACCAGATGTGATGTCATTCTATAGCCAGGACTGAAATGATATTTAGATATTAGTGAGAGATGTCACTTAGCTCTCAGCAGTCTGTTTGTGAAACCTGACAAATAAGGACCACTCACCCACATCATCTTGCCTTGCTCTAGTAAGTAGACTAGGGGACAGTAATTCTTTAGCTCAGTCAGGAACATATAGTGAGATTATTTAAGTATTGTTTTTCTGCATCTGTGTGAATATATCCATCTGTGTTATTTTTAATATTTCATGTGAATGAAACTCTGGTGTTTATTGCAAATAGATATTTAGTATTTTCATGTTCTTTTATTACTTAATATTAAGTATATTTAAACTTTTCATTGTGGCTTGTCTTTTAGAGAATATTTTAACCTTTGAGAGTACTTATATTTATGTGGTGACACTGTGGCCTCTCATGAAAGCCTTGTTGTTTGGACAACATTACCACTGGTATTAGTATTAATTTCACTCAGTATAATTGGGTAGCTGGCTTTGTGGGTGTTCTGGTGGCAGTGTATCTACCTTATAGCCTGGGTATAGCTGGTAAATCTGTGCCAGCCTTTACCAAGTGTGTGTGTGTGTGTGTGTGTGTGTGTGTGTGTGTGTGTGTGTGTGTGTGTGTGTGTGTGTGTGTGTGTGAAAACCAAAGCTCAAACAGAATGTGTGTGCCAGCTACTTTGAACAGGGATACTAAGAGCACTGATTTCACAGAGAGGATGGTGGAGGACTTGGATTTGAACACCCAGCTGAGGACGTAACTCTATAGCTGTGTCAGTGGGGTGTCTTATTTGGGGGCCTGGAGATGGAAACCCATCCCCAGGACTGAGTGTGCTCCCTCTGTGCTGTTAAGGGAAATTGTGCTTGGTGCAGAGAACTGCATCTGAAAATACTGTGTGTATCCATTTCTGTTCTAAGTGAATGTTGCTCACTGGTTTCAGTGTTGAGAATTGAGGTTCCTTGATTACTGGCCCAGAGGAGGGATGTCACATATTGGTGGCAGTGGTGGAAATGAGGCACCTTGTTTACTGGCCCAGTGGAGGGATGTCACAGAGATCATCAGTCTTCACTGGTGGGAGAAGGTTAGGAAATTGTGTTACCCCAGTGCTATGTCATCCTTACTGTTTGTTTTGTTTCCATTGGTTACTCTATTGATTTTTTTCAGGGATGGAGCATACAGTTGTATGTGACACATTCACATGCACACTTCTACACACATGAATATAATTCTACCCAGCCATCTTATTCACGTGCATTTGTGTAGTGCCATCCCTTTCCCTAGCCTTCATTACACCATGGTTCAGTTGCAATAAATCTTTCACCCTGAGGCAGGCTGTTGGTCATCCAAGCCTACCAACCATAGCTAGATCTCCAGCTCCAATTATGCCCTTGCACTAGCCAGACATGTCTAGCCAGTATTTTTGGAACTATACGACAGCTTCCAGAATGAAACATGACTCATCACTGTTTCGGAAGAACATGCCTTTTTAGTACAGCAAAAACAAAAAAAAAACAACACTGCATCTTGTAGCCTTTTAACATGGTATATGAAAGAACTTGAAAAGGTACAGTGACTCATTACTAGAAAATCACGAGGTTGGAAAACTTGACCTAGTCAGAAGAGATTCCGCAGTTATTATATTCTATTTCTTATAGGTTACATGTCTGACCCAGTTCTGTTGTACTATTAGGGGCAATACCACCAAATCAAACAACGCTGTGGCATTAGCAATTGTAGCAAGGAGCTATTTTACACACACACACACACACACACACACACACACACACACACACATATATATATATATATATATATATATATATATATATATATATGTATATATATAGAGTGGAGAATATATTGGAGAGTTGTATGAAAGGTTGAACACTAAGGAGGGAGAAAAGGACCTGTACCGATTGGCTAGACAGAGGGACCGAGGTGGGAAAGATGTGCAGCAGGTAAGGGTGATAAAGGATAATGAGGGAAACGTACTCACAAGTGAGGAGAGTGTATTGAGCAGATGGAAGGAGTACTTTGAAGGGCTGATGAATGAAGAGAATGAGAGAGAGAGAAGGTTGGATGATATGGGGTTAGTGAATCAGGAAGTGAAATGGATTAGTGAGGAGGAAGTAAGAACAGCTATGAAGAGGATGAAGAATGGAAAGGCTGTTTGTCCAGATGACATACCTGTGGAAGCATGGATGTAATAAAGGTGGCAGTGGAGTTTTTAACCAGATTGCTTAATGAAATCTTGGAAAGTGAGAGGATGCCTCAGGAGTGGAGAAGAAGTGTTTTGGTACTGATTTTTAAGAATAAGGGTGATGTGCAGAGCTGTAGTAACTACAAAGGGATAAAACTGATCAGTCACAGCATGAAGTTATAAGAGAGTAATGGAAGCTAGGTTAAGAAGGGAGGTGATGGTTAGTGAACAGCAATATGGTTTCATGCTGGGAAAGAGCACTACAAATGCAATGTTTGCTCTGAGAGTGTTGATGTGTCTTTGTGGACTTAGAGAAGGCATATGACAGGGTGCTTAGAGAGGAGTTGTGGTATTGTATGAGGAGGTTGGGAGTGGCAGAGAAGTATGTAAGAGTGGTACTGGATATGTACGAGGGTAGTGTGACAGTGGTGAGGTCTGTGGTAGGAGTGATGGATGCGTTTAAGGTTGAGGTAGGATTACATCAAGGATCAGCACTGAGCCCTTTCTTATTTGCAATGGTGAGGGACAGTTGACAGATGAGATCAGACAGGAGTCCCCATGGACTATGATATTTGCAGATGACATTGTGATCTGTAGTGTGAGTAGGGAACAGGTTGAGGAGACCCTGGAGAGGTGAAGATATGCTCTAGAGTGGAGAGGAATGAAGGTCAGCAGGACTAAGGCAGAACATACGTGTGTGAATGAGATGGAGAATAGAGGAATGGTGAGGATGCAAGGAGTAGAGTTGGTGAAGGTGGATGAGTTAAATACTTGGGAGCAACAGTTCAGAGTAATGGTGAGTGTGGAAGAGAGGTGAAGAAGAGAGTACAGGCAGGGTGGAGAAGAGTGCCAGGAGTGATGTGTGACAGATGGGTATCAGTAAGAGTGAAAAGGAAGATCTATAAGAGGATAGTGAGACCAACTATGTTATATGGGTGGAGATGGTGGCACTGACAAAAAGGCAGGAGTCAGAGCTGGAAGTGGTAGAGTTAAAGATGTTAAGATTTGCACTGGATGTGACAAGGATTGACAGGATTAGGAATCAGTATATTAGAAGATCAGCCCAGGTTGTACAGTTTGGAGACAAAGCTAGAGAGGTGAGATTGCATTGGTTTGGACATGTGCTGAGGAGGGATGCTGGGTATATTGGGAAAGGATGCTAAGGATGGAGCTGCCAGGTAAGAGGTAAAGAGGAAGGCCTAAGATAAGGTTTACGGATGTGGTGACAGAGGTGGTTGGTGTGACACAGCAAGATGCAGAGGACTGGAAGAAATGGAAACAAATGATCCACTGTGACGATCCCTAACAGGAACAGCTGAAAGAATAAGAAGATATATATATATATATATATAACAAACTTCAAAACTGGTGCCTGAGCCGAAACAGTGTGCACAGTATCCACATAAACAGTACTACAACAAAATACTGGCACTACTTCTCTGTGAAAAGCTTTATTAGAACAAACATCCCAAAAGTGGTAGAATCAAATAAAATTAAACTGCCAATGCAGAAATGAATTGTAGCAGCTAATCCAAGGGAAAACATTTTTAAGAAACTTCCTGGTTGCAGACCGGTTTCGCCCACTGATGTCATCAGTGCTATACAGAAATTGTGTAACCGATAAGCTTTAACCCAGCAGTTTAAAGCTACAGTACCTTAATTAATGACATAAAACAGCATTTAATAGATTTACATAATAGGTGAAATTAATCACCTCAATATTATTATATTAAATAAATATAACTGTAAAAACGTATGCCTATCAAGAAATATAAATAACCTTACAGAAAAACTGACCTGATAAAAAGGATATATTAAATAAATAGCAGAAAAGACAAACAATGATCCTAAGAAACCCTAACATAAAATACAGTTAAACTATTATCTACCAATACTCATTGAGTCCAGGTTTGTACATGGCTCCTAAACTGATAATCCATAATCAATTCCTTCTAAAAGTGCAAATACCCAATTTAGCGGTTGGTCAATCTCTCTACTCCTGTACTGTTGCTAAAACTTGGAATTCCCAACCCAGCTCTAGCAGAACTATTTCCAATCACATATCCTTCAAAAAGTCTCTAAAACAGCATCTCTTAGCCCTATGGCAATGTACATGTGGCTACCACTACAGAGCATCTTCCCCCACCTGATCTCATTAACTTTTTTCTCCCCTCTGCTTAACAGTTATGCAACTATCTCTTGCTGTCTTTACTCTACAGTATCCAAAGCAGATGGCATATTGTACTTTGTATATTTTGTTTATAATGTATACTGCCTTTGTTATTCTAGCTAGAAATTTATGATAAGATTATATGTCTGTTTTTTTAAGTTGCTATCTCTCTATGTTTATAGAAAATGTTATTGTATTTAAATTTCTTTTGTATGTGGAGCTTTTCTCCCCAGGCCTCCACTGAAAATGGACACTTTTTGACCTAGTGGACCATCCCGGTAAACAAATGCAAATAAATAAATAAATAATCTTTCTTTCCAATTCAGTATTCTGTGTTTGGATATTTTGGATAAATCTTTACCCAGTACATGGTCAATACCAACAAAATAAAATGTGAGGAGCTATGTTCAAGTTGGTGCTTATATAAAGTATTTCTAGTCCTTTTATGGTTAATATCACTCAAATGTATAGCAATTCTATGATTGAAAGGAAATTTGAAGTTTAACCAACATAAAATGCTCCCATAGGCAAAGGTTCATAGATTAGTACTAGGCTGCCTTTGTAGGCCATTTTAAGCCTAGCCAATTACCCCATGCGAGAATCAAACCCTGCATCTTGAGTCTAAGGTAAATACCTCAACCATTATGCCAACCTCCCATCCCTCCCATGTACACAACCCACTCAGTATTACAAGTAAGGAGATATCTAATGTCAAACATTTTCAAAGTACTGATAGATGTAAAGGACTTGGTCCTAGAGACCACCTTGCAATAAATGCAGTTCCGACAATGTGTACTACCATGTGGCAACTGAACTTCATTGCGGGATTTGTTACTCCTGCCCTTCTTAAAACCTGATAAGTATTCACCAGTACTCTTTCCTCTTCTGTAACTAAAATGGAAATAATTATCCAAACGTTCAAAAAATGCATTGGGAATTGTCACCTGTTGTTCGTATTGTGGCATCATCCTTTGAGAAGGTAAAATGCTGCCCAATGCCAGGCTTATACTCTGGAAGTGTAATGATTTGGCAGACTTTAACGATTCCCTGAAGACTGCTCTGTCAGAGATACTGGGTGAGCAAACTGGTGTAACTAAGTAAATTATCTTTATGAGCTATGATACAGAATCATAATTGCATAGACATAGTAAGGCCTTGCTGAGTCTAATTATGGTGGCTGCCAGAAAAAAGCAATTACTAGAAAATGGATATCAAAGTATAAACTAACTTTACTAGAAGTAGTGAATATAGTAACCAAGATAAAGCAATTGGAATTGGGATATTTAGAAAAGGAAAGTAGCAACCTACATAGGAAAAAATAAGAATTGTGGGAACATTTTATGCAGAGTAGGAGCGAGGTTTAAAAGAAGGAAGGATTTGAATGACCTATGTAATACTTAATTGACAATGACTGTGATGTATAATGTTTGCAGCTACAGTTGTCGTAAGGGGGTCTGTGAAGCATAATGTTTGCAACTAAAATTGTGTTAATGCGGTTTGTTTTCCATTTATACAAATGAAAGATTGCCTATGTCATAAATGATAATTTAATAAAGATGTTTTTTTTTTTTTTTTTTTTTTTTTTTTTAAATGCTAGGCTTATACTAGCCTGGGATACATATTCTATTCTGGGAGTTACATGATGTCTTTCTTCATATAGTCTAGGGAGGTATGTCTCAGGTCATTTACATCCATATGGACTAAGACTGAATCATATTGGTACTTGTGGTCCAATGACCTGAGTGCATGTATAATGTGACATATCCTAGCCCCTGATAAGTAGATGAATGTGAATTTCTCCATACCCATCCTGGTAAGAAGGACATCAGTGTGTCTCACAATGGAGTCTCCAATGACTAGAATGTTGGAATGTGTGGTGGCTTGCCTTATGGGCTTAAAAGTACAGGCTCCATGAAATATGGCTGTATGTGCTGATGTGGTTGCTGTTTTGAAAGAGTGCATTCAGGGCTGCTGAGGGTATTTCTTATGTGTACTTCATCTAGGACACGGGTCTGCAACCTTTACTGTCAAAAGAGCCATTTTGGCCCTTCTCCCACCAAATAAAATTCATCTGGAGCCACAAAACGTATTTGACCCCTGAAATGAAGATAACAGCATATAAAGTTTTATATATAGTTATTATACTAAATATAAAAGAACTAAGTTTGTAAGAGCAATATTTAAAATCCATCCCTATTTTTGTTCCTTTGTTGGGATTGCTCGATCGCTCTGTGTGTGTGTGTGTGTGTGTGTGTGTGTGTGTGTGTGTGTGTGTGTGTGTGTGTGATATCTCTTGACCTCTTAGAACAAGAAATCTGGGTAAAAAGGCATAAATAGTGGGGCACAAAGGCCCAAAAATAGGGACATGTTTGTAAACATTGCTCTTACAAACTTAGAAAGTTGATAGAATAACAGCTTTTGCATTAGAATTAATTTTCTGAAGGGTATAAGGTCTGAAACTCAAATATCTGTCTATTTTTTCTGACTTTAGCCCTCAATGATTTGCCAGAAAACCATAATTTTATGAGAAATAGACCAAAATATGAGGCAAAAGTATAAACTTAGAAACGTGCTAGAATGACATGGTTTCTGTTAACATGCATTTTACACACACACACACACACACACACACACACACACACACACACACACACACACACACACACACACACAAACACAGTTACCTCACAACTGTGCAGATTTTCACAGAATGTCCTGAGTTTTGCCTCATATTTGTGGTCTGTTTCTCATAAAATTGTGGTTTTCTGACAAATCATTGAGGGCTGAAGTCAGAATAATAGACATTTGAGTTTCAGATGTCATACCCTTCGGAAAATTTGTGTAATGCAAAATCTGTTCTAACAACTTTCTAAGTTTGTAAGAGCTATATTTAAAAAGTGTCCCTATTTTGGGCCTCTGTGCCTTATGTATGGGTTTGTCCAGATCTCTTGTTCTAAGAGGTGAAGAGATATGACACACACAGTGATCGAGCAATCCCATCAAAGGAACAAAAATGGTGACGGATTTTAAATATTACTCCTATAAACTTAGTGGTGCTGCGGTAGCATTGTCGCCTCATAGTAAAACGCTGTCCAGTTTGATTCTCAGCTAGAGTGTCTTCTGCGTGGAGACATGCGTGAATGGGCGTACCTTCGTTGAAGGTTGTGCATCAGGGCTGGCAACTCGGCACGTAAAAATCAACTGCCAATCATTAGCAGACCGGAGTTCCACTGTGGCAACCCCTAACCGGGAAAAGCCAAAAGACAACCACTCCTATAAACTTAGTTCTTTTATATTTAGTACAATAACTATATATAAAACTTTATACGCTGTGTTATCTTCATTTTAGGGGTCAAATAGGTTTTGTGGCTCCCGATGAATTTTATTTGGTGGGAGAGGGGCCAAAAATGGCTCTTTTGATAGTGAAGGTTGCAGACCCCTGAACAGGGCTATCGTATGAATGGCTACTGACTGGCTACTACTAGTGCTGGTCTCACCAGAACTTTACTCTGCTGGGATACAATGCTCCTTTACTGTTGTTATTATTATTATTATTATTATTATGTTGTGTGTTAGGTGTTGCCGTAATCTTTAAGGTGTTTGCCTTGCAAACACAAGGTACAGGGTCTGATTCCCCCATTGAGGAAAATTAGCTAGGCTTAAAATGGCCTGCAAAGGCAGCTATTCTAGTAAAAACCTATGAATGGAATTCAGTTCGACATTTTCTAAGCAATATTTATGTGTTGACACATATTCTGACCATTCTTTACTGTCAAATTCACAGTGATTCCATTTAGCAAATGATTTACTAAAGATTCTTCCTGAAAGTACTTCCAGTTTATAACAATAAATACAAAAAAGTAAGAATGATAACCCTAAAACAACATTTTTCAGTTGTCTGGATTCCACACTGTTGTTTTCTTCTTTGCTGTAGGGAAGCAACAAAGAGCCACAAAGTTTTGATCCTTTACCAGGCATTACATTGTGATATCCAATAGCGAGGAAAAAGCCAATATAAGCAAGTGAAATATCTGGGTCTATATTGTCTTATCGGACGATGAAAAGATCAAACGCTCTTTAATCGATCCGATAATGTCAAAAGGGGAAAATACTGAAGTCACGGACCATCGATTTTTTTTCCCAGGGAAAAAAAATCGATGGGCCATCTTCGGGACTTTGCCATTTCCTCCACTATGGTGCAATCTCGGAGTTGGTATATTTAAGTAGGGAGGGTGTGTGGGACAAAGCTCCCCACTTAATTTTGTGCTTAAACTTTTTTTTTTTTTTTTTAATGGAGCAGCAAATTTTTTTCCCAGGGAAAAAATTCACTGTTCTGTATGTTCGCATTTTTGTGGTTTCGACATTATCAGTTCGATGAAAGAGCATTGCTGTTGTCATTGTCCGATAATGTGACATAGATGCAACTATCTCACTCTGTTTTACTGCAAAATCTTCCTGTACACTGTTTAATGAGAAAGCAGCATTCAGCAATATGATCTTGATCAACAACTGATTTTCTGTAATGCAGTTTTAAAAAGTTTAATATAAACACAAAGGATGTAGCAACTTATTTTATCTGTTTGAAAATCTCTTGTGCACTGTGTAATTGGGAATCATACAGCAATGTAGTCTTGATAGTTTACAAGCACTATTCTGAGAGAGGGAGTGTTGGCATAATGGTTAAGGTCAGCCCCACAGACACAAAGTACAATGTTTGATTCTCACCTTTAAGGAAAATTGCTTAGTCTTAAAATGGCCCATAAGGGCAGCTAGCTTATTACTTACATATGAACCTATACTGAATAATGAGAAGTAAAAGCCAGATAAATGAACAAGAAATGTTTTATTTTATTTTACTGTAAATATAGTGTATTGTACTATTTAATTAGGAAGGAACACACACAAAGTTCCCTTGTTAGTCTGACAGATGCTATTATGTGATAGCTGGTAGTGAGTGAGCAGTTATAGTTAGGTAACACAAGATGAATATTTCACTTTATTTTACATATTTGCAAGCATAATTTGGTAGACCGTATTACAGGAAAGTATTATTGTTTTCATTATTCTGTGATACCCAAGTGAGAAGAAGAAGCTAACATAACAACATCCATATTTCACTTTATTATACTGCTTATATCATTTGGAGCACTGTCTAATATGGAACAACATCCATATTTCACTTTATTATACTGCTTATATCATTTGGAGCACTGTCTAATATGGAACAACATCCATATTTCACTTTATTATACTGCTTATATCATTTGGAGCACTGTCTAATATGGAAGGATGAGTGTGATAGTCTGACAAGCACTATTCTATGATAATGGATAATGACAAGTTATAGCCAAATAAAAGTTATACATACATTTCACTTTATTTTATATAGCTGCATACATCATGTAGGGCACTTTTTAATGGACACACAGCATAGAGCAACATGGTCTTGATTGACAAGAGCTGTTCTTTAATGTGATAGTTTTTATGTATTAGCTAAATTCAATAAAGCAGAATAATACACTTTATTTTAAATGTTTATAAATATGTCTTGGAGTACTTTGTAATAGGGAAACAACGTATAGCAAGCAACATGGTCTTGATATTCTGGAAGTATGACTCTGATAAATAAAGAGAAGTAAAAGTCAAATATAAGCAACATAAATATTTCACTTTATTTTACTAGATATATACCATTTGCTAAATGAGGAAGCAAGCACCATAGACCAGCATGATCTTTCTGGTTTGATAATCATTATTCTGTTATACTCAATATAGCCAAATATAACCAAGAGAAATATTTTACTTTACTTGTTTGTAATTATCATTTGGCACACTGTTGCCTTGTTGTGTTGCATATATGGCTTTCTTTATGCCCTGCCTTTCTCTTTCCTATTGAAAATTATATTATACTAAAGCAATTACGCCATGCTGAAACAGCAACAAGTAAAAACAGTGACTGTTGTTTCCAAAAATAGTGGTAATTAAAATACAATCTGAAAGTCTAGTCTGAATGATTATACTAGGATCCATAAACATTCTAATTGCAAATCTAATGTTATAAGCTACAGGACAAGAGTGAGGGCATCACACATTACACAAGTAATTCCAATACTTCGGAATAAGTTACCACTCTGTATATATAAGTCAGCCTCATTAAATGTTTTTTTAAACATCCTTGATGAATGGATGGGAGATTGGGAATATGATTCATCATTTAGGGAGTCTGTATTCCTTGATGGCCTTAGGGTCTAAGCACTATATACTGAACATATGAATGCAGTTTAATGAATAAACAGCAGACTATAACATGGTCTTGCAAGTTTGGAAACTATTGTTCCGTGCTGATCAGTGGTGAGAAGTTATAGCCAAATGTACTGTATTTTATTTTACATGTTTGCAAACATCATTTGGCAGAATGTCTTCAGTGAAGAAATACCTTCAAGCAACATTGTCTTGACAGTTTGTCAATAAAGACCATGCTGTTGTATGTTAATGTGTGTGTAGTTAAAGTTATACAGTCTTGAATAAGGCACTCTGTGCATGAATGAATTAATGCTGCCTGCAGATGCTGCAATAATTTAATTGCAGACAGATCCACTTAGCATCTGAAGGTTGTATAAATTCTGCTGTGGTAATGAAGTGTTATTAATGGATACCTTATGGTGGGACATTATTGCCAAATGTAAACAAAAGCCATATTTCACATGCTTGTAAATATCATATGGTGTACTGTTTAACTGGAAGCCAATGTACAGCAACATTTATTTGCAGTTTGTTAACCAGGAAAGTCCATTGAGCCTGGCTGAGCCCTTTTTCAATGGAGGCCAGGGGAGAAAAGCTCTTTATACATACATTATTAATAAAAACAGAGAATTAATACAAGATTAAAATAAAGTTATTACAAATGAAAATTGACAGAGATTAAAAAGTTCCATGTACATACATTATAAACAAAGACAGAGAAGTATTACAGGATTAGTATGGAGTAATTACAAACACAAAATAGAAATTAAAAGCAAAAGGTTACACAAACTTAGAGTTCAATTAAATATTTGATGTAGTGTTTACAGTGGCAACGGGTTGATTTAGTATGCAATAGTAACCAAAAACTTGGAAACAAACAAAACCCAGTAATATGAAGGTCAGGAACCACCGACTGAAGCAATAATCCACCAGCGTAGTTAAAACAGTTTATTACTTTCAAAAATCCAAACAGACCAGTAAGACAAGCGTATTCCAGGCTTTATCAAGCCGATACACTGAGCAAGTTACAACAGTGTGTTTAAATAATGTGAGTTAATTGGTCATTAAATACAAATTGTTGTTTTATGTCCTATTTGATATTTAACCCTAAACAGACCAAAAACTCAAAAACATAGGTGGAATCAAAAGACAAGAACTTGCATGTCCATGACCGGTTAGATTCTGTTAAATAATTTACAATTAATATGTTTTAAAAAACAAAATATAACTTAAAAAATGTAGACATTTCACTAAAATCCTTATTAAGAAATACAATAAAAAGGAACGTAATGCCTTTTATAAGCATTCTCTCGAATGCCCGAATTTTAAACTGTCCTTCATGGTGCTCGAACAGCTCAACCCACACATTAGAGGGGGGGATTGGGAATCCACACTTGAGTTTAGGGAATTAATCTGGCAGCTCAAGCTGGACGCAGGAAAACCACCAGGACTTAATGGTTTACTTAGCATAGGTTCACTGCTCAGGCTTAGAAGGGCCAGACTATAGGTAATTACAACTAAACATTACCCCTTACCCTTTTTGCATGATTTGTTTTCATTCTGATTTTGTATACTCTTGTTTTCAAACCCATGTTGGCACATTTTTCATCAGCTTTTTAACAGTCTATTTTATCTTTTAAACACAGTTTAGGTTGTTTTCATCATTTGTAGGCAGTAGTGGCACATTGTATTTCTTAATAAGGATTTTAGTGAAATGTCTACACTTTTTAAGTTACATTTTGTTTTTTAAAACATATTAATTGTAAATTATTTAATAGAATCTAACCGGTCATGGACATGCAAGTTCTTGTCTTTTGATTCCACCTATGTTTTTGAGTTTTTGGTCCGTTTAGGGTTAAACATCAAACAGGATGTAAAACAACAATTTGTATTTAATGACCAATTAACTCATATTATTTAAACACACTGGTGTAACTTGCTCAGTGTATCGACTTGATAAAGCCTGGAATATACCAGTCTTACTGGTCTGTTTGGATTCTAAACTGTTTTAACTACGCTGGTGGATTATTGCTTCAGTCGGTGGTTCCTGACCTTCATAGTATGCAATAGTAGCAGTTTGGTACAACATGAAATGCTAAGTACACTGTTTTGTATGGAAAGCTAATGCTTACATAGGGTAAGGCTATAGAGGAGTAAATAGTCGTATCAGTAAGATGAGGAAGAAGGAAACATGGAAAGTATTAATAGGTAAGGAGTTATAAGAGAGGGAATGAAGGAGAAAAGCATGGCTAGTGTAACTAGAATTTTTAGGAGAGAAGAGATTAAGTGAACAGGGGGTAGATGGGAGGGAGTTAGGAGGGATGAGAGCAGGAGAATTCCCAAATGGAAGAGAGATAGGAATGGAGCAATATTTTAAAAGAGGAGTCATTATAGGTAATGCGGATATCGGTAGGGAGAGAGTTCCATTGTCGTGCTAGGGATGTAAGGGTTTATATACTTTAAGGGGATTCTGATTATTGGACCTGTGAGGTCAACTGGGGAGGTACAGAGTAAGGATGGAGGAGAGGGAGGGGCAGAGAGATGGCTTTAAATGAGTTTATGACCAGTGCAGAGCTGAATGTAAGAGAGATAATTGGGGAGTTCCAGCCAGTTCAAGGAATGTAAGGCATTGCAGTGATGGGAGGAGGATTTGGAGTTAATGCCAAACTTGGAGATTTTATTGTAACAGGATGCTAGTTTGGTCTTAAGGGTGGCTGAAGAGGGGCTCCATGCATGAGAGAAGGAAGGAGGTAGATGGTAGAGAAGGTATATTAGTAAGGTAGCGATTATGGCGGTAAAGCATTCTGAGCTTCTGGTTAGTTTTCTTGATGTTAGTTTGAAGGTGAGTGTCAAACTTTAGCTGTTCATCAATAATGATACCCAGGAGCTTAATATGGGGGACAATTTAGATTGTCCTGTTCTGGCTGACTATAGAGAGGGAATTCTTGTCTAAGTTGGTGTTTTTAGATGGGAAAAAGATCATGAGTTTTGTTTTAGATGCATTTAGAGCCAGGTGATTGTTAAGCATCCATATCTCAGTGCGGTTATAGGCAAGCTGAGCATCATGCATGAGTTTGGGGAGAGATTCAGTGGAGCAGATGATAGCGGCGTCATCTGTGTATTGGACAAGCTTAGCATTTGGGATACTAAGATGGAAGTTGTTAATGAAGATGTTAAATAGTAAAGGACCCAGGATAGAACCTTGAGGGACACCTGTCAGAGTGTCAAGGTAGGGAGATGTACAGGTTATTCCACTTGATGGCATGCTGCCTATTTGTGAGGTAGCTGGAAAACCAATTGATGGAAGAGGAGGAAAGATTTAGTTTATAGAGCTTGGACAAGAGTAGGCTATGGGAGATGGTATCAAAGGTCTTGGATAGGTCTAACAGAAGGGTAGATACAATGTTGCCAGAATCATGTGCCTGGATAATGATGTCAAGGAAGAACAGAAGGGCTGTGGTGGTACTGTGTCCAGGTCTGAATCCATGTTGTGTTTGGGTCAGAAGATTGTTATCTAGGGAGGTAGGGTAAAAGTTGGAGGTGAATACATTTTCAAGGATTTTGGAGATAGGGGAGAGAATGGTTATTGGGCAGAAATTGGAGATGTCAGAGTTGTTGCCTCCTTTGTGTAAGAGAATGATAAGGGCCTTTTTCCAGAGTAGAGGTACATAGGACTGTTGAATGGAGAGGTTAATTAGGATACAGATAGGGAGAGCTATGCCGTCAGCAGCTGTCCTGAGGAAGGTAGTTGATAAGTTGTCAGGGGCATTAAGTGTTGTAGAAGTTTTTTATAGTGTTTACAGGAATGGGTTTAAGGGTGAAGGGAGGGGTGGTTGGCACTGATGGCAGAAGGAGAGGAGCTGTTGGTGGGAAATATGGATGGGAGTGAAGAGTTGTTAGGGAAAGATGTGGTGAGCTTGGCAATAGTGTCAATAAAGGAGTTAAATTTAGAGGCTATGATATAATCTGGGGCATTTGGGTTGGGGCATGGGTTGTCTTTTCTGCCAAGGTTAAGGAAGGTAGATATGGTACTCCAGAATTTCTTGGGGTTTGATTGATGATTTTTTTGGAGGTTAGAGTAGTAGAATTTGCTGTCAAAAGCGATTTGTTTTTTGAATGTATTGCAAAGTTGTTTAAATTCAGTATGGAGTGTGGGGGGGGTGTATTTTTGGTAGAGCTTCCATGTTTTATCACGGATATGCATGAGGATTCTTGCTTTTTGGAAAGCCAGGGGCAGTTTTGGATTTCAATCTTTTAGTTTTAGGAGGAGCAGAGTTATTTAGTAGGTTGATGAGTATAGTATTAAAGAAAGTGACAGCATTGTCAAAAGGGAGAGTTTTCAAAGGGTTCCAGTTCATTTGTTTGAAGCAGTCAGAGGAGGATTGAGGGTCAAAGTTAGTGAGAGTAAGGGTTAAAATATAATTATGTTGTAGGTGGAGGGGGGAAGGTGAGCAGCATGCGAAGGCAGAAAGATGATCACTTAGGGAGTCGGGCAAGGTGCCACTATCAGAGATATTACTGGAATGAGAAATAAGTATCCAGTCCAGGATACTGCCTGAGAAGTTATCTTTGTTGGGTCTGGTAGGAGAGTTAATTGAGAGAAATTGTAAAGGTTAATATTCTGGGTGGCACTGGGAGCATGAATAGAAGTCCAGTTGATATTTATGTCCCCTAGGATAATTGTTTCATTATTTATATTTGAAGAAAACCAAGATAGGATATCTTCAAGGATGGGGATGTTGTTTTTGGGTGGACTGTATAGGGCAGCTATAGCTATGTTTTAATGGTTATTTATTTTTAGGTGGTCCAGAGCTATTTCAGCTGTGGAGAATTGAGGTATGGGGTTGGTATAAGATGTTACAGTTAGAGAGGAGGAGAAAAGTAGGGCGACACCACCTCCTTTTTTATGACCTCTGCCGTTTCTTATGATTCTATAGTTGGGGGGGGAATTTTAGAGGCTTTGAGGTGCGATTTGAGCCATGTTTCAGATTTTGAAAGAATGTCAGGATGGTTATGAGAGAGCCAGGCGTGGAAGTTGGGTAATTTGTTGCAAAGGCTTTGGGCATTAATAGTAGAGAAGAGGAGAGATTTGTGAGGGGGGGGTGTCAAAATTGAGTTTTTATTTTGGGAGGCAGGGGGGCCAGGGTTTGGGTGTATGTCTCCAGAAAGGAGGATAGAGATTAGTTCAAGAAGAGGAGAAAACTGTTCTTTGTAGTCATCAGAGTTGGAGTAGGTGTGGGCAGAGAATGTGGGATAAGGGTTATGAGGGACAGGTTTTATATAAGAGGTAATCAAGAGCCTTTGGTTAAAGAGGACAGAATCACTGGTATGAAAGAGATGAGGGGAAATGAAAACTGAGTAGCAGGGTTCATATTTGGGGTAAGTGGAGGTTATGGGGAATGGGATTGGTCAGGAAGGCAGGTGAGGTGGAGTAGAAGGTAGAGGGAAAGGGGAAGAATTGTTATGGGTATTGGCTTTAACTGTGTTTTGCATAGTTACTGTCATGTAAAGTAGAACAGAGATGGGACTATAGAAGGGATCAGTAATTGGTGTGATGGTGGGTATTGTCCGATAAATGTAAATGTTGAAGTAGGGGGTGTGTTATGGACAGAGGAGATGGGGAGAAAATAATTGGAGAGTTGGAGGGAAACAGTTAATTGAGTGGAGGGTGGGGTCTGATTTAGTAGGCTGTATTGCAAGTGGAAGTGGTTCTGTGGGTATAAAAGTAGGAGTAGTGGGGGTGGATGAGAATTGGGGGCAGGATAGGGGAGTGGAGTGAGCCCGAAGAGTGTACAAAGTGGGCTGAGCTGAGACAAAGAAAACTGAGTGAGATGAGAGCCAAGAAAAAAACAATCAGTGAAGTGCAGCCACTGCTAAGTACATACAGCAGCTGGTAAATGCAGGGCAGTCAGAAAGAAGTACAGAGTGGAGATGGGGTTTGAGAGTATGTTACAGATACAGAGGATAAGGAAGGGTAAACTAACTGAGGAATATGTGCTTACGGAGAGCAGCAGGAAGCAGGGCAATAGCATACAGTAGAATTGCTAGACATTAAGAGTGGGGTGGGCTGCCATCACGTAGTGTAACAATGTATAGTTTTATTGCAACAAGTATGAATAATGAGGGAGGAGGAAAGGCTACAGAGGGGGAGAGTGGGGGATGAAGACTGCTTCAGACTGCTACACTCAAAAACTCTCAAAAGAGAGAAGGTAGATATCTGGTGCATGTTATTATAGGAGGAAGGCTGGTCTGGTCACTGTAATGTGGAGTTGGGGGACCACCAGCATTTAGTATGCATGAGCAAGCTGTAAGGAGAGAAATATTGAGTTAGAGGAACAGTAACAAATATGAGCAGCTGAATGGTGGAGAGAAATTGGTCGGGCCTAGGGAGACTAGGGACAAGCTGTTGGAAATGTACTAAAAGAGATGGTGAAGTTTCTACAAGGTAAAACAGTGCAGAGGATAGCTAGAACCTTATAACACATTAAGGCACAAATGACAAGTACAAGACATTTGTATACAATTTACACAAACAGATAATGGGGGTATATATTACTAGATATGCAATGAGCACCTGGTTTAGGCAGGAGCTTATCAAAATCTTACATCCAAACATATACGATGCATCACACTATAAACCATAAACACAGCAGGAGAAATTACATGCAATATCACTCGATGTAAAATAGGTTGTATACTGCTACATACAGCAATATATCTTGATAATTTCAAAACACTATTCAGTATTAGCTAGCACTTAAAATTAAAAAGAAAATATAAACAAAATAATGATGCCATATCGTTTTATTACAAATGTCATTTGTTGAACTGTTTAATGGAGAAGGAGCATACAATGATATGGTGTTGGTTGATAAATGCTATTGTATCATGCATAATAGTAGACATGTTAACCAATCATAAGCAGAAGATATATTTCATTTTACATGTTTGCAAATATCCTTTGGTGCATTATGCAATGGAGGAAATACTATATCACAACATGGTCTTTATTATTTGACAAATGCTGTTCTGTGAAACACAGCAGTGAGAAATTATAGCCAAATGTAAGTAACTGAAATATTTCTCTTCATTCTATATATTTTATTGCAAGTTTGAACTACAACAGACCCAGATACATTTTTGTATGAGAGAGTGAATAATATAGCTTTCCAATACTGTTAGAGAAAAAAATGCATCTCTCATGATTATTCTACACAAACTGCATATTAACTTACAATTTCTTTACAAATTTGTTTGATGAATTATTTAATATTTGTTTGTGTTAAAAATGATATGTAGTATAGATGCATAGTTATGCAAACCACAAATACTTATTGTAGTTCTGAGTGTTTCACAACTACATTTTAATATCAAGCTGCAAGTGTATTAACAGATGGGTTAAGGTAAAGAAAGTGCTGAAGGGGTTAAAGGATGTTATAAAGATTGGTTTCTGAAAGCAAGAAAGAACACACTGCATGTAAGCTCTGACCTTCCCAGGCTGGGATGGGTAGTTACAAGGAATGTTGGGGAGTTAGAATGTTACTGGTAATGAAATATGCAAGGTCAGGAAACAATTTTGAAAACAGTTTTTGAACATAATTGTTTAATTAATTGCTTAATTAATTGCTATGGGTATATATATATATCCATTGTTTCAGTGAGAATGTACACTCTTGAAAGGTGGTTACACCGAGGCGCTGGAGAATAAAGAGTTTGCTTTTGGATTTGACTTTGGTTCCTGTTTTTCGATTCCTGACTGCTGTTTTGGTATTGTTTTGGATCAGAGTTGTTTCTATCTGAAGGTGTGTGGAGTGGAGTTTGTGTAAAGGTCAGGAAACAAGACTGATTGTCTAACCAGATGGCTTGTGTTTTTTTAAAACATTATTGTTACTAAAAACATGATTGTTGAGTGTTCACTAAGCAAGAAGCACAAGGGTCTGCAGAGATCCTATTTGTCAACATCAGTATTCTGCATGCATGATAATGATAAGAAAAGAGAAGAAAAACTGTATTTGTGCTGCTTGGTGAGTCTGATTTTTAAGCTGTGAAGGTAGTCTCCCAAGACTGACGTATGTGGATTTAAATAAAAAGAAAATGTTTTGCACATCCTGGGGAGTTATTCTTGACTCAAGACTAAAAGGTAATTAATGTTACTTATGTATATTTTAAACTGCACTTTAACAATACTAAGCTGTGTTATGCATGGCAATATCAAAAACAACCTACAAATGCTAGCCTACATATGTTAGAAATAATATGGATAGGAACAGGAACCTGTGTTTATCTATGTCAGCCAGAATCATTTTATATATATAGTTCACTGTTTAATGGGAGAGCAGCACACAACAACATGGTCTTCATTATTTGTCAACAAATGAAGGGAATGTCATTTCATTTTGCTGTTTATATTTGAAGTAGTATAGGTTTTGGTAAAGTACTTGTGTGTGTGATTGAATTAATATAGTCTCTAGAAGTCTAGATTCTAAGCTGTGCTTTGTATGATAGAATTACTGCAGTTTACAGATGCTGTTCTGTGTACAGTAGAATGAATACAAACATGGTATGGGAAACTGATTTACTAAGTCAAATTGAAACATTTTAGATGCATGTTAGGTCACAGGGTAACAACTCAGCAACTTAAAACAGCAGTCCTCAACCACCGGGCCGCAGACCAATACCAGGCCATGGATCATTTGGTACCGGGCCGCCAGGTACAGAGTGATACAAAAAAGTGAATGTGTGTATGTATGTGTATGAATGTGTTTATGTGTCTGTGTGTGCAAGTGAATAAGTGCATGAAAGCAGAATGTTTCTGTGTGTGAAAGAAGAAGAGACTGTGTGAGTATGAGAGAGAGTGAGCAGTGAGATTGATCGAGCCCTTATTTTACACGCTTTTGCTTTTTAGCAAATATAAAATAAAAGTCCAGAAAACCAAAAAAAGTGTGTGTGTGATTGTGCATGTTTCTGTCTGATTGTGTGAGTCAATGCTTGCATGAAAGTAGAAGAGACCATATGTGTGTGTATGGATTCACTTCAGAAGCTCAAAATACTGAAACCTCGAATTTCAGTATCTCAAGCCCAAGAAGTGGAATCCACAAAACAATGAAACCTAAAAATACCTCAAATACTGGAAGTTTTGAATTTCTCAGTTTTACTACACACTCACACACACACACAATCACACACACACACACACACACACACACACACACACACACACACACACACACACACACACCATCTACCACACAAACACACACAATCACTCTACTACTTCCCCTGCACCCCCACACTCCCCAACTTAAATATTCTCACTCCGAGGTCGGACTACATACAAACACACACAAAACACCACCACACAAGCTACTTTCTTTCACACACACACATCACAGCAACAAAACACACTGACACACACCACAGCCCCTACCCAAACTCCTTAACACACACACATACTTACCTAAATATATGACCATAGCGGAACTTTAGAAGCACGAAATTCAAAACATCCAGTATTCGAGGTTTTAAATTTCACGCTTCTAAACTTTTGCTATTATGTGGATTCGGCTTCTTGGGCTCGAAATACTGAAATTCAAGATTTCAGTCATTCGAGCTTCTGAACGGAACCCGTGTGTATATATTTTTGTCTGCATGTGTGAGTGAATGCGTGCATGAAAGCAAAAGAGTCCTTGTGTGTATGTTTCTGTCTGCGTGTGTGACTGAATGTGTGCATGAAAGCAGACGAGACTGTGTGTGTGTGTGTGTGTGTGTGCACGCGTGTATGTGTGTGCACGCGTGTGTGCATGTGCGTGCACGTGTGTGTGTGTGTGTGTGTGTGTGTGTGCATGTGTGCATGTGTTTGTGTGTGTAAGAGAGAGAGAGAGAGATATTGAAGAGTGAGAGTGATCCCTGGCAGAGCAGAAGGAGAAATGAGGTTTGCGTACCTCTCGACCGTACCACTCAACCTCGCACAATAAATCTGGACAGAGCCACATATAATAGGGACAGATTTTAAATATTGCTCTTATAAACTTAGAAAGTCAATAAGATTACCATTAGATTTACATATCTCTTGACCATAGTAGATCAGTGTTGTGCTGTTAAGCAGAATGTACACTTTTTTTTTGGTAATTATTGCCAACTGTCTTTTTATTGTACTTTGTAGCTTTTCTCCCCATGTCTCGACTGAAAATGAGACTTCTAATTCAGTCAGACCTCCCTGGTAAACAAATGTCAAATAAATAAATAAATAAAATGCACTTTATATGTTTTATGATGTGTACGCAATGGCTGATCTGTGGAAAATTTTCTTACATGAAATTGGTCCTTGGTGCTAAAAAGGTTGGAGACCACTGATTTCAAAGCATTCCAGGGATGTAGAACACAGAATCATGCTGCAGAATAGAAAGCTGTGCTGTGTGCTACATAACTAATATAGTGTACAGATGTTATGTACTTTGCGAATTAATACACATGGAGACTAGAAAATGTTTTTAGAATGCAGCTGAAATGTTTAACTTTTTACGTATTTAATCACAGGGAAAAGCACACATCATTTTAAAATGATTGTGGGAAATTAACACATTACTGCATTGCTGAATAGGAAGAAAGGACAGACTGTCAGTAAAGAAGAAAATTATGGTGATTTGAGTTTTGTTTCTTTCTGCAAAATGTACCTCCTCACACAGTGAAAGTGTCTAATTAGTGAGACATCATTTTAAAATTATAAATAATATATATTATTTATTATATATATATATATATATATATATATATATATATATATATATATATATATATATAAACCTAACAAAGGAGCTGGACATAGTTTTTACTCCTACACTACTGCAAAACTACAGAATGGCTTACCCTCAAATATCAGTGCCATAGAATCACTTAAGACCTTCAACCTGACACTAAAAAAACACCCTCTCAACTCTCATATCTGTCCTTGTTCCTTACCAAACAGATAATCAGCTCTTAACTTCCTAATCCTCAGGTTTATAACTTATCCACTTCATCTTACACTTAACATCCACCACCTAATTTCCTCCACACCACCTCTTACACTTTCACGTCTAATCTGCCTTATTGCACTTACTTTCTTTTTTGTTCCTATCCTATATCCTTATTCTGCTCTGTCTCCTTTCCTGCTCTAATGTCTTTTTCTAATCAAAACATATATGAATTTTGTTTCTAATGTTTTTATTCTATACTACTGTTTTAATCTACCATGTTAATTTATCTTCTTTACAGGACTACTCTACTCTTTCCTTTCTTCTATGTACTGCAGTTACTATCCTTAATTGGAAATAGTTACTTCCATGTTTCCAATCCTTTTTTTTTTCCTGTGCTCTACTTCCTGATGCTCTATCTTCTATACTTTTCAACCTGATAATAATAACTTCTACTACTTCAGTATCATGTTTTATTACTGTATTTTTGAACACTGTATTGAATTAACATACTTTTGAATTCTTATATGTATAAATTCTATATTAATGTTATTATCAACTCAATCATATAAATGTGTAAATGTTCTGTATTGATGGAGCTTTTTTGTCCAGGCCTCTGCTGAAAATGTGTTCCTGACTCAGTTGGGCTTTCTCAATCAACAAATGTCAATAGATAAATAAATTGTATTCACTTAGATACTGGCTTGCTTTGATATTTGTTGATTGGAATACAACCTTCTTTTCAGTTCATTGTCCCTTCCTCTTAGTGACTGAACCAGTGTCTTATGCTTGCACATGGCCATAAACCAACAAAACTACAGTTAAAGAAGCACAGCAGGATATTAAGATACAGAAAGGAGAGTCAAAAGGTGGAATCCATGAGCTGGGAAGATTAATGGTTAACTTACAAAACTTTTCCACCAGCTCTGATTAAGGAGCAATCTGTTAAAACTCAGTAGCACTATAGACGCCAGCCTTTAGATACTGAGAATGCTGTAAAATGCAGTTAATGTATATGCATGAATGTCAGCACTGCAAAGGGTAATTAATGTGATCAGCAAATAAAGGGCAGTAAACTTGCTTGCACAGTATACTGCAGCTTCAAACATAATTACAAGGAAATCAGTGGGAGTAAGCAAATGCAGTTTAGAAATAAAATATTTCTTCCTACAAGCCCTGTTTGCCCCACATACCTAAAGAGTATTCTGCTACTGTACTAAATCCCACTAGCTAGAGCCTTCTGTGCCTACCTTAGTCTTCCTACCTTCCCTGGTTCCTTCCTTGCTGCCTGCCAACATTACCTCTATTTGTATTTCTCTTCATTCTGTAACAGATTCATGGGAAGTTACAAACATGTCATTTAAATAAATTACAAATTGCTAATAATGTACAAAACTGAATGCCTATTACATAATATTATTCGACATATAGTATCCAAAAGAAAGCACTGTTATTTAAACACTGCTGTTGCAGGATGACATACTCCCCCACACCCCACCTCCCTTATTAATATAGTTTAATTGCAAATGTATACATGATGAGTTAAAATGAAATATCTGGCTTCCCTGTAAAGCTAGTTATATTTTGTACCTTCATAATCTGTAACCTCAAAAAAAAAAAAAAAGAGTATAAAACAGTGGGTGTAAGGAGAGGCACTCCCTATATAGGAGTACAAAGAGGCCTGCCACTAAATAAGTATTATAGCACCTTCTGTTACTCATTTTTTAACACAATGCACAAATTGTGTTTCACATGATTAAAAGTTAACAACTTTCACTTCCAAATTGGTAATTACAGATATCAACTTACATAGGATCATAGGAAGTTACTAGGTTAATGGCCCTAGGGCCCCTATAAGCCTAGCCAAGTTCTTACCCTTATTTCCACAATCTCTTATTGCCCCTGTCCAAGAGGGACACAGGTGGATCCCCCAGAGTGAATTTACAGTCACCCATCCAATCCTCCAGATTGTGTTTGAAGAGAGCCAATGAGGTGCTCTGTTTGACATGAAGTGGGAGTCTGTTCCAAACGTGCGGTAACCTCTGGGAGACAAATCTGTCCCTCCAGCAGGTTTTATTAATGTCACATACCAGGTAAAGGTTTTTCGAGCGAGTAACCCGTGTACCATTTAACTTAAGGATATGCAGCATTTCCAATAAAGCAGGGTCAGAGATTGCCTTGTATGCAAGGCAGACATAATCTCTGAGTAGTCTGTATGAAACAGAATAAAGTAACAGTGATTTCAGATGATCCTCACAGGGCAGATGCTGAAGACCTTGAATTTTACTTGTGAGGAACTTTTGTGTTTTTTCCAGTTGCTGCAGGTGCTTGGAAAGGTACACACCAAAAGGGGGGTTGTACTCAGTTATTGGCCTGATGACGGAAGAGTACAGGGAGGTTATAACTTCTTTTCTGGAGGCAATGCCCTTACATATGAGATGAGAAATATAGAATGCCCTTCTTACCATTGTGGAGACATGGTGGTCATAGGTAAGGTTGCTGTCAACCTGTGTTCCGAAATCTCTCACCACTGAGTACATACTTAAGATGCTGCTATTGATGTGGTAGTTAGCAGGAACATGGCTTTTACCAAAAGGAATGATAATACATTTTTTACATTGAGTTTAAGGCCATGACGTTGGCACCAATTATTTGTTTGTGTAAGACCCTCTTGTAGGATGTTGACATCATATACAGATTCTATGACCACTCCCAGTTTGCAGTCATCAGCAAACTTGGTCAGCCATAGACCTTTAGTTTTTGCTTGTACTTCAGAGAAATAGATTTCAAATTGTAGAGGTCCCAGGACTGATCCCTGTGGAACACCACTGGTTACAGGTCTGCTGTTGGAGGTGGATTCCCCTATTTTGACTATATGAGTTCTATCAGTGAGCCAGTTAGTGACCCATCTAATGATATAAGGGTTGATGCCTAGTTGGGTGAGTTTGTCAATGAGTGGGGGGTAGTGTCAAATGCCTTGGCAAAGTCTAGGTAGGCTATATGCAAAGATTTCTCCTCATCCAGGGCTTTGGAGACTGTCTCAAAAAAATCCACCAGGTTTAACAGGCATGATCTCCCTTTGACAAATCCAAACTAGTAGGGTCAAGTGTTTGTAGATTACCTATATCTTTGTTGATAAGGTCCATGATGACTCACTCATGGCCTTGAAGATAAGGCTAGTCAAGCTAATAGGTCCAGAGTTCCCAGGGTCAATGGAAGCACCACCTTTGTGCAAGGGAATAATGGAGGCTGTTTTCCATTCAGCTGGTATGAAGCCAGTCTGTAGACTATGAAAAGAGTACCCATTGGTGTTGCTAATTCATGTTGGAGCCCATATAGGATGCAGCTTGGGATGTTATCAGATCCCATAGATGCTGTCTTTTTGCCCTTAAAGAGGACATTTACAACCTGCTCTTTAGAAATACAAGGTAGGGGACAGATGTTAGGGATGTCATGGGGTACATGTGGCAGGGACAGGGGAATGAAGTTTTCATAGAATCTGTCGGCCAACAGAGTAGCTATCTCCACAAACTCAGTATATGTGGTATCATTAACTACCAGTTCAGCAAAAATCTGTGACTTTCCTTTTAGGTTACGGATGTAACTATAGAATGCTTTGTGGTTGTCCTTTGTTGAGGAAGTTAATTTGGACTCATAGTTTGTTTTGGAAGACTTCACAAGAATTCTTATTTCCTTGTTTAAGCTGAGGAGGGAGTGTTTCCAGTTTAGGAAGGCTCGCTCCCTCTTACTGTTAGACACCAACTTCTTCCTCTTATTGTAAAACCTGTTAATGGTATTTGTCCACCAGGCAGGTTTGCTCTTTCTTGAGAAGATTGTTTTGGTCCTATCAGGTATGACTGAGTCAATGCAGGTATTCAGGTGTTTGTATAAAGCATTGGTGTAGAGCTCAGTATAGTTGCCAGTTCCATCTGGAGGAGGTGCAGTGAAGCTATTTATACCATCCCATAAGAGGTTATACTCTGCTTTGGAGAAGTTGTTTTAGTTTAGTTGCTGTTGGGTGGGTCAGGTATGATAGTTACTTCGAATGAGACCCATTTGTGGTCAGATCTTACCAGGGAGGACCTCACACTGGGGGTGCTACAGCGGTCCTCCATATTGGTAAACACCAGATCCAGGATATTGGCATCCCTTGTGGGGGTGTCAACCAGCTGGTCCACGGCACTAGAGTTAATGAAATTCAGGAACCTTTGGACAAGTGAGTTTGAGCACGAGTAATTTACTCAGTCAATGGATGGGTAGTTAAAGTTGCCCAAAACCATGGTGTACGGATGTATCTTGATAGACTCAAGTACATCCAACTAGGCAGAGTGGGTGTCTTGATTCATGGAAGGAGTCCTGTAGCTGGCAATAACTTGAATAGGTGTCCTACCAACAGTTAATTGCACCTGAAGTGTCTCCAGGGAATCATACTGTTTAACAAATCTGGAGGTGTATTTATCTTTAATGAATATTGATACACCACTTTCCTTTTAGTGTAGGCTATCCTCTCCTACCACAAGAGTTTAGACCACAAATCCTCCTAATGTAAATGAACTGGTTTGGAACCCAAATGCTTACACCAGAATAAAGACACTTAGAATAACATGCAGAATAAGCCTTCACCAGCAATTTCCAGCTTATAAGGGTGTAGGCCGCAGTGTCCTGCCACAAGACTCTTTTCCACAACCCTCCCAATGTAAAGTAACTGGTTTGGAGCCCAACTGCTTAAACCAGAACTAAGACACTTTCAGAATAACAGACACAATGAGCCTTCAACCAGCAATTCCCAGCTTAGAAGGGTGTTGACTACAGTTGCTTGCTGTAAGAGTCTAGACCACAAATCCTCCTGATGTAAAATAACTGGTTTGGAACCCAAATGCTTAAACGTGGAACAAAGACACTTAGAACAACAGGCACAATAGGCTATTACCCAGCAATTCCCAGTTCAGAAGGGCAGAGACTACCCTCTCTTCTCAAGAGAGTGTAGACCACAAACCTTCTTAATGTAAAATAACTGGCCTGAAGCCCAAGTCCTTTAACCAAAACTAAGACACTTAGAGTAACAATTACAATTTAATCAGGCTAACAAGCAGTAATAAATTCAGCAGTATAAATGCAATTGAACACTTTAAGAACAAGCAGTAAAAGCAACATAAAGTAGTAAGAGACACAAAAACAGTAAAATCAGCTGAATATTTTTTTTTTAGTTAAGTAGGAAGGGGGAAACAAAAGATAATTCAAGGTTAAGAAACTAAGGGACATAAATACAGTAAAGGCAGCTGAATAAAGTTTTTTTTAATTAAGTAGGAAGGGAGGAAACAAAAGATAATTCAAGGTTAAGAAACAAAGGTGATGGGCCTTCCCAAACAATCTCACTATACACAATAGAATGAGCTGATGTGATGGGACTGGAAGCAGTGTCCAATATCAAATTTATAGTAGAGATGGGCAACTCAAAGGCCACCAAGTTTTAAGAACACAGCAACAGGTGGGTGAGAAAAAAATGGAGACTGAATCAGAACAGAAGTAAAGACAAGTAAAATAAACCCTGGAACTTAACCCTGAGATATGTTCACAAAACATAGCTATTGCTGAATAAAGTTAAAAACTACAACCTAAGAGCAGCACAGGATTGTTACATGTCACTGAAACAGTTAAAGCAAAAGATATATACTTATATCAGCTTTGTATTTCCAAATGGCTTTAGAAGCAATAATTTTTGTAGCCAGCCACAGGTGAAGGCACAAAAGAGCAGAAACGTACAGAATGAATTCCTTTATACCACCAAGATGAAAGGCATTTTTAAAGTTAAACCCCCGGGGCAATTAGACAGAAACACAAAGAGCTATTGATCAGTATTTCACACCTAAATAAAAATGGAGATTAAATTGAAACAGAAGTAAAGACAAGTTTAGAAACCTTGGAACTTAACCCTGAGATATGTTTACAAAACACAGCTATTGCAGAATACAGTTAAAAAATGCAACCTAAGAGCAGCACATGATTGTTAAATATCACTGAAACAGAGTAAAAATATATACTTATATTAGTTTTGTATACTTCTATCAGCTTTGTATTTTTAAATGGCTTTAGACAGGGCTGGCCTTAGCCAAAATAGTGCCCTAGGTGGAGCAGTGCTCTGGCACCCCTTAAGCTCCACCCACACCATACTCATGAAATACCCCTATTTGAGCCACACCCACAGACAGGTCGCTCCCCAAGAAAGCCACTCCAGTCATTTCCTTAAATTATTTAAATGCATAGGAAGAAAAAGATACATTGGAATATAGTTAAACTGCAACTACCTTTGTGTACATATTTTCTACTTTAAATACCAGAGCCGGATCATGGTCATATAGGGCCCTAAGCATGGTAATAGACACCCCCCAGAGCAGCCCCTCCTGCAGCAAACCCCTACCCTCCCAGCAGCAACCCCTCCTCGGCCATTCCAGTGTTCTATTATTTGGTTATTTCTCACCAGTTACCATGCATTTTCGTCTTCTTCTTTCGGCTGTTCCATTTAGGGGTCACCACAGCAGATCATCTGTTTCCATTTCTTCCTATTTTCTGCATCTTGCTCTGTCACTCCAACTACCTGCATGTCCTCTCTCACCACATCCATAAACCTTATCTTAGGCCTGCCTCTTTTCCTCTTAACTGGCAGCTCCATCCTTAGCATCCTTTTCCCAATACACCCAGCATCCACAGCATCATGAATAAAAGTGAAGAGCTACATGCCTCTATATCCTTCTATAACCCTGACAATGTACTCCTATCTGAGACCTGGCTCAAGCCCCATATCAAAGATACCACCATAGCCCCTCCTGGCTACAACATCCTTAGATGGGATCGAAAAGCTAAAAGAGGTGGGGGCATTGCCCTACTTTACAGGCACAACCTTACTCTCCAACAAATATGTAAAGATATCCCCACTTTCGGCTATGCAGGAACCCTGTTTGCAAATATAAAATTAAACCAGCAGAAACAAATCAACATTATAGGTGTCTACTTACCACCAGGCGACAATATTGCCACGCTAGAGTCCATTTTACATTGGGCTTCCACTGCCCTCCCTAAGGAGATACTTATCCTGGGGGACTTCAACATTGATTGGGCCTCTATCATGGCATCCACCCCCCCCCAAAGTACCACTTAAACCTATTTAACTTCACACAACTTACCCAAACCCTCACCCGTATACACAAATCTACCAAAAAAGAATTCATATTAGACTGGATCCTAATCAACAAGCCTTCATCTGGCAATATATGTGGTACATTACCCGACTCCCTCAGTGATCACCTACCCACATTCATACTAAGACAGCACACAAAAGCCATAAAACCCCCCATCCTACTTCCTATCCGTAGTTCCAAATATTTCCTACCAGACCAATTTATCAACACCTTAAAAAAAATAAATTGGTCACCCCTTAAAACTTTACCATTAGATAAAGCCGTAGAGAACTTTAATACTACCTTCTTAGGTATCCTTAATATTATGGCCCCACAGTGTATAATTCGTACTAGAACCAATCCAGCCCCCTGGATCTCAAAGGACACAAGATCCCTACTCAAACAATGAGACACAGCTTGGGCAGACTGGCATACCAACAAAACAAGTACAAATTGACAATACTTCCTAGAGCTCAGAAACAAAGCAAAAAAACAAATACATAATGACAAAAAAAGTTATTATATCCAGCTACAAAAAACTCACTACAACAATCCACAAAACTTCTGGTCTGCAATCAATCAAATTCTCCAACCAGGCAAAATCAGCTCTCCAAACCCTAACATTGAAGGTGATAACAATGATATTGTAACCTAGTTTAATGACTATTTGACCTCCTCCATCCAAAAGTTATTCAACAATTTCCCCACTACTACTACAAATACCCCCAAAATACAAAACTGTCACCATAAGACCAATGCCCAATTCTCTCCTAAACCAGTTCCAACTGACCTAATTCGTAAATACCTTGCCAAACTGAAACCCACCACTCTCGCTGCTGATAAACTCCCCGCTGATTACCTCAGGATTGCCACCTCTGCCATGGCCTACCCTATTTCCATACTCATCTACAGATCCATAGCTGAAAACACTGTCCCCTCTCTCTGGAAAATGTTTTACGCCATCCCGCTACACAAAGGTGGCTCCTTGACAGAACTTAACAATTATCGGCCCATAGCTATACTATCTCCCCTATCAAAAATCTTAGAAAAATGTGTACACACCCAACTACTGAATCGTCTTCAATATAATCTGCTAGCAAATTCCCCACATGGATTTCAGTCAAACCATAGTACCACCTCTGCCCTTATATCCTTTACTGACCACGTCAACCAACAAAGAAATCTCAGTAACTTAGTATCTGTTGTCTTTCTAGACCTGTCAAAGGCATTTGACATGGTATCCCACTTCAAATTACTACTGACTCTCTCTGAGCTTATTCTGGATAACTCCTCTCTACTGTGGTTTAAAAATTATCTGTCCCTCTGGCAACAAGCTGTTAAATGGCATAACTCTCTCCCCTCTCCTCCCAGTGGGACAAGGTGTTCCGCAAGGATCCATTCTTGGTCCCTTACTATTTTCCATCTTTACCAATAACCTCCCCTCGGCTACCCAACAAACTAATATAGTACAGTATGCTGATGACACCACCCTTATTTGCTCAGCCCCCTCTCTATAGTTACTCCAAGATAGAACCCAGGAAGCCTTCACTACTATAGAAAAATGGCTAAATTCCTCCCAGCTCATACTAAACTTATCTAACACCCAACTCATGATCTTCCACCCATCCAAAACTTTCACCCCTACCTCGCCATTCTCAATAACATCCTCCAACAATACGCTTATCGCACCAGTAACAATACGCTTATCACACCAGTAACTCAAGCCAAGCTACTAGGTGTAACTATTGAACAAAACCTAAAATTTGATAAACATATAACACTAACAATTGACAAAGTTCATAAAAAAATAGGTTCACTCTAACGCTGCAAGAGCTTCCTCACACAGGAATCCCGAATCACTATCTCTTGCACCCATCTACTCTCTACATTACTATATGCTTCCCCAGTTCTAACTAACCTAAACAAATCTGACCTTCTAAAACTATCTACTTGTTACAATAAAATCTCAAAATTTGCAACCACTGCTAAGTTTCGCCCTCACCATTGCCTCTCCCTAAGACAACTAGGATGGTTAGCACTCCCTAACCTACTAAAATACAATCAGCTTCTCCTGACCCATCAGCTGCTATACCAACCAAATAAAATATCTGCCCTCTCTGGTCTGCTTACCTTCCATAATACTGCGTGTCAACTAAGATCTTCCAATACCACCCTACTGACTATTACCAACTACTTACATAGCTCAGACCAATCTCTTTATTCCTATGCAGTTGCTAAGGCCTGGAACTCTCTACCCCCTGACACTAGATGTCTAAATAGTAAACATATTTTCAAATCCCTGCTAAAAGATCTCCAATTCAAAACTTGGATATGTTCCTGTACAGAATCAGACTAATTTCACCTATTCTTGACTTTCATCATCCCTAGATCACATGTATACTCTGTAGTTTCATTTAATGCAAAGTACTGTGAACCAGGTGTTTAGGACACCTTTATAGTTATGATTTCTAGTTTTTGACTCTGTTTGTCTAGGGAAACTTCTTTTTAAATTTATGTTCAAGCAGTTGTATATTTGTTGCATAATATCTTGTTTAATTGTTTCTCAGTATTCTAACCACTGTATGCTGCATCATTTGTAAAACTCTGATTTTACTCCTTTTACATATTTGATACTCTTTGTACAAAATAGCTATGTTTATATAATTTTTACTATGTATCTGGAGCTTTTCTCCTCGGGCGTCCACTGAAAACAGTCACCTTGTGTCCAGTCGGACTAACCCGGTAAACAAATGGAAAATAAATAAAAATAAAAATAAATCCCTCCTCAGCACATGCCCAAACCAATGCAATCTCACCTCTCTGGCTTTGTCTCCAAACCGGCTAACCTGAGCTGACCCTCTAATATACTGATTCCTAATCCTGTCCATCCTCATCACACCCAGTGCAAATTTTAACATCTTTAACTCTTTTTGTAAGTGCCACCATCTCCACCCATATAACATAGCTGGTCTCACTACCCTGTTGTAGACCTTCGCTTTCACTCTTACTGGTACCAGTCTGTCATAAATAACTCCTGACATGCTTCTCCACCCACTCCACCCTACTTGTACTCTCTTCTTCACCTCTCTTCCACACTCACTATTACTCTGAACTGTTGATCCCAAGTATTTAAACTCATCCACCTTCATCAACTCTACTCCTTGCATCCTCACCGTTCCTCTATTCTCCATCTCATTCACACACATATGTTCTGTCTTAGTCCTGCTGACCTTCATTCCTCTCCTCTCTAGAGCATATCTCCACCTCTCCAGGGTCTCCACAGCACAATCACAGATAGCCATTTGCTAAACAAACAATACAATCTTGAAATGAAAACAGACTTAGCATGAGCAGTAAACTTATCTGCCCTTGAAACTCACATTCATTGAAATGGCAAAACTCACATTCATTGAAACAGCATGAAAACCCACATTCAAATAAAATACATTTGGCCAGTGGAGAATTAAGTTTACCTTTGGGTTGTTTTCAAAACAGACTCCTTGCACACATTTTTAGGGCATTGCATACATGTATTTGTTCTTTGATTCACCTTCCTGACAGTATTAATTTATATTCCTTGTATACTACAGCACCACTCGTTAGAATGTGTTTTATATTTGTAGTTTTAAACATTCTTTACTAAGCAATGAAACAAAATGCATGAACCAATAACTACCCATTTCAGAAAATTTCAACCATAAAAGGCCACTCAAGACTTCTTTACAACCCACCATTATCAGTCAGTAAGCACAGTCTCTGCAAAATGTATGACCCAGTAATGACAAAACACCAATTTCAGAACATTTTAACCATATAAGGCCTCTCAAACTTCTGTCATTACAATCCACCAGTATCAGTCAATAAGCACAATATCTGCAGAAGTAAAATTCATCCAAATAATTCTACATTAAAGAGATCTGTAACTACTGAAGAGGCTGTTACTGGCAAACAACTTTACATTTCAGTGTTTCATCTACAAATTAAGTGCTTCCGGCCCTTGAAGAATAAATTGCCTGTGTTACATTAAAGAAAAAAATGCTACGCTGGCAATAATGCAATAGAGAATGGCTGAGGAATTGACAACAAGTTCATAGTTACTAGGCATCTTATACAAAGGAGCGCACACTAAGGAATGCAGAATCCCTATTCCCCCCTTAAAATTCAGCAACTAGGGCATTACATACCATGGCCCCATACTTCTTAGCACAGAAAATCTGAACCTAAAATAATGGGGGGGGCAAAGGCCCCCATATAGGGGGCAGATTATAAATACTGCTCTTATAGTCTTTGAACGTTGCTAGAATAACAGCATTTGTCTTAGCATGCATTTTCTGAAGGAAATGAAGGCTGAAATTCAAATGTATTATATTTACTTATTTAAATTCACAGTGGTTTGCCAGAAAATCACAAATTTTATTTGGAATAGGCCAAAAATATGAGGCAAAAATCTGGGCAGTTGAGAGGCAAGAAATCTGGACAAAGCCTAACATGATGTGGATGCAATGGCCAAAAAAATGGATAGATTTTAAATATTGCACTTTTTTAACTTAGAAAGTGGTTAAAACAACAGGATTTGTGTTAATGTGCATTTCTGAAGGATATGATGTCTGAACTTTTATATATACATATATATATATATATATATATATATATATATATATATATATATATATATATATATATATATATATATATATATATATAGATATATATATATAAAAAAATTATATATTATTGTCTTTGTTTATCTCTCTGTTATTGGATATTAACTTCAACCTACTAAATGACTTATTACTATTTTTATTCTTGCCAACACAGCCAATGTACTGTAACTTACTTAACTTGTTTGTTTGTTTGTGTCTTTCGGCTTTTCCCGGTTAGGGGTCGCCACAGCGGAACTCCAGTCAGCTAATGATTGGTAGTGGATTTTTACGTACCGGGTTACCAGCCCTGACGCACAACCTTCAACGAAGGCACGCCCCATTCACGTATGCCTCCACACAGAAGACGCTCTAGCTGAGAATCGAACGGGACAACGTCTTGCTATGAGGCGACAACTCTACCGCAGCACCACCACCGCAGTACTGTAACTTACTTGATTAATTACTATATATTGTATTCTTTGTCACTGCTAGTGCTTGGAGCTTTTCTCCCCAGGCCTCTACTGAAAATGGACATATATCCAGTTAGACTAGCCCGGTCAACAAATGTAAAATAAATAAATAACACATTTACCACAGAACCACACATTTTATGAGAACAAAACTACAATACTAAATCTGGACAGGTGAGAGGTATGTTGCACACACACAAACACACACACACACACACACACACACACACACACACACACACACACACACACACACACACACACACACACACACACACACACACACCTACTCTTTCACATTGCAATACACACACACATACCTACTCTCTCAGGAAGTAACACACACATATCTTCTGTTTCATACAGCAACTACCAACTAGTTTAAATTCCACACACCTACTCTCTCATACAACACACAGACATGCAGTTTCTCTCTCATACACACATTTACTATCTCACACAGTAACACACGCACTTTATCTCTCATACAAACCTAACGACTAATTTAAATTACATACACATACATACATACACACACATACACACACTTTATCTCACATACAGAAGTCTGGTTTTAACTACACAGACACACACATACACTTACCTTCTTTTTAAACCGAACAGCCACACGCATACACATGGAATGAACCCCTCTCTTAACTGAAGTGCTAGTTTAATTTCTGCACGTAACTGTAGAACATCTTTACATCCAGGTTGGCGTGCATGCATGCGACGCATGTTCCTTCTTAAATGGGAAGACTCCACTACCGTGGAGTGAATATTTATTTTTTTGTTGTTAATTATTGAAGCCTCCTGGCCAACCTGCAGGTATAAAAGTGGGAGGGCACTCGTAGCTGCTAATCACCTTATGATTCCGTTACCATGTAGTTTATTTATTTATTTTAATTAATTTACTTTTCTTATTATTTGTTCACACGAGGCCGTCCTGTATGGCGCTCTAGGCGGTCGCCTAGTTCACCTGTGCCTAAGGCTGGCCATGGCTTTAGAATCAGTAAATCTTGTAGCCAGCCACAGGTAAATGCACAAAAGAGCAGAAACATACACAATTAATTCCTTTATACCACCAAGATGAAAGGCTTTTCTAAAGTTAAACACTCAGGGCGAGCAGATAGAAACCCAAAGAGCTACTGACCAGTTTTTCAGATTCTATAACCCAAATTGTATGCTCCCAAAATGTATTGTTATGATAGTATGGTAGTCAGAAAGTTGTGTTTTTATTTGTAATTTATAAATAAGAAAATGTTCATGTAATTATTAAATATGTCTTATTAAATTCTTAGAGTTATTATATACTTAGTTTAATATCTTACAGAATATGGTTGATAATGTATGCTTTGTTTTGACCTGCTGCATGTTGCAGAGTTTGCAAGTAAGAATGTTAGCCCTTCACTGCTAAGGTTCTAGCTGAACACAGTATTATGTACATTCTCTCTAATATGCCCAGGATTCATAAAGAACCCCACCAGTCATGAGAAGGGCTTCTGTAAAAACTCCCTGTGTCTTTAATGCAGTATTTTGTGATTCAGAGACACATTAGCCACAATGAGGAAAAAACATCATTATTGTCTAACTTGCATGTCTCTAAATTGCCATTAACTACTGCAAGTACAGATCAGCACTTCTTGTGACAGTTAACAGCGATGGCCACATTGGGATAGAACAAGCATACCACCCCCACTCCATTCACTTGTCCATACACAAACATATACCTCATACCTTTCCCTGTGTTATCAGAACACCCCAATGTCTCCCTTTTCCTGCCTTCATAAATCACAGATGATTACAGTTATTAATGCCAGACATTAGAGTTTCACACTTCATATCCTTCGGTAAATCCAAGGTAGTACAAAATCTATTAGACTTGCACTTTTTTTAAGTTTTTAGGAAGCAAAATATAAATCCATCCTTGATTTTGAATGGTATTTTGCTACAAAGTTGAGAGGTATGCCTACTGTTCCCTTTCCCGCTCACTTTTTACATAATATAGAAATTTTGATACATAGTTATTTATTACCTTATGTTGAAAGACTGGATTCTTATATTAAAGATTCATTTGATTTTATTGACAAAATTTCAGATATACATTGGACCCAGAATATGTTTTGGATTACCATGGATGTATGCAGTTTATATACCAATATTAGACACATTGATGGAATACGAGCCTTGCAATATTTTTTAGATGATAGCCCGAATTCTCATTACATTATTGATTTAACTTACTTCTGTTTGCTTCATAATTATTTCAGTTTTGATGAAGTTATTTATCATCAAGTAAGAGGTACAGCCATGGGGGCACCATTTGCCCCCTTGTATGCAAATCTCTTTATGGCCAGGTTTGAGTTGGATTATATATATATAGAAATGAATTTGTACAACATGTTTTATTTTATTTTAGATACATTGATGATTTGATTTTTGTTTGTGATGGGGGATTAAATGAGGTACCAAGATTTTTTTCAGAATTAAATGATAATATTTACAATATTAAATTTGATGGTTTACAATGTGGCACAGAGGTTAATTTCTTGGACATTCATCTATCTGGAATGGAGGCTCTATTGTAACTACAATCCATCAAAAATTTGAGGATGGCAACCAGTACTTATTTGGTACTAGTTGCCATCCGATGCATACTATATAATCTTTACCTTATGGAGAGATGATTAGATTGTCTAGGCTCTGCAATGATAAACTGGATTTACAAAAAGAAATTAGTCAAACTTTATCTATGTTTTTACAGAGAGGATATAGTGTGACTTTAATTTATGGGTCTATTGATAAACTAATACAGTATAATTTGAACAAATATGACATTAATAGTAGAAAAAGATTTCCTAGTGTTAGTAATATTAGTTCTTTGGTTGAAAAATATAAAATGTTTTTGTGACCACTTATAACATTTTAAGTATTAGGATTTGGGAACTAATAAAGCATTATTGGAAATTCTTACATAGAGATGGTCTGCTACATAGAATCGTCTCTGATTTACCCTATGTGGCTTACAAGAGAGGACAGAATTTGGGGGACAAATTGGTTAAAGCTTATTATATTGCACCAGTAGCTAGTCCCTCTACCTCATTAGTATCTTTGGGTACTATACCTTGTAACAATTGCAATATATGCTCCCATATTAAAATGAATTTTCCTAGGATTAATGGAAAAACATTTAGACCACATAATCATTTTACATGTGACACAGTGGGTGTAATGTATTGCCTGAGATGTCCCTGCAACCTTTTCTATATTGGGGAAACTAAAAGGAAATTTAGAATTAAGTTGCAGGAACATATTAGAGATATAAAGAAGGGGAGATTAGAAAGTCCTCTAGCATCTCATTTTGGGGAAAAACATAATAGTGATGCCAGTTTATTACAAGCTACCATTCTGGAAGAAGTGTTTATTAGGAAAGGGGATGAAAGATTAATAAAAATATTTTATTGTATAAGGAAACTGTATTTATATTGAAATTTGATACACTGACACCAAGAGGCTTGAACAGAGAAGTTAATTGGAGAAGTTTGCTTTAAAATTTTAAAATGCATGTTTAATTGATTGATTATTTAATTAAATGATTGTTGGTGATGTATAAATAGGGGAATGTGTTTTTTGGTAAATTTGTACTCTTTGAAGGCTGTAATGGCCGAGGCGCTAAGACAAGACAAGCAATAAATTTTATTGTGGAACTGAATCCATTGTTGTTTTGGAAAGTTGAGAGATATGCCTACTGTTCCCTTTCCCTCTCACCTATACACCATAAACTGTGTAGGCATGGAATATTGCCTGAGATCCGAAATATATGTTCAAAAAAATCAGCACAGTGGGTTAGTGCTAAAGTCTACTATGGCAAGGGTGCAGGGGTTAAATCCTTTTAACCCCTTTGTAGTTGCCTTTGTATTAAATAATATCCATAGTACCTAGTGGTGGTGCAGAGGGATAGGACCCTCAATGGGAGGGTATAGGGTTGGAATCCCTTTTAATGCCTTTAAAGCTTGCTACTTAATTGCTTCCCTGGTGTCTAGTGGTTCCCTGCACCACATATTTTTAAATTAAGTGCCTATACTATATAGAGTAACTCTGGTATCTAGTGTTTCCTCCAATCTGCATTATGTATAAGTGCTGTTACTGCACAAGAATTTATCCCTGGTTTCAAGTGTTTCCCCCACCTGTTATGTGTAAGTGCCATTACAACACGAGAAGTTATCCCTGGTGTCTAGTGCTCCTCCCGCAATCACTGTTATAAGTGCTATTAAAGTACAAGAAAGTATCCCTGGTGTCTAGAGTTCTCCTCATCCTTGTTATGTGTAGGTGTCATTACAGTATGAGGCATTATCCCTGGTGACTAGTGTTCCTCCATATCCGTATAGTTGAAGTAATTCATGGTGGCTAATGTTACCCCAAACCAATACTGCAAACTTTGCATTTTAGTCTAGGGTTGTGTGGTGGCATGGCAGTCACCGCATCCCAGACATACACACACACACACACACACACACACACACACACACACACACACACACACACACACACACACATATACTTTACCTACCACCTCACTATTGCCCTCCCCACTACTACCTCCTAAGCAGACACAAACTCACACACACTTTCACGCATGTGACCCCTCACATACACTCATGGACACACTCCCTAAACGCTACCTGACCACTAAATTCCAGGTCTTACCTCTACTACAATGGATGAACATTACAGTGCATGGCCAGGAGTAGCCAGGCTACATTATGCAGCAAAGTAATTTTTTAAGTTGCTCGGCTGTATAAATGGCTTGTCCCAGGCATTTCTACTGAGAGCAAATGGCTAATTAGCATAGGCCTCTCCCCTGGACTGCCTTAACAGCATCAAGCATGGCCATGGAGACAGTCCACCAAGCTGCTGCACATATTCCTGCAAAAGCACTGTGGTAGGGTTGTCTATGAATTCAAAAAAGTGACCACAATGTGTACACCTTGTTTACAGTTTGCAGTGACAATTCTGAGTTCAGCTTATGGTGTGATGCGCTTAACGCTTGGCACAGGCATGAAGTGCTACATATGTTATAGGAAAGGTAGCAAAAATAATGAAATATAGTCATGATGTCCATAACAGATTATAAACTTCTCTTTACTAAAACAGAAATACCAAAACTGTATTATCAAAAATACATAAAATTCTAAAATACCAAATACTATTTGACACAGAGTAGAATCTGAAAGAAAATACTTTCATTTACACTTTGCTTATGTAGGAAGATGAGCCATGCCATCACCTCCTAATAGCATATTTTAACTCTGAAGTTGCAGAACCTGACAGTAAACTAAATATTTAGTTTTCTAGAAATCTGAGAATTTCCTGTATTTCTGAGGGAGCACAGCCTCAAACAGAGAGAGAATACAACAGGAGCAATCATGTAGGGATGTGGCTGCCCTGGAAACAACATGTACTGCTCATTCCATTTTTGTCTAATGCAAAATTATATTTGACATGATTATATTGCTTTGTTTGTGTTACTTTCCTGTACAGGAACTGGAAGACAGATGGACAAATTCAACATGGAAATGAACACAAGAAGTTCACGGCAGAGTTCAAAAGCTGCCTTTCTGTTAGGTAGGTCAAAGTCCCCTTAACCCCATGTAATGGCTTTTAACGCTTTACTCTTTTACTCATGTAATGATCGCTGAGATTGCTGTACATCATGGAAAGGAAAGTTTCCCCCTGCAGTGACTTGCATGAAATGTAATGCAGTTCTGTTGCCAGTCATTGGTAAAAGCTATCCACTGAGACTAGTATTTGCTGCCATATATAATATAGGTGGCACTTCACTCTTATGCCAAGTATACAGCAGTATAGTCGCACTGACCATGATAATGCATATAATATTGTGCTACAGATGCATTCTCACAGTGAAACGCACACACTGCATTATCAGACCTCTCAAATGTCCCTGTTTTGCAGGAATGTTCCGATTTTCAGGCCTGATTTACCCCTTCACACAATTTTTTGAATACCCCTCATCACATATTATTTTTGACATTGTCTAGTACACAATAAACCACACTACATGACCAACATACTAGTGGCACCAACAGTTTGAAGAAAGAGGATACACACCTTGCATCTCCCTTTTTCAGAACAAAATAAATGACTTTCTGTGGTGGAATTTTGTAATACAGTTTAAGTTCACAGATTTTACAATGTCTCTTTGACAATGTTCTTATTTTTGTTACTCTGTTTTCTAAGCATGTGTTTCTGGGTAGTATCCCATATTCCTACTGGAAGTGGGAAGATTTATGTGCTGTTTGGTATTTGAATTAGATGTCCAGATTTTTGGGTGGATGTACCGACTTTTCAGGAGCTTGTGTACCTATTTTCAATGTCTAAAGGTTGAGAGGTATATGAGCTATGCTTCATACACATTGCTATCTGATCAAATTTAACTCTTCAAACATTAAACTGATTAAACTGAGATGTATAGTCAAACTTCCAATATGAAAAAGACGATCAGAATATTGATTTGCACATGCCTAAGAAATTAAAATTGAATGTTGAAATCATATGGTTTATTCTAACAGAAATATCCTGAAGTCTAGATGTGTGACTTTAGCTTTAGAGTAATTAAGTGTAATTAACGAAGGGTGAATGGGACAACCTCCCCTAACAACAAGTACAGAGGAATTAACCCTTCAAAAATAATAATTTTGCTGTTTGTTGTTTTTGTGTAAACTAGTATTCAACTTTATACTTTTTCAGTCCTGAAGCTGATATTTTGATTTCTAACTTTCTGAACTAGAAGCATGTATACATTAACATTCTGATTTCAATTCATATACACATTAACCTTCTGATTTCAACAATGACCTTTTAAATGTCAAAATATGCAATATCACGTGTCAGAATGTAGAGACTAAATCACAAAAATCTGAACTTACATATGCTAATTTTAAGAATTACATCTCACGGAATATTCCCTTTTCTCCAAACTATGGTGATATCCAAAGTTGGTATATATAAGTTTGGGGGCTGCAGGGGGCTTGCCTCCCTGCTAAAAAAAAAAACAAAATTAAGGGAGAAGAGTAATGTTCAGTATTCATTCTTCTCCTGTATTTTCAGTGTTTCAGGACTATGTATTGCAAGTCTCATCATTTCAATAGAGAACTAGGCAGCCAATTTCATCATGCTGTATATATATATATATATATATATATATATATATATATATATATATATATATATATATATATATATATATATATATATACATACACACACACACACACACACACACACACACACACACACACACGTGTGTATGAGTGTCATACATATAATCAAACACTCACTATATCAAACATAATAATATCAATCTAAAAAGATCAAAACTCAAAATATCTAGAGTAAACATAAAACAATATATTTTTTGCAAGGGTGGCAAATCCCCTGCACCCTCATACCTCCTGCTCCCTATATAATACAAACTCTGAGATTGCATAACAATGAGGAAAGGGTAGAGTCCCAATCCTTGATGTACCCCAATCTAGCACAAAAGTAATGCCAGCATACTGCAATCATCTGACTATTTGGTTGCTTATGTCAGCATAAAAATGTTTGAAATTCCAAATATGCACCAAAGCCAGCCAGTTAAACTCAACAAATTTTCCTTATAACCCAGGTAGAAATATTCATCCACTGAGCTCCTCTGTGATCGATTTTGAAAAGCTACCCCTATTGACAACAGTCTTCAACCTAGCATTATGGACAGCTGGACTACCCTTGTTTCTCCTGCCAACTTTGTTGACTTGGTCTCTTGAGGCAGTGTAGCAATTGCCACATGTAGACAACAACCCTCTACTAATAACACACTCTAATAAAGAGTGCAAGATGAATTTAAACCAAGAATCTAAAATCTATGCTCTCTCTCACTCATAACAGTAACATGGAGAAGGTTGTCAACGCACCCACTACTACATATGCACATAGTACTCATCAAACATAAAAATCCACATACGCAGAGGTTCTCTCGAAAAACTTACGAAAACACCACAGACTTCCAAAACATAAGACTGATACAGCTAACACAGTCCCCACAGATCTCATGACACAAAGCAACACCAGTGTCTCACTCACTAAGCTAGTTAGGCGTAACACTCAGAAACCAAGTTTCCTTGTCATTGGAGACTCAGTAGTGAGACACACAGATATCCCACTCACCAGGCTGGACAAAGAGAAAGTCAATGGTCAGCTGCCTATCCGGTGCCAGGATTTGTCAAATCACCCGTGCATTCAGGTCTCTCAGTAACAAGTACCATTTTGACTCTGTCATATAGTTCATGTTGGTGTGAATGACCTGAGATGTACCTCACTGGACTATATGAAGAGAGACATGGTTGAGCTCTCTGAGTATGTGTCCCAGCCAGGTATGTCCTTAGCCTTGAGCAGCATACTACCCTCACTTAGAATGATGCCACAGTATAAAGAAATAAATGATTGATTTCAATAACTGGTTTAGTTTTTGGTGTCATTCAAAGGGGATCCAGTTCCTGTCAGCCTGGGAAGCCATGGGCAAAAAACCTTGCTGCTTTGCCAGAGATGGTTTGCACATAGCACCTCTAGGATTTTGGCTGCTGGCAAAGGCTCTTGCCTCCCTACATAGTGCCTTTTTTTAGTCAAGGTCTCGAAAACAACATTATCAATGTGGAATTAACTAGTCAGAACAAAATAAGGGTCATGCTGCTAAATGCTAGGAGCTTAAACCAGAAACTGCACTTATTGGAAACACTTCTATATAACTAGAAAATGTAGATGTCTGTGCAGTCACAGAACCCTGGTTAAAGTCCTCAGAGAGTACCCCAGCCTTGCAAGGCTACAATGCCTTCCACACCTTTAGGCTGCAAAATGAACGTGTGAAAACCAAAGGATGCGATGTTTCAATCTAGATTAGAGATAAATTCACCTCCTGTCTAGTTAGACTGGTCAACTCCATGGAGTTACTGCAAATCCAGGTTACAGTGGGTAAGACCCCCATTCAAGACATAGTCAGTTATTGATCCCCCTCCATGGGTCATGATGCTCATGAAGCTTACTTGTCCAAACTGGAGACACTCCAAATTTTACCAAACACACTGGTTATGGGGGATTTCAATTAGCCCACCATCAACTGGGAAACCTATGCTAGCCCTAACTCACTAGTGCAAAAGTTCCTTGACTTTGTTAATTCAAATGTCCTGGAACAAATTGTCCATGCCCCAACAAGAGGAACAAAAGTTCTAGATCTGGTCCTCTCCAACATGTCAAACAGGTGCACTGTTGCAACTGTTGGACCTTCATTAGTTAAAACTGACCACAAATCAGTCACCTTCAAGCTGGCTCAACACCAGGACTCACAAAGAGTGAAATCAGACTAAAAAACTTAATTGAAGCAAAATATACCCTCCTAGGTGAAGGTATAAATGCATTCCAATCCCCACCACAAGCTGGAAGTGGTAACTATGCTGAAGCTTACACTAAAGCCCTGTATAATCACTTGCATAAATGTATAAACTCGGCCGTACCACAAAGAATCAAAGCCAGATCCCCAAGTAAAAACAAGTTGACATGGTGGGCATCCAGCATCAACAAACTTTACAATAAATGCAAAATGTTGCTGTCAAAGAAAACAAATGCAAGGCCCCCAACAATGGAAAAGCACTCACCTCAGCCTCAACAGGCAAACAAGATAGCTTATCAAATCCTCCAAGGGCTGCTATGAGAGAAACTTAGCAAGTACAGCCAAGGATAACAATAAGGCCTTTTACAGCTATGTACATAACCTAGAGGGTAGGACCCGAGCATGTGCAGACATAGTGGTCAATGGTATCACACACACTGACCCCACAGATATAGCAAGCCTACTAGTGGATAGGTTTGGTGAAAAATTCACTCCCTTATCCCCAATCCTCTCCTAACTTACAACAAACCTTCCCCCAAACTCCCTTCCATCTTACATATCTGAAGAAAAGGTCCTCAAAGCCGTGTCCAAGACAAAAAAACACAGCCTCTATGGGACCAGATGACATGCCAGGCTGTCTTCTAAACAGGCTAAAACATGAACTAGCATCACCACTAAAACTCATTTTTAATCATAGCCTAATCACAGGCTTTGTTCCTGCAGAATGGAGAACAGCTACAGTTATTCCCCTCCACAAAGGTGGCCTAGCAACAGACCCAGGGAAAGCCTAACCAGCCTTATATGTAAGACCATGGGAAGTATCATTATGGACCTCATAAATAAAGACATAGGTGACCTACAAACCCTGGATCCTATGCAATTCTGCTTTATGAAGGGCAGATCGTGCCTGTTAAATCTGGTGGATTTCTTTGAAAATGTGACCAAGGCCACTGATGAGGGCAAATCTGTCCACACAGCATACCTCGACTTGGCAAAGGCTTTTGACACAATCCCACATTCATACATAAACATTATATATTAATATAAATTATTAAAAAAAAGAAATACAAAAAAAAAGTCAAGTCTGTGTATTATTTTCCGATCAACCTAAGATTGAATCAGTCTTAAGTCTTATGAATATGTCTCCTGGTAATAGTGGATAAGAACCCTAGGCCAACACAATGTTGAAGATTTGCTCCCATATTTTATATTATTTATGCTTTTCTTATTATGGTCATTATACGCTTTATATGTTCTTAATATGTTGCTAATATCTATTCTTAAAATTTTCCCAAGATGTTTGAGTCGGTTCAACCAGGTTTGAAGTATAGTTTCATTTAATAAACAAATATTCATGATTATGATCTTTTTCTTTTTTATTCTCTATCTGATTAGGAAGATGTAGGATTCCCCCAAAGAGGAGATGAGTGTTGAATGCTTTCTGTAATTGAGTTTTAAATGAATTTTTAGTTTAAAAATGCATTTGCAACTCCAAAAACCCAAAACAAACATATGTCTGGTCTGTACACAGGACATACATAATATGGAGGAGAGTCAAAATTTGATGATTTAAATGAAAGAAGAATACGTGTATAGTAGGCATATCATCATCATGATTCTGTGGCATAAAATTGAAGGACACAGATTTTTTTAATGTTAGATTAAATGCCAAAGATCAACTACCATTAATTTTATATTAATTTTTTTCCAATAATTCGATAAGAGAATATGTTTATTATATTTCATCTCTTTTATCAGACATTCAGGCATTACTGATAAACTTAGCAAACTGAATGTAAACCCCTTCGTTGTTAGATGGGTTGCCAACTGGCTCACAAATCAGACACACACTATCAAAGTGGATGACTCAAAATCAGGCAGCAGATCGGTTACCAGCAGGGCAACACTGGGGTCAGTGCTGGAGACCCTACTGTTTGGTATATACTTCTCAGAAGTTCAGGTCAAAACTAAAGGGTTGTGACTGACCAAGTTTGCAGACAACTGCAAACTAGGTGCAATCATTGAATCCCCAAATGATGTCGGTATACTCCAGGAGGGTCTCATGCAGACCAACATCTGGTGTCACAGTCTCAAACTGAATGCAAATAAATGCATCATCATTCCCTTCAGCACAAACAATGTCCTTTCACAGTATCAAGTCAACAACAATACCCTAAGTACCGAAGAAGTGTAAAGGGGCCTAGGATCACAGGTTTACTACGACCTTAACTTCGACCACTATGTGTCTACTGTAGTAAGAAAAGCTTTCTACATAGCACAATTGATTAGTAAATGCATTGCCTTGAGAGCAAAAGAAGTTATAACTCCTCCTATACTCGGCGCTTATCTGGCCCATAATTGAGTATAATGCCCCATTCGGCATGTACTGTACTAAACACTCACAGCAATTAGAGAGACACAGAGGTTTCTAACAAAGATCAAGGTGCTCCAGCATGTGCCTTACACAAACCAACTAAAGTTCCTGTCACAATACTCCATATTGAACAGACATCTTAGGGGAGACTTATGCCTGGCCTACAGAGCAATGCAAAACCCAAACTTAATGAACTTGCTGCATATCCGTAAATTATATGGGACTAGAGCTACCCATTCCAGAGACCTAGATATGGCCTGTGACTTAAATAGAACATGATGGAGGGACATTTTTATCTCCCAGCGACTGTCATGTCTTTAGAACAGGCTACCAATTCATGTGAAACAGAACACCTCTATGCCACTGTTCAAGAGGAACCTGGACGAGTGGATGGGGCACCATAAATTCTTACCAGGGATAGTGCCCACAACCCTCCTGGACATGGACAGTCATCAATAAATGCAGTCTTGGGTATTAAGTAGCATTTCTATGGTATTACATTGGGATGAAATGGCTAGGCTTAAAATGACCTCCGGGTCAATTGTCTAGTAATCTCCTACGATTCAATGTTTGACTAAGTAGCATCTTTATATATATATATATATATATATATATATATATATATATATATACATATATATATATATATATATATATATATATATATATATAGAGAGAGAGAGAGAGAGAGATGTATATTATATATCTATATATATATATATATATAAGAGAGAGCATCTGTGTAAGCAGATATACATATATATATATATATATATCCATATCAGTCAAAGGTGTGTGTGTGTGTGTGTGTGTGTGCATAAAGAACCACTAAACTATCTAGAAGGTATTAGAAAACTACAAATACAATAAAAAACTTTTGAGTCACTGAAGGAGGAAGAACCACTCGGATCTGGAATGATGGTAACCAGGATTTATTTAACAATAATTTTTTAAGTGCTTTCTTTCATTGAATTTATTTGGTCGAACTTCTTCAGAAATGAATCATAAATGTTGTGGTTAGGTTTTTAAACAGGAGTAGCTACAGACTCTTGTGACATCACTTCCTACCTGTTCCATTTGAGCATATATTTTACATTCAGGTTGCCGCTAAGGCCAGGAAGTGCATCCGTTCTAAGTTGAATCTGCCATTTTAATTCTCTGACTTCCAGTAGGGGGTTCCACTCCCTGTAAAAGATGGTTTCTTGTGCTAACACTAGAAATTCAACCCAAGAAAATTGGGGGCAAATAAAGCTGTGTTTGATAAGTGCATTCTTAGTGTCTGAACTCCTAATGGCTTGACAGTGCTCCTTGATTTGATCACTAAGTTTTCTTGTGGATTTACCCATATAGAATGCTTTGCATTGGGAGTAGACTGCAAGGTACACTACAGTGATTGAGCAGCAGTTGAAACAGCCTCAGAAGTGCACTATGAAGTCCCGCACTTTGAGAAAATATTGTTTTCCATGGATAATGCACTGGCAAAAAATCCAGTGCTCGCAGGTATGCATGCCAGATGGATTTGTGCTGGGAGCTTCTTTGTGTGCCCTTCCAGATTCAAATAGGGTTTTAAGTGAATTGGTCCTTAGTTAATAAATTCCAGTCTTAATCAAGTGACCGAGGACAGAAACACCCAGCATTGTCCCATTCTGAAGCATGGGTATACCAATCAGGCCAAATTCATCACCACTGACTATAATTGTTTCCAACTCCCCATCTCACTTGACTCCATCAGCATCAGGGACACCATAATGAGAAACTGAGACATTTTACAAAGCAATCAGGAGCTCAGCAGACACCAAGGTCCCACCCCAACCTTCTCCTACAAAAGTACCAGTACAGTACAATTAATTATGGAAGCTATTGACATTATTTTAAGTTACAACTTTTTTGAATTTAATAATAAGATGCACTGTCAGAAAAATGGAGTGGCCACGGATGCAGCCTTGGCACCAAGCTATGCCAGCATCTTTATATATGGATGGGAGAAAGCTATCTAGTTTCTTTCAGAGTGCTTTCGTCCAGAATATCCTCATATATAAACACATTATAGATGTTTTTGGTTTGGAGGGGAAGCACTGAAGCATTAAAGGAGTTTTATAAATATATTAAGTGTGTGTTCATTCTTAAGAGTATACTATTAAATATAGTGAAAGTAGTATTAATTGTCTTGATGTGATGATATCCAAAGAAAATGAAAAACTGATCAGCAAAATTTACAAGAAAGAAATTGAGAGCAATGCTTATTTAGAGTATTCTGGTATGCACCCCAAGACAAAGAAATCCAACATAGTAAAAGGGCAGCTAATGAGAACTAACAGGCTCATGACAAAAGATTTTTTTTGCAAGAAGGTGCCAGTTAGTATAATGGATTTATAAACAGAGGATATCCAGCAAGAATGGTAGAAGAAAAATTCAAGGAAGTATACAATCCAGAATATTAGGAAATAATAAAAAAGAAAACAGTGATGCAATTCATTATAATGTGTCAATGCACGTAGCTAAGAGTGTTGATGCATATGAAATTAAAAATATAATCAGAAAGCATTGGGAGATTATCAATAGCAATGCAGAATTAGCGAATGCCATCGGTGAGACTCCTGTGTTTACACAAAAAAAGAGAGAAAAGTTTTAAAAATTATTTTCAGGGTAATTTAAGTATACCTGAAATAAGGAGTAATCGAAGAGGCATGTTTAAATGTTTAAAGCACAATTTTTGTGATTATTTGTTTACTAGAGTTGAAGAAGTAATAGTAAACAACATTACAGTCAGATTTAAGGAAAAATTTACTTGTAGATCCAAGTTCGTTGTATATTTAGCTATATGTATGCCTTGTACATCATTCTATGTAGGATGAACTGTGAGAGACTTATATAAGAGGATCTGTGAACATAAATATGCAATACAAACAGAAAATGAGGAAAAATGCTTTGAGCAAACATTATAATGCAAAAAGTGCAAAGCTCATTTTAAATTCATTGCATTAGAAAATGTTGCAAGGTATGACAAGTTTGATGCTGAAGAAGAACTTGGGTGGAAAGAGTACCAATGCCTAATGAGGCTGAATGTTTGCTATCCAACTGGGCTAAATATTGGAGAAGATTTTATAACTTATTTGAAAAATAAGGGGTTAAAACATTGAATTATTAGCCAATTAGTCATGTGATTTTGCAGTATATAAAAGTGTCTTAGTGCCAGTTGTATTCAGTCTGAAGAAGTCTTGAGTTTAGAGACAAAAGCACTTACTGGATATTTGTTTTTTCATATGTTTTTAACCTAGTGTTATTAAAAGTCATTTGGTTCTTCAAACAGCTGTTTTATTTTATTTGGCTTTGAGAATAACAGCTCCACTTTTTTATTGAATTATCAAAAAGGTTGGAAATAGTATCCAAGGCAATCAAAATTCGAACACTGGAAGTTCCAATGTCGAAAGTCCGTGTTGCTATTAATGTTTTTCCCCCCACACCTCCTGCACATTATATAAACCAACTCAGAGATCGCAATGCAGTGAGGAAAAGGGAACATTTCCCCATCTGCACTGTACCACAATCTCAATTCAAAACATCGACTTCATATTAGTGAATGTGTACTCACTTTCACTAATATGAAGTCATATATTTTCAGTTCAACATTATGGGCATTGGTAGAACACAGGTTGGACCAAATAATTTTCATTGAACTGCATTTGTACATTTTGATTATTAACTTGGTGGCACTATGTGGAGTAGCTCAGTATGCCATAAAAGCCTTATGAGGATCTGTCTATCTTTCTATCTTTCTTAGTACCTTTTGGCCATTTGTACTGCTCTGTGAGCTTCATCATATTTCTGTAGATAGTGAGGGCTTGATATACTATGAGTGAAACAACAGTCAGGCACAAACTTTTGGAATTGTCTGGGAATAAAGTGTGTACCAATGCCTATAGCCTGCTCTGTTGGTCTACCATACCTTGAGAACAGTATTGAATCTACCTATTATTTGTTGGCTAATTGTGATTGGCATATGAACTGCTTCTATGTCATGACAATAATAATCAACAAGGTAGTTTTTGCCTTTAAACCCACATACGTTGGCATCTATCATTTGGCAAGGGCCTTGTGGTAATGGTGTTGGTATTAGTAGTTTACATTTCTGTGATGGTTTATGCATAAAACAGACCTGCCACTTTGACGCAAGGTCAGCAATGTTTGGGTTGATCTTTGGCCACCATACTGACATTTTAGATCTTTCTCTGCATTTGGTGAGACTCTGACTACCTTTGTATATTTGTTGAAGTACGTCTGCTTATTGATTTAGAGGGACAACTATTATTTCTTGATACAACGATAGGTCATCATGCTCTGATAACTGTGCTCTGATTGTATAATACTTACGTGTAAGCTGTTTAGTTAATGTCTAAAACTGTATCCATCCATCCATTTCACAGAGTGCTACTCTGGATCATTTTTAGTAGCTTGTTTAAGTATTTCTAGCCTTTTTGTAACTTTACATGTAAGCTGCAACATCATTTTAGGTAGTTGATAGTGACTAATCACAGATAGGAATTCTGGGTAACACATCTGTGACAAAAAGTTGTTTTCTCAAAAGGTTCTTTGCTTTGGCATTGAATCTTCTTAGTCTCATTAACAGTCTCTGGTATCCTGGTGGCTCAACGTTTAAGTCCTGTGAATTAATTAGTGAAACTAGTGGTTTGCAATCATTCTGAAGCTCAAAACTCTTCTGCCAGAATAGATACCCAGAGGACTTTTCACATGCCCACATACACTTGCAAGGCACTCTGTCAATTTGTGAATACTTTGGCTCTATATCTCTTAGCATTCTGGAGAAATAGGCAACATGGGAATAAAGTTGCACGTAGGCTGTAGCTGCTAGCATTTACACTCACTGTTGTATGTCTGGTGACATCAGAGCATCTCACCACTTGAGCTGTTGTTAGCATCTGATTGGGTTTGTTGAATACTGGGGCTCGAGTAAGTCCTCAGGACCATGGCACATTTTTCTTCTGCAAATCTGTTAAAGTATGTAAGTTTGTGGAAAAGTCAAGTACACACTTTATGTTAATAATGTTTAGAGCTTGTCTCAGTGTAGTTTTACTAGATGGATCTTACAACTCAGCTATTGCTCAGACTTTGCATGCATTTTGTTTGATATCGCTAACATCTATATGGTGCCAGAAGAACTAAAGCTGTTTACGAAGGTGAGCATGTGCAGGATCAGTGCCATTTTAGCATTACAGTCAGCTAGAGTGAATGCTGGCATGAATGGAGATGCACATGTGAGAGTGTTTGAAGTAACAAGTCAGTTTGCTAGCTTATGAAGTTCGAAGTACATGTTCCAGTCACAACTCCTGATGTGTTTATGTACAATAAATGACTTGAACGCATACCCAGCTTCAGTGTCTCATTTGAATACACGAGACATATGACATGGTGTCAAAGTGGGATCTGAAGTTGAATGGAGAAATATACAGGAGTGAACTCACAAACAGGTCAGTGGTTATTCAAAAGTACTTAAACTTGTTTAAATGATTTTTCAGTCACCTAATGTGTGATGAAGCATTTAGAATGTTCAAAATAATTACCAAGATAAATGAAATGTCCAAAACAGCAACATATTTACAAATGTTTGAAATAATTTCCGCAGTGAATTTCTACATAGATGTTTTTTCACTCCACATAGACTAGCAATAATATACAAGAAAGATGAAATGAAATGCTGGAGATGTGGACACCCTGATGCTGACTGGATACATATGGTTGTTAATTGCAAAATAATTTCCCCATTTTGATTAGACTTTAAATATCTTTGTAAAGCTCTATGGGATGACAACTGTATAATTTCTGACTCCCTTATCCTTTTCAGTGTTCCTGTTCCTGAAGTCATTCCTAAAAAAACAAACATTTTTACTATGGTCTATCCTCTCTATAGCAAGGAAAATTGTTACTAAAAATTAGAAATCCCAGTCTACTCCTGTCTTTAAAGTGGAGTTTATTCAACTTGTGAAATACATTTGTAAGAATGAGATTGCTACTATAAAAGCAAGAACTAATAACACAACCCATCATTTAATTGCTTGGAAAAAATTGTCTAATCTGTTAGAGAAATATTAAATGTTCTCCTATGTATATTGCTTTTTTAGTTGTTATGGACATTGTATATAGTTTGTTTTTTCTTGTTACTATCCTCAAGTTAATATGTTATAAAATGAATAAAAAACATTTTGGAAAAAAAATGTACAAAAAGGCTAAAATGTTCGAATTTTTTCTCAATGTACTACTTTTTACTTTAACTAAGTCTTTTTGAAGTATCAGAAGTGTCTGATGTGTTCGCAGTGTTTACAGTGTTAAAATAAAGCAATTTCAGAAAGATTGTTGTGCAGCTGGGCATAATTACAAGTACCGAATCTGTGCTTATATTTAAACAAATATTTTTGTTATGGCAGAGAGATTTCACAGACCTGGACTGCTGGTGTTCGATAATAATATTGCTGAGAATTGGTGAGTGTTTGAGCAAGAATATATTTTCATACAAGCTGCATTTTCTGATAAAGACTCACATACAAAAGCATTTACACTTCTCAATTTAGCTAGCTCAGAAGCCAATGAGAGGGAACATTCATTTGTATATGCACTTGCTATGTATCCAGGCGAAGGGGGAGAACTGCCATATTGTGATGCAGGCTGAAATGTGGGAAGACCCTGAGTGTTTAGAACGTAAATTCAGAGAAATGTGTAACCCTCAAATGAATATTGTGATGGAAAGGCACATGTTTTATACAAGAAATCAAAAGCCTGGTGAAACATGCAGATTTGGTGATTTATGAGATGAGTTGATAAAAGATCTTGTATGTGGTGCTAATTATGATACAATGAGAAAGATTTGGTTCGAGATAGTGATTTAACATTAGGCAAAGCCATAGAGATTTGTCAAATACATCATCTTACAGAAAAGCATACGAATATGCTTCTGAATGAGAAAAGCATGTTTGCAGTATCTCCTAGTGCGAATGTTGATAGTGTACAGCAAAAGAAAGTTAAGATGAAAAAGAAATATAGACTGAAGGCCGATCTTACTGTTACCAGGAAAATCACAAAAGCACAAAATACACTGATAAAAATATTAAAACAGAGCGGACCACAAACTGCAGAACTCCCCTTTAATAAAAGTTTAGCGCTTTCATCAGAACAGTTTCCAACTTCTTCAGAATGCCAACATGCAACAGTGAAATGTTTGAATAGGTACATCACAGTCACATGATACTAAAACCACTCCCATCTGTACAATTTAAAAAGACAGTCTTCCAAAAAAAGCATGTTTTTACATAGTTCAAAACCTTGCTTGTTACAAAAAACACTCTGATAAAATATCTGTATAAAAACACATACATACTGTATGAACAAAAATAACAGCATTGTGATAACTAAAAAAGCTCATAAACACAAATCTAAGAAAAAAACATATTTAGCCTTTAGTTTCAAAACACTGCTGATCAAGGTAGACTCATTTAGCCCAGGGGTTCCAGTGCATTACTCCTGAGCTGCCAAATCAGCTCTTTATATTCTAGGAGCAATTCGCAAGGTCCACCCCTTTGATCAAAACCCACCTTTTCTATACAAGTGTATTTAAAAGAATGTGTGGGATTTTTTCTCACATGTTTTGCAAGAGAATTTCTTTTGTCATACTTGTTTATGTCATATTGATGCTGATAGATCCTACTTTTAAATTTATTCTTGGTCTTACCAATGTAAAATGACAAACATTGTTGACACTCAGCAAGATACATGACATTATTGCTCTGGCAGTTCAACTTCTGACAAAATTTAACAACCCCCCCCCCCATCTGGGTATACAAATTTCTTCAACTTCCTTTACATACCTACATTGATTACAATGTCCGCATTTAGACATGCGGCCAGGGTGACTTTTTTTCTTTTGTCTTTCAAGTATGTTTTTGAAGCATAGATCTTTCTTGTACACCACTACAGGGTCCTTCCCATTTTCTCTACATACTTACTGTCAGCCCTAAAGATGTCCCAAACTTCATAAGCTAACTAACTGACTTGATACTTCAAACACTCTCACATGTGCATCTCCATTCATGCCTGCATTCACTCTGGCTGACTATACAAAATGGCACTGATCCTGCACATGCTCAGTAACTCATATGCATGTGCTATCTAGCTACAGTGTCTGACTAGGTTCAAGATACACACTGATCTACATCCTCCTCTTTCATTTGTTTGCACTAGTAGAACAAGACATTTTACAAGCTAGATATCACATCAACATTTCAACAGCAAACTTGATCTCAAGTCTAAGTCGCTGTGTATTTCGGATTGGGCCTGGAAATTCTACCCGATCTGGTCACATAAAATCTTTGACTGGGTTTAACAACAGGGATAGTCTCTGGGGATTCTTTCACAATTGGAACTTCGGGGATTACATCAGGATTATTTGAAGAAAGTAAACTTTCCTCTGGAATTTGAACAGGTGTAGAGTCACTCTGAGAAATAGAGTCTTTGGCACAGGCAATCTGCTGCATCACTGGTTCGGACATTGGTACTATCTGTCTTCGATTCCTTCTGAAATCCAGTCCTTCAGATTGTATGATGTAAGATCTCAGTTCTTCACAAATGCAGTTTATGATTCCCACTCAGTCATATCCTTTGGATGTTTGCCTTCTCACAACTTCTCTTTGTAGTAATGGTCTAAGGGGTTCCCTGGTCTTAGCATAGTACAACTTTTGTGACTGACATTTTCTCGAAAGTTGAGTTTTGACCATTCTGTTGTTAGTTGCCTTTGGTACTAACAATTGTTTACTGATTGGAAGAGTTCTAGTCTGTGTGGACATCAGTCTCTGAGCAGGTGAACCAAGCAAGTTATCTGGAGGAATGTTTCTGAGATTGAATAAGTTGAGGAAAACATCAGTACCATCTCACTTGGATTTCTCCAACAAATGTTCTGCACTCTGAACTGCATGCTCAGCTCATCCATTGGACTGTGGATACTCAGGACTACTAGTAATATGGACAAAGTCCGAAGACTCAGCAAATTTCTTAAATTGCTGACTTGTAAACTGTGCACCATTGTCAGAAATGACTTTGTGCGGACTACCATGGACAGAAAAATGTCTCTTCAATTTCATAATGACAGTGCTGGATATTAAATCAGGAAGAAGGTCAATTTCAAAGCAATTTGAATAAGAGTTTACTAACACTAAGTAATGCTGGCTATTCCATTCAAAAATAACAGTTAGCAACCATCGACCATGGTAACTCAGGAATATGGTTTAGCTGAATTTGTTCTTTTTGTGGTGCGGTTTGGTGCTGTTGCAAATTGAACATGCTAGAGTTTTCTTCTCTATATCTTTTGGCATAGAAGGCCGAAATACTATGCCTCTTGCCCTTCCTTTGGTTGAATCAGTACCTGGGTGACCACAGTGCAAAATTTTGATATATTCCTTTTGCAATCATTTAGGAATTACCACTTTTGGACCTTTCTATTCTATCTTCCATCATGAGCTTGTCTCAGTAAGAAAATTACTGCTGTATGTCTAGTTGTAAACTGGTTTGTTGTGTTGGCTATCCTTGACTGATAATGTGTTTAAGCTTCTGGAGAATTGGGTCTGAAACTGTGTGATTTCTGAGTACATCAAGATGTGATGATGAAAAATTTCTGACTTCCATGACTTCAAAGTCTGCTTTCTCATTATCATGCTGCTCTGTTGTTTGGGTGCTTGTGACAAAGCATCAGCAAGGTATAGATATTTGCCTTTTGTATAGACAATATTGAAATTGTACTTTTGCAATTTTAACATCATGCATTGCAAGCATGCTGGGGCTGTAGAGTGATGGCTTTTTCAAAATTGTCACTAGAGGTTGGTGATCAGTCTCCGTTTGTATAGACCTGCCATAAACATAATCATTGAAATTCAGACATGAGAACATTACTGCCAAAAGCTCTTTCTCTATTTGTGCATACTGCATCTCTGTTTCAGTTAAAGTTCTGGACGCATAGGCTACTGGTATGCCTTCCTGAAGACATGCTGCACCAAGGCCATACTTTGAAGCATCACAAGAAAGAGTTACAGGTTTGTGAACATCATAAAATCTCAATGGGTGTGGACTGACAATTTTTTTCTTTAGAATATCAAATGCTCTTTGTTGTTGTTTCAACCAGGACCAGTTAACATTTTTGCATGTCAGCTCATGTAGTGGTGCTGAAAGCTTGCTCAAATCTGGGATGAACTTTCCTAAATAGTTGACTATACCAAGAAAACTTTGTAAAGAAGTGACATTTTCTGGAACTGGCATCTCAAGAATTGCTGCTTGCTTAGACAGATCTGGTTGTAAGGCAAAACCTGTAAACAAATGTCCCACATAAGTAACTTCTTTCAGTTTGAATTTACATTTCTGAGGATTCAGTTTAAGACTGACTTCACGTGCAAGGTCTAGAACTTTCCTGAGATTTCTGTAATGTTTGTCTTCACCATTGCTCCCTACAGTAATGTCATCTACTATGACAGCACATGGATAACCAGAAAAAATTTGCTCTATTGCATGTTGAAATACTTCACTGGCAGAATTTATCCCAAATGGCATTATCAAAAATCTGTATCTAACAAATAGTGTACTGAAAGTGGTTAACAATGAAGATATGCAATCCAGTGAAATTTGCCAAAAGGAACTTTTTGTATACAAGACTGAAAAAATAGTGGCATTTGGTATGAGAGCGGCTACTTCTTCTATTTTGTGCATCGGTGATGAGGATGCTTAAGTGCTTTTTTAATTTTCTCAGATCGATACATATTCGAATATCATCTGTGCTTTTCTTATGAGCTGCAACCATGGAGGATACTCATTCAGCTGGGTCTTCTACTGGAGTAAGGACGCCTAAATTCACCATTTTGTCTAGTTCTGCTTTTACTTTGCTCTGCATTGCCACTAGAATCTTCCTTGCTGGTCTGATAACTGGGCTTACTTAATGGTTTAACTTCATTGAATATGTGACTTGAAGTTTGCCAAGCTTGTCTTTGAAAATATCAGGATATTCACTAAAAATATTCTGTGTAAAACTATCATTGTTGTTCATACTTATATGGTAGACCTCTTTATTAAATGAAATCAGTCCCATTCTTAAACTGCCTTTGAGGCCTAACAGTGACTGCATGTGTCTTTTGACTATTTAAAACTGCAAGTCATGGCTGTTTCCAGCAGAATGGCATGAACGAATTACTGCGCCATCAGTTTGAATGTCTTCACCACCATAAACAACTAGTTTTGCATACTTTGCTGAATCAAGTTTCTCACCATCTCTTCCTTTGGCAAACATTTGTGCTGATATAGCACTGCACTTGGATTCAGTGTCTACTTTAAGATCTACAGGCTTCCCATTAATTTGTACAGTACAAAATATTTCAGTCTTTGCTGCCAGCTGATACTCTACTGTAGTACGTGTTCCAGCTACTACAATTGATATGTTTATGTATAATAAACGACTTGAAAGCATACCCAGCCTCAGTGTCTCATCTGAATACACAAGATATGCGACAGTAGCACGCCACTCATTTGGCGCAGTTTCACTTGCAATAGAGTCAGGATTTTACATTTAAGTTCTGCCTCTACTTTGAAGAGAAGAAGAAATACCACCCTTCTGGTGAGGTCAAGGTATATGGAACAATATTTGCGTTTAATTTCATTTTTATTGGCACACATTCAAATGGACCAACTTCCTCAAACACAACAAACAAAGAAATAAACACTGAAAACTAAATAATGTCCAAGACCAGAAAAAAGACCCAACTTTAATGTACAACAGAAAACAATTTCCAGTGCCTCAGCCAAAAAGCCTTTCAAGATAAAAAAAAAACACAGTTTTCTTACATGATTAAATACAAATTCACAATAAAAATCAACAAATCAAAACTTCTATTTAATTAAACAATTAATTTAAATACAACAATCCCCCTAGCTTATAAAAACATTCTCCAGTTGCATTCTAAATTAAGGACATTAGGTGTTAGTGTCCCATATTTCAAAATAAACACACTTTCTTTAAATTAAAAAACAATTTTTGTTTTAAATCCATACCAGTAAAAACCTTCACTTTTTCTAAAATTTTCCCTTGGAGATCATTCTCATCCCACCCCATGACAAAGAGAAAAATGCATGGCTAACGAATTTTCCATTTTATTATTCCTAATGCCCCTCAAATGCTCTAAAATTCTAACTCTAAAAGCTCTTTTTGTTTCTCCTATGTAAAAAAGATTACACGGACATCTAAGGGCGTAAACTAACCCCTCCATACCATAGTTATACAAGTCCCCAGGAGTATATACATTACCATTAATTTCCCCGAAATAATTAACTATATGCTTACATACTGAACAGTTCTTACAAGAAAAAGTGCCTACCCTTCTTATCCCCTCCCAATTTTTAAGTCTGGTGTGGTATAATTGCTATGAACTAACATGTCCTTAATGTTACATCTCCTTTATAAGAAAACGACAATTTCTTTGGTAAAATATAAGATAAACCTTTATCTTGTAATTAAAAATCCCAATAATATTTCATAATATCCCAAACTGTATCAATAAACATTGTATATTCTGTAACAAAATACATTTTTTCTCCCCATTCCACGGTTCATAACTTCTAACATTCACTTGATCACCAGTTCCAACCAAATAATCTCTATTAGTATTAATTGGTTGGTCATCTAACAATTTTCTGAGTGCATCCTGGATATCTTGAATCTCATAGCCCCTTTGGCTAAACTGAATTTGAGTATTTATAAGTTCATTCTCAAGAATCTTATTATCATAACAAAGTCTTCGTATACGAAGTAACTCACTATAATATATATCTAGCTTGTAAAATGTCTTGTTCTCCAATACTACATGTCGAACAAATTAAAGAGGGAGAATGTAAACCAATGGGTATCTTGAACCTAGTCAGCCACTGTAGCTAGACAGCACGTGCATAAAAGTTACTGTAAGTTATTGCACTTGAGTTTGCCTGCAGGGCTACAAATTTCAGTTTATGCTTCTTGCAGCTGACACCGCAAGAAACATCTTTGAACAGCATATCATATCACAGGAACATTGGCCCCTATATATATCTTGAAACTCACAAAGGTTCTATGTATAGGAATTTTAAATTGCCAGTTTGTTTCTAAATCAGCGATAGTAGTAACTAAAACCAAGAAAATGCTTTCTGCACATTCTTTTTAGTTTAATTCACAATTTCAAAGGCAATCCCCTTAATCTACTTTGTTTTACAAACAGGAAAATGGCCCAGTCTCTTACATCTATGACACCTCCTGCCATGTGCCATACACACCTTGTGTAATTGTTAGGGTTACTCTCACTCTGCTTCTCAAACAATCATTTTGGCTGACTGGAATTATGCTTTGTATAAAACTTGCCATTAACTTTGCTTTTTTAACTCATACACATCATGTGCTTTGTTTCAGTTGGCATTTTGCTTTTTTACAAATTCTGCCTCAGTGGTGATTTATATTGTTTTTTTTAAGTTAAATTAACTTTAAACTGTAACGTTTGAGACACTTCTGCATCATCTAGCCCAGTCACAGTTTTGTCCTTTATTTGTTCATCCTTTGTGCCATTAAAGTCAAAACTTTTTGCTAATTCATATAATCGAGTTACAAATGTTTCTGCACATTTACCCTTTGCTTGTACACATTTTTGAAAACACACTCTGTTGCATTATACTTCTTTTTGGCACAAAATGTTTACTGCATTTGCTAATTACTGACTCATATGTAATGCTTTGACGCACTGTATGGGAAAAGGAACAGTAAATAATTTTGACCTCTTGGCCCATGGCATACAAAAGTGTGTTTACATGGATTTCTTCAGAGTTTTATCAAATTTTGCTGCTTTACAAAATTATCTGAATCTCTGTCTTCAAGTAGGTCAGCCAAAGGGTTTTTGAGAAGTCAGATGTCTCTGATTGGTTAAACTTCATCATGGCAGAAGAACTGTAGTCATTTGGGGCTAATCAAGTCACATTCAGTTAAAATAAGGACTTTGCAAGATAAAACAATTAGTTTCAGCTAAAGGATTTAACTCTGAACATTTGTGGATCAACCAAGGTGGTATGCATAAGTCTTGAGATATTCTTCAGTTTCCATTTGCCAAGAAGACTCCACTTCTAATACCATAGAAAGTCCCCCTGCAGGAAATGCTGTTTTAGGTCACGTGTGGCAGATGTGGTAATCATGAAACTGAATGGATGGTGCACAGGCAAGCTGTATATAGCACTTATTAGTTGGGAACATCTACAGTGGAGTTGGCTGGAGATGAAATGCTTTATCCTGACTGGTCACATCCACATCAGTCACCAAGGCCAGGGTGATGTCACAGTAGAGTCAAATGTCTATTGTTTGTGGCCTATTGAGTGTCCATGGCCAGGGGTTGAGGCAGCAATGGACAATGTGGCTGTCTCAAGAATATGTGCCATCTGTGGAAAGTGTCCATGCACACCCTCAGTGTTCAACTGTCCACTACTATGGATATGGTGGCCAGTTTCAAGCAGTCACAAGGACAAACTAATGGCTGCCATGTGGCTATCATTGCCTGAATTCCCTACCACATTCCCTCAAATAGTTGGAAGCATTCATGCAGGTCACAGAAGCCTTCACACAAGTCATGCAGCACTATGAGCAGCTCTGATGTGGTCTGATTAGCACCCATCCCCACCTGGATCAGAGCCCTGCACATCTGCTGTTTAATACCGAGAGTAAGACCACATCATGGAATAATCAATAACCAAGCTTCAGGACGGTAATGGCCACCAGTACACCTCTCCCCAATGACATATGTGTACACCTTGGAAGTAGTTCAGCCCACTGATGTTGGCTTCCTTGGTGCCGATTGTGAACCATGTATGGGACTTTCACAGATGGGATATCTACATTCTGGGCCTCAACAGTCCCCTCAGCTGTGGGGATGGAGAGTGCTCCTTCCACTGTTAACATTGTTGACAAGGCCACTATGTCCTTAGACAATCTCATGTGCATAATGTCATCATCATCATTCTCTACAGATGTGATAATGTCAGGCACATGTAGACCTGTTGTGCTGGATCATATCCTAGTGGAACCTGTGAATGTATACAGATAAACTACCAGTGTATAAGCTGGTACATGTGTGACTTCAATCATCATGCATCAGACAGACTGCTACATGCCAAAAATGTACATAACCTATGAGCATATACATGTCTTGTAGCATAGGATGTCTCCTTTGTAGGCCAGATATCCCTGGAAAACAGAAATGTGGTATTGTATATCTGAGTAAACTGTTCACAGGTGTTAGGCAATGTCCTACAGGAATGACATTGACCAGTACTCACTGGGAGTGTCCCAAATAGACATGTGGGCAGTCCTGACCAACACATCTCCCACATCCAGTCCATCAACAGGTATTAGGGTCCTTGCAGTGCCACCACTGAGGGAATAGAAGGAAATCCTCACTGTTTGTGAATTGACAATGAATTAGGGGTGTGCTGCCAGGTGGACATCTGTCTGTGGCTATGTTTGGAATATTGTTCTTGGCATGGAGGCACATGTCTGTGACCCTGCAATATATATGCAGCACCTACCACATTGATCTTCTGCACCAGATCCTGCTACAGATAGTTATGTAAGGCCTTGTCCACATTAGCCTAGTCCAGGTTGTCTTGTCTCTAGGGCCTGCAGAAGAACTTCAGTCTCCTGTAGGGTGAATCTTTCCTGGAGTTGCCATTCTTCTAGTGCCATGACTGTTCAGGACACCTGTGGCTACACACATAGATCTGTGTGTGTGTGTCCACACATATTATCACATTAATAACAACATCCTAAGCATGCAATCAGTTGTGAGGGATTTGGGTACCCAGGTTGATAGCAAACTGACTTTTGACCACCATGTTGCTTCCATTGTATGGAAAGCTTTCTACATGGCCCACCTTATAAGTAAGTGTATCTCATCCAGGGACAAGAAGGTCATAACTTCCCTGCATTCTTCCCTTATAAAGCCAATTATTGAATACAACACTCCCTTTGGCATGTACCTCACAAAGCACATGCAGCAGCTGGAGAGACTACAGAGGTTCCTCACCAGAAGAAAACAGGGCCTCAAACATCTACCCAACACAAATAGGCTACTCAGTTTCATACAGACTCCTCAGAGGTAACCTCTGTCTGGCATGCAAAGCAATCTCAGACACCGCCTTGATGGGACTGCTGCATATCCGCAAATCCAGCTCCACTTGAGTAACACACACGCGTGACCTCAACCTAGTCTGTGAAATCAATAGGGACAGATTTGTGCCCCAGAGACTCCCCCATCTGTGGAATAGATTCCCTCTCCACATCAAGCAGAGTACCTCATTACCCCTTTTCAAGCACAAACTAGATGGGAAACAGAAAATACACCCCTGGGATTCCACCTGTGCCCCTGCTGGACAGGAGCTTTGGGTGCTGACTTGTCTAAACATGGGCTAAACTCTTGGCTAGGCTTATAAGGGCCTCAGGACCAATTGCCTAGTAACTTCCTATGATCCTATGTGTGCGTAAGCGCAAATACAAGATTGTCTATATCAGTCAACACCTGCCTTATCACAGCCTTTACTATCCCTGTGGTATGTACAGACGTGTGATGCTATATTGTAATTGCACTGATAATGTACCACAGTGTGGCAGCTGTGGGCATGTGAGTTACATGCACTGTCCCTTCACCAGTGCCAATAAAACAATGTGTGCTCATTGCAGGCAGAACATCCACATTAGCCAGCCCAGAGGTGTGTGTGTGTGTGTGTGTGTGTGTGTGTGTGTGTGTGTGTGTGTGTGTGTGTGTGTGTGTGTGTGTGTGTGTGTGTGTGTGTGTGTGTGTGTGTGTGTGTGTGTGTGTGTGTAAAGCACCCTAGAGTTGTGCCTTCAATGTGGTGTGCATTACCAGTAGTAATCCTGTCTACTGTCACGTTCCCTATGTGTCAATACAGTTAGTTTCTGTCTTCTGTAGTCCATGTTTCTCGCTTTTCTGCATGATCTCCTGTAAAATGCCAACTGCACTTTTTATCACTCTTTAACAGGGCTTGTAGTACAGAAATAATAATAAGGTGATATAAAATGATTGACTCTGAATTGCACCCATACTGTAATGCATCATTAGCTCTGTTCAGTGCCTGAGCTGGTCCATGCATGAGCGCTGAGATAAATTGAGGTATGCATGGCTGTGGAGCTTGACCACCTTACAAGAGATATGCATTGTGCTACTGACCATGGTGACTGAGTTACCTGGCTGCCTATCATGGCCATATTTGGGCATGTAGGCAATATAGGATGTGCACACCTGTGGAGCCTGGCCATGCAGCTCTCACTCTTTCCAGCACTATTGATTGTATGCATTGTGCTGTTCATTAACACACATTATAAGGTGTTGGTAACATGCAGCAGTATGCCTTGGTTATCATTTCCTGACCTTGTAAGTGACTGTGGCCTTAACAGGATCTGACTCTGGCAGGCCTCATGCATGATGCAACTTTGAAGGATCCATGTACAGAGTGCATTACTGGTATGCACTTGTCAGGGCAGTGAGTGATGCCAGCATAAATAAAGTGCTCTGAGGAGGCACCACCCAGTGTTCTCTGCCAATGGGAGGAAGTTAGGGAGAGATAGACTTCTTAGTACAGTACAGTTTCAGTTTTTATTGTACAGCAGGCCTAAAATTATAGGAATACCTGCTTTATGCTGTCATGGGTATGCTGTGCTCTTAAAGAAATTGCAGCAAATACGGTAGCCTACCAGAGCAGGCAGGCCATACCCTGCAGGTGGTGGGGTGAGTGTGCCGTACTCCACCCATGACTGTATCTATGCTTAACCACCACTGCCTAGCTGTTCATTGGCTTTGTAGAGTGCATTGTTTTATGTCTTTGTACTGTGCAAGTGTCATAGTGCCAGTTATCGCAGCTATTGCCATGTGTATAAGAACTATACCAATTCTGTTTATCACAGTACTGTGGTATTTTTTTTGCCTATTACAATATTGCTCAGTTGTTCATTGCCTATGCTGAATTGTTTGGTTATAGGCATGCAATTTGTTCTAGTTTTCCCTGCATATGCCATGATGCATACGACAACTATTTAAGTTCTTTACCACACCAGCCAGCGTTTCATTTTTTTCTGTGTAATAAACTCAGTAGTGCTTCATTGGCCATTGGCTGTGCAAGCTATTTTCTTGCCACGTGTTATGCTACTGTACTACAAACTTTTAAAAATTACACATTCATATCCCTAGTACTATCCTCATTCTTATGGCATGTGTTTCCTAGACATTGATTTACAATGTGAAGCTGATTTTTTTTCCTCCTTCAATTGTTTGTGTTCATAGGTTCATAGGCTAGTACTAGGCTAACTGCCCTTGCAAGCCATTTTAAGCCTAGCCAGTTATCCCCTGTGAGATTTAAACCCTGTACCTTATGTTTGTAAGGTAAACACCTTAACCATTAGGCCACCCTCCCAACCCTTTCGGCTTTTCCCGGTTAGGGGTCACCACAGCGGAACTCTGGTCTACTAATGATTGGCAGTTGATTTTTACGTACCAGCTTGCCAGGCCTGACGCACAACCTTTAACGAAGGTACGCCCATCACGCATGTCTCCACGCAGAAGATGCTCTAGCTGAGAATCGAACCGGACAGCATCTTACTGTGAGGTGACAACGCTACCGCAGCACCACCACCATGACCATAGCTTATCTTAATAAAGTGTACCACATCACACTGAACATTGTATTTCTGTCCTGTTCTGTTCTCTTTATCATTTGTTTTAATCATGCTGCATTGCTCTTTTATTTTTCTGCATTTATTTTTATTTTTTTCTGCATGATCATCCATAGAGTAGGTGGTGGTAAGGCAACGGGCACCACACTTTGCATTGGCTACCCCATTAATTGTTGGGTCCCCAGCAGTCCACAGGCCTGCCTCTCTGCAATGTGATGAAGGTCATCCTGTGGAAGGTTACCTGGAAGATTCACTAGTGGCCTCCAGAGATGCTTCTCTGGTGGGTGGTGTAGACTTCTCACCAGAGAGTGACATAGAGGGGCTTTCCTGGGTCAGCCAGCATGAAAGTTCAGTGGATGATGAGGACTGAGGTTGACTGGCAGCTTGATGCCTGAATTGGCACCCTGAAATGCCTTATCATGCATAAGATAAGAGATACGTCTTATCATGTAGAGTTGCATAGCTGCCAGCCCTAAACACTGGACTAGCAACATTGAAGACAGTGTATCAGTCAACCTCCCCTGTTTGTCATCCATTCATCCTCATCACCAGGTATCTACCCTCTGTCTATGAATCTCCATCGTGGCCACTGTTTTGTATCAATACCTGTTTGTTAGTCTTGATCAGTGCTATATGTTTGCATTTCTGCTTCTACTGCCATCTCCATCATCCCCGTGCTTTCATCTCCCACTGCCATTTTCTCAAAAGATGAGAAGGGGCACCTGTCCCACAAAATAATATCCTTCCTCTCCAGCCCCTACCACCTCTTCCCTTCATATGTCCTTCTGTGTGTCTCTCTGCTTAGTATTCCATCTCCCTAATTGTCATATTGCATTTTTTTCTCTCCATTTATAAAATGAAACCAGCTGACACTTTATTGTATAGCCCATGAAGGGGTCCCAGCTGAGCCTGTGTTACAGATATCTGGCATCTTAATGTGCATGTCAATAAGCATATTATTGAACACACTGTCTACATGCAGATGGTCTCAAGTCACATGACCACTGCTTTCACAATCTAATCACTGGTGTGGTGATTGCCATTTTTGTGATGCTACTGTTTAATTATGCAGTACTGTCCCAGGCATGTCTGTGCTATGTTCCCACTTCTGCATATATAGACTTGGTTGAGCCACATCACACTACCATGACCAATGTTCTTCTTGCAGTGAGATCACATTATGCTTCTTTCAGCCTACTCCCTAAATGCTTTGTTTTCTCTGAGGTTATCTGACTTTGGAGTTAATAGGAGATATTAGGGGGCACAGTTCCCCACATGGTGAAATTTGTAATTCAGTAAAAAGTACATTTGTACTTGTCATGGACCCATGTTATACAGATTCAAATATATGCAAGCATTTCTTTCAGCAATTGATAGTTGAAAATGTACACTAGCAGTTTATCTTTTACAATTATTTATTTATTGGCATTTATTTACCAGGAAAGTCCAGTTGGCATAGGTGTCCTTTTTCAGCAGTGTCCTGGGGAGAAGAGCTCTAAGGTATCATATTTTGTGTAATCACAACATACTATAACAAATGTTGTAATGTCGTTTCACTGAATACATTGCATATCAGTCAGTATAATAAAATTTGTATTAATATTCAAAAACGTTAAACTTATAAGCCATGTAATAGGACTTTACAGACAGAAGAATGGTGTATAAGACAGGTAGGAGTAATTTAAGAAATACAACTGAGTGAAGTATTAGAGGAGATAAGCAAGTCTGAGTGCTAATAGAGAAGTAATAATGAAATAGTAATTTGGTTAAGCTAATTAGAAGCAGGTATAGTAGTTTAAGAAGTACTATAAAGGGAGGTATTAGAAGGGGATAAGCAAGTTAAGTGATTTAGTGCTTTAAACTGAGGTATAAGAAAGGTGATGTAGGATATTAGAGAGCTATGTCTCAGATGAGGGACAGGGACAAAGCTAGGAGGCAAAAAGGAAGTATTTTAGTAATGGTTTGAAAGAGATGAACATGTGTGATAGACCTGATTGATATAGGATTGATATAGGAATTTGATTCTAAGTTCTAGCTACACTATTGGAAAAGAGACTGACCCAGCAGCCCTTTGTGGTTTGTAGATAGCAAGCAGTTGTTTATTATTTGGCCAAAGGGGACTTTCTGGAAGATAAAATTAGAATAGGGGTCTAATTACTGGGCAGGCAGATGGGGTATGGATAATTTTACAAGTTGTGGGTTGATCATGATAGGGACTCCATATAAGATAGAGTATAAGAGGTAAGTAGTAGCTACAGTTACCTTGGCAGGAATTTCTTTACTGTATAGGTGCCTAGTTTTTGATGGGTCTTCTTTTTTTTTTAAACACCTTTATTGAATTATCACTTGTGACTTAGGCACACTTACATTTATATAAAAGTAATCAAACTGTATTGGCAAGTTAAAATTAGCAAACATTATGCTTCACATATATTGCTATATATTCTATAACCTAAGCAACATTGCATAAATTATTCAATTCCTGCACCTTTTTTTAAAGAAACATCTTTATTAAAGCATCACTTATGACATAATCATACATTTTATAAATGAAAACAAACTATACTGACACACTCTTGGTTGCAAACATTATACATCACTTATTTAACACTATTGTGGATATGTAAATTGAGTTCAAGATTGTCATCGATTGTCATGCCAAGTAGTTCTGTATGTGTGATAACTTCAATCATAGTATTATTTAAGGAAGAAATTTTTAAGTCTTTTTTTCATGAAAAAGGGTTTTTGGAAAAAAGAGAAGTATTTTTTTTTTCGGGGGGGGGTGGTTATCCTGTAGCCAACTTTCAACTGAGTTAAAGGCTTTTTAAGTAATTCTGTGACAATGTATTAGACTGTCAAAATGCATATTAGGGTCGAATCATCAGCATATTGTATGAAGAAAGCTTGCTGTGAGGATTTATGTAAACTGTTAGTGAATATATTAGAGTAGAAGGCTGAGAATCCTGCCCTGTGGCACACCTGTATTGACAGGAAGGAAGGAAGGGAGAAAAAGTGGAGAGCTATTATAACAGACTGGTATATATCAGTTAAGTAGTTGTTAAACCATATTAGTGTGGGTTGTGATAGCTTGAGGGGAAGACAGTTAGTAGAGGAGTTTTTGGTAACAGACTAGGTCAAAACCTTTAGAGTAAGATCAAGGAATACAGAGGAAACAAGTTTGCCTTCATCTCTGACTTTGTTAATAGTATCTGTGAAAGTTAATAAGGATGGTGTAGTGCTACTGGTGGGCCTAAAACCATGCTGCGTGGGGGTCAGGATCTCTTCCTTAAGAATATGTTGAAGAAGGTGATTGTGAATGCACTTCTGCAGAATGTTTGACAAGGGGATAATAAAGGGATAGCTCTGAAATTGGTTATATCAGATGAGGTTCCTCCGTTATGAAGGGGGGGTGATGAAGACTTTTTTCCATAAAGAAGGATTGTATGACTCCTTGACAGATCTGTTAATTCAAAGAGACACAGGATAGGCTATGGAACTGGCAGGCATCTTGAGGTATTCTGCTGGGAGATTATCTACTGAAGGAGAACAGGGTTTCAGTTTAAGAAGTAGCAATTTGATATAGGAGGTTGGGATGGGTTTTAGGGTGAAATAAGGTTTGTTTTCTGTCTAAAGAGAGGGCATGTCAGGATTGCTGGGAGGAAAATCTTTTGCAATTGCTTTAATGCTTTCTATAAAATGTGTGTTAAATTAAACAGTTATTTTGGAGAGAATGTTATTTGGGGCTGGATTAGGAGTGGTGGATGCTCCAGGGTGGGGCATATTATTAAAGGAAGACCAGAATGTTTTAGGGTTGGGAGACTGATTTAGTAAAGGGTTACTGAAGTAGATTTTCTTGTCTGTGATAATCAGTCTTTTGTTATGGTTATGTAGTTCTTAAACTGTTGTAGGTTTTGGAAGCTTCCGGAGCTGAGTCATTACACCACCTTAGTACTGCTGAGGTAGCACCTCTGATGCATCTTCATAAAAAAAAAAGAAATCCCATTCTGACGATAATGGTGACTCCACCACTAATATCAACACTGGGGTCAGACCTAGGGTTACCACTTCTTTTCAACTGCAGAGCCCTTTTCCTATCAGGGACAGGTCACAGAATCGAGGGGGGAAGGGCAGACTTTACCGCCTCCCAAGTACAGAAATGAACTTGAACCTAACAAGCCAACAGAAACGGAGGTAAACAGCTTGGTTTTTGATATTTCCTCTGTACAGCTTACTGCCGCATAGTTAGCATTGCTGAACAAAGGTCTATCATTCGTCCCTGCCAGGGAAGCTGAGCTAACTAGTGTCTTAACCGATCTTAGATTGTTTGGTAGCACTCTTACATTGAAAGCTATGCTACCTGACCCTGTTAATATTGACACTGCTTCCTTTAGAAAACCCAGCACTTTTATTCCACCATCCAATGCCAAGATAGAGACCTTTATTCCGACTTGTGAGAAACATATAAGAAGAGGGTTTGAATCCAATAGAAAGAAGAGATACTTTAATCTTAATAATGATGAATATGCAGCTCTCAATGAACTCAATAACTTGAGATCCTTAGAGATTAGACCAGCAGATAAGGGTGGTGGAATTGTTATGCTAGACAAGGACTTATATCAAACACAAATGCATAAATTGTTGTGTGATGACACCACTTATGTTTGTATTTCTAAAACTGCTGTTTATGGTATGATCGAGAAGGTTTCTTTCTTTATTTTTGATCTACTTATGATGGGTATGATTGATAATAAGTTGTTTAAATATTTTGAGGTACAACAACCACTCATACCGATCATTTATGGCTTACCCAAAGTACATAAAAATCTAACATTGCCGCCCATGGCCCTATAGTGTCTGGGAAAGGTTGGGTAACTGAGCCACTTTCTGTCTATATCAAAAATAATTTACATTCTCTGCTGGACACTTCTGACACTGTCCTAAAAGACACTAGGACCTTCCTACAAATATTATATGTGGTTACTTCTGATTTGAGGGCTGACTATCTTTTAGTGACAATGGATATAGAGTCACTCTTTACTGTGATCCCCAATATTTGGGGTATAGAAAAAGTCAGGAAATTTGTGCATGTCAATCACTGTTTTACTGAGGACACGATCAATTTAATTTGTGCCCTTTTAGAATTGGTTTTAGAAAACAATGTATTTTTGTTTGAAGATCATTTTTATGCACAAAAGGTTGGCGTGGCAATGGGCACAGCTTGTTCCAACAGCTACGCCAACTTTGTGTTGGTACAATGGGAGAAAGATGTTTTACTTCAAGCTGAGGGCCTCTCTGAACATATCTTATGGTATGTAAGATTTGTGGACTATATTTTTTTGTTGTGGAGAGGGTCATTTGAGAGTCTCACAAAGTTTATGAGTTTTTACATCAGTCTACAGATTTTTTAAGATTTACTTTTAAATATTCTTTTGATGAAATTGAATTTCTTGATGTTAAGGTGAACAGAACTGATTTGACTAGCCTAGTAACTAGTATTTATAGGAAACCTACAAGAAAGAATAATCTGCTCCATGGAGATAGCATGCATCCTAGGCATGTTACCCGGAATGTTGTTAAGGGGCAGGTGTACAGCGACATTAGACTGCACAATAACAACGAACAGCTTGCCGAGGCCTTGGAGACCTTGAATATGGATTTTATAGACAGAGGCTATAAGGAAAAGGATATTGACAGTTGTATTACTGATGCGTATAAGGAGAGAGGGGGCAAATGTAGGTCATATTACGCTGCTGCATCTAACACTGAAGCCATAGCTACAGAACAAAGGACAGGATTGCTTAGGTTTCCCCTCACATACTCTTCTGATGTTAGTAGTATATGTGACATTGTTAAAAGGAACTGGGGCATTTTGGATACTGTAGATGAATTAAGAAATGCCAGACACTGTTCCACACTTTTCTTTTAAAAATAACAAATCTTTGAAAAGGCATTTGTGCATTCTACTTTTAACAATGTTTTACAGTCAGAGAGGCATGACACTTTTAAATGCAGGAATTGCATAGCCTGCAAGTTTATACACTCCAATCCTACTTACATGCCCCCTAACATGCACTTTAAAATAGATACAAACTTTTATGCTGACTGCAGGACTAAGAACATTGTTTATTTTAGTTACTGCACTGTTTGTCATGCTTTTTATGTAGGCTTGAATAATAGACAACTCAAAGACAGGGTGTTGGAACATCAGAGAGACATTAGAAACAGGAAAGACACTAGTGCTCTTGCTAAGCATATTATGTGCCATGGACAGGAACATCATTTTAAATTTCTTGTGCTAGAGATGATTCCTGAGAGTCTAAGAGGGGGAGACCTTAGAAATTGCGCAGAATCTGCAGAGCAAAAATGGATTCTGTCTCCTAATGCCGATAAGACACCAGGTCTTAATGAAGTTGTCTCTCTTAAGCCTTTTTTAAAAGCTAGACCTCTCAAACACTAAGTATAGGATTGTTTTTTTATATATATTTTTTATGCTTTTTATGTTTCATTTGCCTGTTTTTCAGTTGTGATATTTTTCTTTCAGATAGTTGATGCTTTTATTAGTGCCTTAACTGACTAATTAACTTATGTTATTTAAGTGCTTTTGTTACTAGTTGAGAACAGTCTGATGAAGCAGTGAGAGCACACCATGTAAGCACTTACTCTCTTTTGTATGCATTAAAGTTTTTTGTTTTACCTTCAGCTGTGTTAGTTTCGGTACTTTTTTGTTTTTTTAGGAGTTTTACAATATATCTGAATTTACTGGCTTGCAACCACTGCACCAACCTTGTGGAATTTATCATTTTTATAAATACATATGCAGCTACACTAAACAAAAAGTAAGGTATCCTGGCATATTATAAGATACCTTAGACTTTAAGATTCGCAAGTCCCGCATTCTGATTCTGTGTTTTCAGGTATCTGTTTCAGATATCTTCAGCAAATGACTTCAGGCTTAAAAATGAACTATGTGCAGACATGGGTGTATGGAAGTACACAGAAGCCCACCAGTTTGTTTGCAAGTCCTAATGTTCTCCAAGCTACATTATGAACCTTTCTTATTGAAGGCTGCCCATACCTTGCCATGCCATGTACTGTGGTATCATACCAAATACAGAACTGCTCAGTTAGCCTGTTGGCCTAAACACTTCTTCATATAACCTGAAGGGTGGTAGAGCCCCGGTAAAGATTTCTGTGCCTGGACTTCTATTTTCCACTTGACCCTTGATTTTGACTCTGAAATTTTAGTCTCTTTTCTATCAAACAAGAACTACTATAAAGGCCTACAGTTACAGGTAATAGTACCACCATTCTGCACCATCACAAACTGCAAATGGCTCGCAATGGTATCTCATGGTATTCTGTGTCCGGATTCCTCACATTAAACTAACAGTTTGTGCGGTGGCATTTCATACACAGGACACTCAGTCTTGTGCATGAAAACTTTATCTTACCCAAAACCACTTCCACAATGTCCTTTTCCCTTAAGACTTATATAGGATCATAGGAAGTTACTAGGCTAATGGCCCTGGGGCCCTTACAAGTATCCTGGCTTCATTACCAACAGCTGGCTTCCAGCACAGCAAACCTCATCTAAAACCACCATAAGCTGAAGTTTTTGAGTTAGTAATGCTGACTATGAAACTTGCTTCCAAACTCAATTTGGTGTGGCTGTATTTGGAAGATGCTAATAGGCTCATAGGTGTGTACTAGGCTAATGGCCCTGGAACCTTTACAAGTCTAGCCCATAGAAGTGCCCTGGCATCATGCCGCCCAACATTAGTTCCCAGGCTGAAAGTTCACCTTTAGTGTAACTATATTTTAAGGTTATCTGAGCTTTGTTATATAAACCTTCTGTGATGTGTTTTAATAATTTTGCATGTTATAAAGTGTTTAAAGCCCTGCAATATGATGTGCAAGTAAATTAAATCATGTGAACACACTTTTTGTGTTGGTCTTGTACTGTTTTGTTGTAATTTCAGATAATCAAACCAAATAAAATAGATAATGTTAAAATAGCACTCACCAGAACAAAAGTCTGAAAACTATGGATGAGATTTTTTTTAATGCTTAGAGATTAGTTTAATCTACGATTATTAGTTTAGTGAGCAACAGTTGAAACAATGCTATGTACTTAAGCATTTGAGCTATCTTCTTGACTGATTCACAACTTAAGTACAGTTTAAATTAATATTGGCATTATGTGTTTTTCCATTTTACACCGCCACATATTATGGTCATTCAAAATGATAAGTTCAGCCCACCTAAAATGTGCCAAGCTGTTAATCAGGCTAGGTCAAAGTCCAAAATTAAATGGTAGCTTGTAGCATTTTATAATACATGTTGGAACAGTACACACCTACCTTGATACTAGATACTGGGGAATGATTATATATAATGAGTTTCACCAGTACCAGCTACAGACATGGTATATCTGAACAGTTAAAAAATAATAAAGGGAACCATTTACCTTTTAGGTTCATAGGTTAGTACTAGACTAACTGCCCTTGCAAGCCATTTTAAGCCTAGTCAATTATCCCTTGTGAGACTCAAACCCTGTACCTTGTGTTTGTAAGGCAAACACCTTAACCATTAGGCCACCCTCACAAACCATTTATTTTGTTTTTTTTTTGTTTGTTTTTTAAGTCAAACTATCTTAAACAAGTGCCTTAACTAACCTATTCCCTGGGAAATCTGGGTTTGTATTCTAACACCTTTCTTAGAAATGCCAAACACATATCTTTTAATGATGTCACCAGCTGGTACACTTAAAACAAAGCTATTTATTCTTATGACACCGGTTGATATATAGAATACAAAATAAACATTAAAACTGTGTACCATGAACTCCAGCTGTAATGAAAAGATTACATCAATTGTTTAAAATGCAGTACATTTTAATCTTAGCATTTTTCCTTCTGAGAAGTCTTCACTCATGAGTCATGTTCATAACACAATGAATGTTCACATCCAACACATACACTGATCATTATATACCAGTTTGTAATTTTGGCTTTATACCATCTTTCAGTCATCAGTTTCAAATACAATTTTTCTTTCTATCTGATAATTTCATATTTATTTAAATAATATTAATGCTATGGCACTCATGACTTTAGTACAACAGAAAACTTAAATACCTTATTTTTGAAGCCAGGACAGAAATGTAGATAAAACAGATACAGACTTCTGTACACAGCTGTTAAGTAATTTGAAGAACTTATATAATGGAAACTTAAATGGCAGCAGTCTATACACAGCAGTAAATCATAATATATAGTCTTCTGTGATACTAGCTGACAGAAAATGCTCTGGACAGATAAAAGCATATATTAGAAACTAGATACTTAACAAAAAAAACTGTTACAAATAAAAGGTGGGAGTAATAACTTTTTAACATAATGACCATTTTGATATTATCTTTACATGTTAATGATCTCACAAATATATACAAAAAAGAAAGAGTAGTGAACTATATTTAAAAAATGTAGAGTGCAAATAGCTACACTACAGAAGACACATTTGGAAAGAACTGAACATATATATTTGATAAAGAAGGGTTTTCAGGATGGTTATTCAGCAAAATACCCGGGACAAATGAAAAAAGGGGTACTTACATTAATTGCAAGAGGAGCTCCAATAGTGATAGAAGAGGATAAAAAGATAATAATGGTAGATTTGCAGTGGTAAGGGGCTACTGGCACAGGAGGAGGATTACACTGGCATATATTTATATTCCACCTAAAACTGTTATAATGGCGCTTAAGAAAATTCTGGGGGAAATAATCAGCTTTCAGCAGGGAATAGTACTTATAGGAAGGGACTAGAATTTGATTTGCAACAGGGCATGTGTGTCTGTGGGGCAGAGAAGGGGAAAATATAACAAAGGAGGGTAGACTTTTGAAGAAATTTATGAAGATATTTGGCATGGAAGATGTGAATTCAGTAGTAAGAATCTGGAGTGAATTTACATATTATTCCCCAAGATATAAAAACGGGGCTAGGCTAGACAGAATTTACATTTCAAAGCAATGTGTACATTTAACTGAAAGTTTTGATATGCATCCAATAACTATTTCAGATCACGTGCCAATAGTAAAATAAAAATGCAGAGTAATGAAATAAAAATGAAACACTTACACTTTCCCACCTACCTGTTGAAAAGAGAGGAATTTAAGGAATGGGTAGTGGAAATTATTCAGGGGTTATTAGAAAAGACATAAATTTCCTCCAAAAATATAGCTAGAGAGTGGGATAAAATTAAAGTGGAGTTTAAAGTTTAAAAATAGGGTGGAAATAAAAGAAAGGGAGATATGGTTAAGAAGCATCAAGAATTATTTAGAGGGACTGACAAATGTTAAAGTATCGCAGAATAGGGGGGAATCTCACAGAATAAGAAGAGGAACAATTACAGAATGATAAGAAGAAAATAATTACCTCAATAATATGCATATGAATTTAGAAAGATTGCTGCTAAGTAACTATTTTTTGATAATAATGCCTGAGCACAAAAACTTTTAGCACAGCGACTTAGACAACTGAAAGTAGAAAGGGTTGTCACCAAGCTTGGGGAGCCTATAACAAGGAAGATAACAAGAGATCCTGTAGAGGTACTAGACATATTTCAGAAATTTTATGACGGTCTGTATAAAGCAGAGAAATATAGAGATCAGGAAAATGCACAAATGGAAATGTTTATAGACGAATTAAATGGGTTCCATTAGAAGTCGCGAACATTCAAAAGTTCGACCCCCATATGGACAACACCATATGAGCGAACTTTTGAAAGCTCGCAAGTTTCAATGAAGATTGCCATAAGGAGAGTAACAATAACCATGGAGACTATTATATTCATAAAGTAGCAGAAAGTATTCTAAGAACTAAGTCAACACAGGAATGGAGAAAGGAGATTCTGCTGATAAGGGATGACTGCAATTACAGATACAAACAATAGGCAAAGGGGGGCTGGAATTTATTGGAGAAAACTGGTAAAAGAACCAAGGTACTGGGAGCAAATAATTAGTGAGGGAAATGTAACAGAATGGGAAAAGGCCAAGAATTTATTTGGTTTTCAAGACAGAGACTGCCTTCCTTATCAAGGATTGATATCAGAGTATAGGCAAAGAGAAAGAAACACGGGGATCCTAAGCAAAGACCAGCACTGGTGGTGTTTTTAGTAAAATCTAGAATAGAAGGTGCTGTTAAAAAATTAATAATTAATAGAGCATACAAAATATTGCATGATAACTATAAGACTGAATCAAAGGAGGTTAGAAATGATTGGAAAGAGAGATTGGATAAGCAATTCACAAACAAACAATAGGGTAATATATGTATGTCTCCCAAATATCCAACAAAAGTCCAGAAGATTTAGGATCTTTGCTTGGAAGTGTTTACATAGGTATTGTTTATATCTGCAAGTAGAATTTTTCCATAGGTAGGCAGCAAATGTTGGAGGTGTGATGGGGAAGAAAGAGGCAACTGGGAAAATATTTTCTAGGAATGTAATGAGTTGGCAGACTTTAACGACTCCCTGCAGACTGCTGTGTCAGAGATACTGGGTGAGCCAATTGGTGTGACTAAGGAAATGATTTTTTGAGCTATGATACATAATTGGAATGGTCTAGACATAGTAAGGCCTTGCTGAGTCTAGTTATGGTGGTTGCCAAAAAAGCAATTGCTAGAAAATGGAAATCAAAGTCTAAGCCAACTTTACTAGAAGTAATGAATATAGTAACAAAGATAAAACAACTGGAACTGGGATCTTTACAAAGGATAGGAGCAAATTACATAGGAAAAATGGGAATTGTGAGAAAAATACATGCAGAGGAGGAACAAGGTTTAAAAAAGGCAGGATTTAAATGAGCTATGTAATGTTTGCCTGACATTGACTGGATAGATTATAAGTGATGCATAATGTTTGCAACTAAAATTATGCCAATATGGTTTGTTTTCATTTATATAAATTTATGATTGCCTAAGCCATATGTGATCATTTAATAAAGATGCTTCATTAAAAAAAAAAACATATATTTCAATTGAATTCCACATGAAGTAGCATTCTTCAACATCTGTTGGTCTTTCTGCATCTTTGAAAACTTCAGGTGGACAGTTATGATGCAAATTTCACTACAGTTCACCACGACACTTCAGTTGTATTCTTGCTACATCTTCTCTACAGTGCTGCAAAAAAATACATGTTATGTATTTGATTCTGATAGTAATAACCTTACACTCAAATGTGTCACTTTGGTAAATATAACAATGTAAGAATTTAAAGTGTTATGTTATTTATAGCATAAAAATTATAATTCTGTATCAAAATGTGTATGTTATCCTGCTAAGTAACTGGATACCTGCACTACCTTGGTAATGTGTGCTGACCCTAACCCTAACTCTGCTCCTACCCCCAACCCTATCATCATCATCAACCCCCTTTTTCCTATTTTCTACATGGAGTCAGGGTGTTGTGTTAACGGTTACCATCCCTCTCAATTCAGTGCTAGAATCCTGCCTTCTTTAACACTCATGCCTGACCATTGCAGATCTCCTCTCACACAATCCGTCTACCACTTTGCTGGATGCCCTCATTTCCTCTTACCTTCTTCCTGTCTGTCCCAAATCACCTTCACCAGATTGTCTTCTTTCCTGCACATGTGCCTGAGCCACAGGAATCTGTTCTCTTTGATCTTTTCTGCATTTAGAGGTACTCTGGCTTCTGCTCTTATGTCTTTATTTCTTCATCTGTCCCACAGTGTGCATTCTGCCATCCTTCTCAGGCACTTCATTTACATTACCTCTAGCTTCTTCATCTGCTCTGCCTTCACTGCCCAGGTTTCTGTACCATACAGAAGTAGTGGTCAACCACCATTTTGTACACCTTACTTTTCAGCTTCTTTGGCATTCTTCTGTCATACACTATGTGATGATGTGAGGTAGTGCCAACTATGCCAGAGAGAGTAGGGCAGTGCATGTGTAATATATGCCAGCATAACTAGCTGGAATGTTGTAAAGAATTTTATGTCATTTGAATATCAAACTGATTTATACAGATGTTTGTGTTAAAAATGTATTTGTAAAGTTGCTTGTGTTAAAAATGTATCCACAGTGGATCCTGCCAGACAGAAAATAAATATACATGTATTTCAGACTGTATTATAACTGATGAAATGTAAATATGTTAACAGAAGATGCTAGAAGGGAAGGGGTTAAGCTCAGCCCAGCTAACCTTAAGAAAAATAGCCTGAAATTAAATGACTTGGTTTAGGCCGTAAATATTTTATCTCACAGGCCTGAATGCAGCCAGAGACGCAATGTCTGGGCTGGGATCCTGCTCTTATTGTCCTTAGTGGTTTACTAACTGGTACCCTGGGGTGCCAGAGAATGGCTGGTTAGTCTCTGCAGGAAGTATGTAAGGGTTGGAATTGTTTTACAATATCCAGATGCTGGAATAAGTCTTGCCAACGTTCTAGGTGTGTATTGTGACACATCTGTGCCAGATCCTGGCTCAAGTTTCTAGTGATGGGGTAGTGTGGGAGCCACAGAGCTAAGTGACCAGATGTGATGTCATTCTGTAGACAGCACTGAAATTGTATCTAGATACAAGTGAGAGATGTGACAGAACATACTCAGCACTCTGTTTTGGAACTGACAAGACCACTTACCCACTTCATAACTTAACTAGGAAACAGTAATTCTTCAACCAGTTATGAAAATATAGTGAGATTAGCTAAAAGTATTGTTTTTCTGTATCTGTCTGAGTCTTTCCATCTGTGTCATTTTTTATATTTCCTGTGAAATAAAACTCTGATGTTTATTGTAAATAGATATTCAATATTTTCATGTCTTCTATTTAATTATTTATTATTAACTATATTTATACCTTTCATTGTTGCTGTTCTTTTAGAAAATATTTTAACCTTTGAGAATAATTGCATTTATTTAGTGGCACTGTGGCTTCATGCTCCTGAAAGTATTGACGATTGGTTAACACTACCATTTGTATACGTATTAATTTTACTAAGAGTAATTGGGTACCCTGGTAAGAGCTTTAAAGTAGCTGGCTGGTAGCAGGTCAATTTGTGCCAGCTTTCCCAGGTGTGTGTGTGTGCGTGTGAAAATCAAATCTCAAAGTGTGTGTGTGTCAGCTACTTGGAACAAGGACACAGATCACTGATTTCTGCAGAGATAAAGGTGGGGTCTTAATTGGTCCAGAAAAGGAAGTCCAGCCCCAGGACGGGAGTGTGCTCCCTGTCTGCTCTTAAGGGATCCTGTGCTAGGTGCAGAGACCTGCATCTGAAAATACTGTGTCTGTCTATTTTTCTTCTAATTGAATATTCCCCACTGGTGTAAGTGGTGAGGATTGAGGCTCCTTGATTACTGGCGCAGAGGAGGGATGTCACACACTATACCTGATACTCTATGCTATTTGGCTGAAGCCCCTCTGCTTCTAGTTTTGACCTCTTCATTTAGACTTCCATTTTCCTCAACCACATCTCCCAGATACCTGAGGCTATTAACTTGTTCCATTATCTTCACTTCTATCTCAATTCTCAGCCTCTTCTGATTTCTCCAATTTGCTGCCATTACCACTGTCATATCTGTACAAAGTCCATTCCATGTGCCTTTAGTTTTTGTATTCCATTCCCCTATCCTTTGCTGAAGTTCTTGCTCACAGTCAACACTGTTTGTACTTGAGTCATTGGGTCCTTGTACATAGTCTGCACTAATTCTACCAGTGTTTCTGGGACTTCAAACTACTGCAGTACTGCCCAAATCAGCTTTCTTGGCACCTTGTCATAAGCTTTCTCCAAGTCTAGGAATGACCAGCTGGATTCTTTCCTCATTTTTAGCTTCTTCTCAACTATCTGCCTCACTGCAAACATTGGGTCAGTTATGCTGCATCCTGATCTGAATCTGAACTGCTCATCTCCCATCTTACTTTCTACTATTCTGTGTCTATGTTTATCAATCATGCTGTCCAGAATTTTCATACAATCTGACAAGAGATTGATGGCTCTGTACTGCCCACAGTTGTGGATGTCCTCTTTGTTCCAACCCTAACCTTATTTTAAAAAAACCTTTGTGTAACACTACCCCTATACAAAACAAATTAGGACATCAAACATGCCTTAACATACACACTACCAACATTACATCTACCCCCTTCCCGAATTCTACCCTAACACTAACCCCCCCCACACACACACAGATTAAAGCTATGCCCTCACCTAACCTTTACACTAACACACAAAGAAACAAACACTCCCAACCCTTTCTAAATCCCACTTACTAGTGATGACAAAACATACTTTCAAGGTGTAGAATGCTTAACAATGCAAACATTTGACAAAATTTACCACCCTCTGCATTTATCAAACAAACTTACACACACACACACACACACACACACACACACACACACACACACACGCCAGTAATTTATTAAACTGTTGTTAAAGTTGACATCCGTTTACTTGATACAGTTTGGTTGAACATGGTCATCAGGTGTGCAAGATCACTACTTTACCCAAGTTGGGAAATATGCTCTCTCTTCCCCGCATTGTTGGATCTTGGAGTTGGAATATGAAATTAGCAGGAGGTGCAGGGGGAGCAGAAGACTTATCCCCCCCAAAAACAAAGTTTTTAACTTTTTATTTTTGGCTTTTCACTTGCATGCTCTGAGGTTATTCCTTGGCACATGCACAGTGAAGTGTCAGTGTTTTTTTTGTTGACCTTTTGTTGTCGATGCCAGCAATGTTGTCATTTAGGCATTGTGGTTAAATTTAGCAGATATATATATATATATATATATATATATATATATATATATATATATATATATATTTATTTTATATTTATATGTATGTATTACATACATATGCATGGACAAAAACACACACATACTCAAGTACATAGTTATATGCACACACCCATGCTATACAGAGGGATATAGATGGGGTTTATTGATTTACTTTGAGGGTCAGTGATATGTCTTTCCTGAAAGTGCTCATATAACTTAAAACACTTTAAATGTCATTATTTCTCTTCCTAAATATATCTAAACTGTTTGTTTTATCTATGTAGTTGTGTCTGCTTCTTAATCCTCCTTCCACCCTCTGCCACATGAGCTTAAGGATTTTGCCAAATGGACCTATAATGGACAGAGGTAACCTGTAAATGGTTCATCTCCCAGGCCCAAACTTACACTTATCAAGGGTATCAGAACTTGTCAGAGATTTAGGATGCATGGCTAGCCTTTAAAAGGCCCTTGTGGTCATTAGCCCAGTAAACAACTATGAACATATGACCTATAAAAGTGATGCCTTCCAGTGGGGACAGGGAAACCCTCTCACTCCATTAAGATGGTGTCAGATCTGACTGAATCCAATAGCAGTAGATGTGCCTCCTTTTACAACTCTTTTCTCTTGCAACATAAGGAGTGTGTCCTGACTCCTCAGACATCTTGCCCTACAGGTGAACAGTAGCTTTGATGCCTGATCCTTAGTTCTGACTCATGGGTGTATGTAGGGGCTGAGTGTAAGAGAGTGGGAGTCATGGGGTGGAATGGACCACATGGACGTCTGTGTTTCTACTGTCTGTAGAGAAGATATAATCCTCCCCATAACCAGAAAAAACTGTTTCAACCTGTGCAAGATCTGAAGAGACTGCCTCCATAACAAGATCCATTCATCACACAGGAGAAATATGTGGTACAGAAGAAAGAATCCTCAAAGTGGAAGGGGTAGACAGCTTTGAGGAAGGGAAGACTCAAAAGCTGAGGTCTCAAACACTGACAAAGGTGCCATTCGAGATAGCTCTGATAGAGGTGCAAAGACCTGGCATCAGGACAATGCTCTGAAGATAGCCTCTCCTCCAAGAGATGCAGGGTTAAGTGTGTCAGATAAGATCCCTCAAATGCCAAACTGGGTACTATGGTCAGTATCAAAGGAGAACATGTCAGGTCCAGGACTGGCTCTGAAACCACCAACACCAAGACCCACAGTAGTGAAGGAGCTAGTATAGGAGATGCTGGGCCAGCCCTATCCTCCCTTGGTACTAAAGGGATGGGAAAACTCCCATCTCTATCTGAATTTTCAAGAAATCTCTCAACATGTGATCATGATCTGCTTCAGATGTACTTTTAAGGACCTGAAGGATTTAAAAGATAAGGTGGAGGGTAGTCGAGAAGGAATTCTAAGCAGTTACTTTTCAGAGGAATTCCTGCTTAAAAGCCTTTTTTGGTAACTTCTGAGATATCAGTATCAGCTCCAATAACTGTAGTGCCATAAGAAGAGAATGCACTGGAGATGACGCTGAAGAAATTTCCATTCTGGGGACCTTCGGAATTGAAAACATCTCTGACTCCTAGTCGACTTTTTCCGGATTCAGAGTCTTTTGATCAATTTTTTTGTCAGAAGACTTTTTTTTTTTCATATCTTCTAGATCTGGGAGCAGGAAACCCTTAGTTATTATTTTGTTTTTATGGTTAGAAAGGACTGTAGGCCCAAATGCCTTACAGAAGAGGCAGTCCTCAGGTAACTGGAGGAGGAACAGTTAATTGTAAATGAGAAACAATCTGAGTCTGTTTACGATTGAGGCAATCAAGATCTGAGGTAATCTTACACACTAGGGATGATGGTAAAAATAATTCTTATAGGGGCTTGAGGCTGGTGCACTAGTTTTGCTGGGTTGGATCTGAAAAGTGTCATGGGGATCCATAAACTGGATTGGATAAATTGAGTGAATGCAGTATTTCTGTTTTGTATATGTACGGAGAGGGCAACCAAGAAGGAAATAATACTCAGTTTGTTTATTCTGTTTTTTAAGAACCAAGCTAAAGGACTGGTTTATTGTACACATAAAACAAACATCTTTGTGATTGTTGATCTCTTTCATTATGTTTGGTTTCCAGTAATTAGTTCTGCAGCCTAATCTTCAAGGTTTTACCAGCTAATGAAATGTATCATTTGTGTTACCCTTATAAAGATCACGGAGGACTGCAGAATAATGGACTTCGTAATAAAAACAAGTGTTAACTCTTTACATATTGGCCCTTAGAGTCCTATACAGATGTATAATTATTACTTGCAAACTGATGACAATAATCAAAATTTAGAAATACGTATCAGAAGTTCATTGTATTTTGAGGTTTAGCAAGATATTTTATGTTTGAAAACTTTAAAAATGTTGCATTATATTTTTTTTTAAATATCTTAACCAAAGATATCAGTAGCATTTAGTTTTATATATATATATATATATATATATATATATATATATATATATATATATAAATGGAAACATTAATTGGTAGCTTATTGTTAGAAAAATATGTATTAATATGTGTATGCTTAATGACAAATTAATAATCAAGTGTTTTTAATATACTTTTCATTCTATTTCTTATGCACTGTGATTTATATAAATTGAGTTTCATATGAGACCAAAATATGACTTATTGAGACTGCAGCATGCTTACTGAAACTTGCAAGTTGCCCTCTGACCTAGTAACTGCTAGCACAGCAATATTCTTGTTTATGCCTTGTGGAAAGGTACTTGAGAAGCAGGTGTTAATCTGCTAGGTCAGAAGCATATGAATAGACAATATACTATTTAATAAATGTAATGATTCCAGCCTTGTTCAGAGGATGGGAACCTCTGCAGCTGCAGTAGTTTAGAGATAAGTTAGACAAAGGCTTTTTAGAAAAATGAACTGCTAGCATTGTGTTCGATTTAGCTATATTTTCTTGAATGTAACATAACAAGTATCTAAATGAAAGTAACTAAGGCCATGTCGTTTTCCTCAGGATCTTTCACATAAAAATTGTTTAAATCAGCAGAAAATTATGGGAAAGATGGTCAGCAGATGATGACCAAAAGGTGATAATTCGTTACGCCAGCATGGTAGGACAGGATTAATTTGATAACCTATAAAAATTAATGCATTTCCTGTTTCTGGTTAGACAAACTCTGTATTAGCACGTTTTTGTCTCCTTGCTGCAAGATTAAAGTGCCTTAACCTGAACCTACCGTGTTTTGATCATTTTTAAAGTATATCTTTTCCTTTGACAGATTGGTCCTTCGAGCCGGAATATGTATCTCTCGCTCTGGACCTAGGACAGAATTGGGCCCGGTGGCATGCATCCGTACGGAGAAGAGGCCAAATCGGCTCTTCTGCTTTGAAAGACCTCCGACTGAATTGTCGTTCGAAAGAGGCCAGCCACTGTTGATCTGGGATTGGAGGACGAGTCAACGATCCGGTGGATCAACTCACGGAGGGTCAGGTAAGGAGGATTTACATTATTTTTGTTTCAAGATCAGGGACTAGTTACAGAACTATTCTTTTTTTGTCAGGTAAATTGCTTTTGCAAATTAGAGACAGAAGAAGGTGTTACTGTTTTTTGTCATAGATCAGGGAAACAGAATAGGTAGACAGTTATTCTAGATAAACTGTGAAAAAGGTGTAGATTTGTGGTACCACGTGATAGAAAGGGTTACGTAACAATTTACAGCTTAGCTAAGACACCAATGGGAAATCAGTGCACAAAAAGTTCCTGGGACACGCCCCTAACTGAAGACGCGAAGTATATGCAATTACAGCGTTCCGATAATGTTAAATATTATACCAAATGGGTCGATAAGTACAAATTCGAGAGTAATTTAGATAAACTCGCACTTATGAAACTTGTAAAACAGTTAAAAATAGACGCGAAAGGCAAATTAAAAAAGCAGAGACAATTAGGATTCCCTCAGGCACACAGGTGGCTTGAGGAAGCAAATCGTAGGGAGCAAAGAATTAAAAATTCAAAAACGATGTTTTTAGACAAAGAAGATAATAATTTAGTAATAGCGACAGCCCCTCCTTCACCCCCTCCACTTCCGTTACCAGAATATGAAGCGAGTGGACGAGCTGATCCACCTCCGCTATACCCAGCTGTCCCTGCAAAAGCACAACCGTTTGTCAGGGATCCCATCGAGACCAGGTCTCGAACACACAACTTGAGGAGGGAAATTGAATTAAATGAGTTAAATAGAGCACCACAAGCTATGAATGAAGAAGAGATATGTCCACTCATAGAAGTACCGAATCCTCAGGCAGTACAGGCAGGACAGGATCAGACTCTTTTAGTTTATAGACCGTGGACACCGGAAGATATCTGGAAAGCCACAGAAGGTATTCCCCACCCAAAAGTGAGTTTTAGGAAGTTTTTAGAAGATTTACAGTGTATGAGATTAAGTTACCATTTGAATGGAGAGGAAGTAGAAAAAGTAGTTAGACAAATTGTAGGTCCAGATTGGCACATGATTTGTGGCAGCTGGAATCCTTGTGACGCACAACTTAGACCACTCCCACATACTGACGCAGAACTGGATGGCAGAGTGAAAGGTCTGACAGACCAAATCTCTGAAAAGTGGAAGCCTAAGGCTGATTGAACTTGTATTAATCAATGCATACAGCAGGAAAAAGAAACAGTAGATGGTACTATGCCAGATTATTAGAATGCTTTAACAATCATAGTGGCATGACAGTTCCTGAAAATCAAGCGAATGATTCCCCGTATGAACAACAATTGAAAAATGCATTTTTGAAAGGGTGCATTGCACCTATTAGTAGCTTCATTACGAAGCATATGATAGATCACCGAACAAGTAGGTTACAGGCCTTACTTGAATATGCTAGACATGCAGAAAGACATTTTAATAGTAAAAAGAAAAAGAAAACCCAAGTGTTTTCAGCAGAAGATAGGTCAGAAGTATTTGTAGTACAAACTGGGAAAAAGGGTAAGAAAAATACCCAGGGAAATAAACAATCTGACAAACGATCAGAAGATTTTGAAGAAAGAAGAAAAAGGGTGAGTGTTTTAAGTGTGGGAAAAAAGGACATTTAGCAAGGGATTGCAGGCTAAATAAGAAGGCGACTACAGAAAATAAGGAGGATGAGGAATGACTATATGATAGTCAAGAATCATTGGGTGAAAGTGAGCAGGAAAAGGTAAGTGTAAATGTGATAGCAGGAGAAGAGGATGTGACACAAGGGGTAGAGGATGTATATGAATACACAGACATAGAAGAAAATGAAATTTTGGACCTAGCTCTTTTGAGCTTAGACCTTTACTTAGCAGACACAAAACCGGAAGTGACGCTTCTGGTAGAGGGGCGGGAAGTTAAATTTTTGTGTGACTCAGGGGCCTCACGCACCCTGATACACCCTTCCAAACTACCGGAAGATACAGAATCACCAGACTATATACTAGTGAAAGCAGCTAATGGACAGCTATATCGGGAGCCACTCTCCCGTGACATTACAATAGTAGACCCTGTTTCAGGGATGACTCAGAAAAGTAAAATTGTAGTTTCTGCAAAATGCCCAGTGAATCTTTTGGGTAGAGATTTAATGCAGATATTTGGCATAGCAGTAGTTCCAACAATGCAGGGTATGGAAGCACAGCAGCAAATAGAAACTTTTGTAGTGCGACCGGAGGGTGAAATGCATTATTGGTACAGCCAGGACTTGGTTACGACTGGTCCAGGGACAGTATCCGAAGAACTAATGAATGTAGCTATCAGCAAGTTCCCCTCCCTAGACACTGACAAACAGCATTTGTTGCATTGCACTCTATATTACTGTAATAGACCAGGTCCTGATAAAGATTATGAACAAGAATTGTTTCAGAACCATGCAAACAGGCTGGTATTGCAAAATTTGTACAGGGATGCAGAAGGGAACAGTGTAGCAAGCTGTTCATTGCCCCAGGAATTTTTAACACTCTACAAATCTAATCGACTGCCCCATGTTAGTTTGACTAAGAATAAAACTTTAAAATGGGCAGACTTAGGTGAGAAAGTCGTGAGGTGGGAAAAACAGACAGAACTAGAACTCTCAGAACAAGGAGTACAGAAACAGAAATTGAATTGGATCACACAGACACACCCAGCTGTACACTCACAGGCTAGTGAGGATAGCTGAGTATTACTATTATTGGAAGAAGAGGAAAAAGCCTTGCGAGACATACCAGACATTCTCTGGTCAGCAGGGAAATCAGATGTAGGACTAATACGAACAGCAGGACTAGTTACCATAATGCCAAAGTCAGCTTTTAGACCTCAGAAAAGACAGCATCCCTTGAGAAAGGATGCAGAAGTAGGAATCAAACCTATCATAGCAGCCTTACTCAAGGAAGGAGTCTTAATAGAATCCCCTGATTCACCATGTAACACCTTTATTTCCTGTCAAGAAAGCAAACGGGGAATGGCGTATGGTCCAAGACTTACAAGCAGTAAATACTGCAGTTATACCCAGAGCACCAACGGTGCCAGATCCACACACCTTACTGAATGATTTAAAGCCAGAACAGAAATATTTTTCAGTGGTAGACATAAGTAATGCATTTTTCTCAATACCGATACACCCTGACAGCCAATATTGGTTTGTATTTACATTTCAGGGAAAGCGGTGCACATATACCAGATTACCACAGGGGTATTGTGAAAGTCCAATGATATTTGCACAAGAAATGGCAAGCAACCTGGCGGGATTTATCCCACCGAAAGGTAGTCAGATTCTACTTTATGTAGACGACATTCTGCTGGCAGCCCCCACCCAGCAAGAATGCAAAGAAGACATGATAGCTTTGTTACAATTTTTAACTACTCAAGGTCACAAAGTAAACAAAGACAAGTTACAGCTATGGAGAAAACAAGTTAAATACTTAGGATATGTAATATCCAAAAAAGGCAGAATATTAGATGAAGACAGAAAAACAGCGATTTTACAAGCACCTAGACCAACTACCAAGAAGGAAATGATGTCCTTCCTGGGAACTACTAATTTTTGTCGGAGTTGGATACCAAACTATGCTTTGGAATCTGCTCCACTGGCTGATTTAATATTTAAAAAGCCGATGGCTGCACAGGATTTATTACAATGGACACATGAAGCAGAAGCAGCTTTCTGTAAGCTGAAACAATTGATAGCATCATCCTTAGTTTTAGGATTACCAAACTACAACAAGCAGTTTATTCAAACTGTAGATTATAAGCAAGGTTATATGACATCAGTGTTGACACAGCAACATGTGGACAAACAACGCCCCATAGCTTATTATTCATCATAGTTAGATCCAGTGGTGCGGTCTTTGCTCCACTGTGTACAAGCAGTAGTTGCAGCTGCAATGGCAGTGCAGGCTTCAGCCTCAGCAGTATTATTCCACCCCCTCACATTGAGAGTGCCTCATGCAGTCGCAATTATTTTACTGCAAGAAAAAGTAGCATATCTTTCTCCAGCTAGGCATCTATGCATGTATGACCATTCTGTTGGGCCAACCTCATATGACAATTGAACGATGCACAACTTTGAATCCGTCAACTTTGCTTCCAACCCCTGTAGATGGCAAACTGCACTGCTGCCTGCAGGAGATTGAGCAAAAGACATTACCTAGACAAGACCTTACGGATGTTCCCTTGGAAGATGCCGAGGTGACATGCTATGTGGATGGCTCGTGCAGTAGGGGTCCTGCAGGACAGAACCTAGTGGGGTATGCAGTCATTTCTGATACTGAAACTTTAGAAGCAAAATCTTTGCCACACAACTTATCTGCACAAGCAGCAGAATTGATTGCCTTAACGAGGGCATGTACCTTAGCAAAAGGTAAGAAAGTGAACATTTATACTGACAGCCAGTATGCTTTTTCTACTGTACGTGTTTTTGCGCAACAGTGGAAAAATAGAGGAATGATAACATCTACTGGTAAACCGATTAATCATGCGCAACTTATTTTAGATTTGTTAGATTCAGTCCAGTTACCTAAGAAAGTAGCTATTTGCAAATGCGTAGCTCATACAAAACAACAGGATAGAATTTCAAAAGGTAATGCACGGGCTGATACAGCTGCAAAGTAGGCAGCTTCAGCCACAGAAACCTTTTCTTTTGAGCGAGGAATTACAACCCTCAGAGACTTTAGATTTAGAAATGTTGAAAACAATGCAGACACTTACTGCAAATCTTGAGAAACAAAAGTGGATAAAACGAGGAGCAATCCTCGAAAAGGGACTGTACATCTCCAAGGAAAAGAAACCGATTTTGCCATCTAATTTATTTAGATATGCAGCGTTGTTGAGCCATGGGCAGAGCCATGTCTCAACAGGGGGGATGGTACAGTTAGTGAATCATGTGTTTACAACCTATGGGTTTACAAACTATACAAAAAAATTTTGTGCGGTATGCCATGTTTGTAACAAGCATCATGCACAAGGGGCATTGAAGCCTAAGCGAGGGAATTTTCCAACACCACCATATCCATTCCATACTATTTGAATGGACTTCATAGAATTGAATAAATGTGAGAATAAGAAATACTGCCTAGTTATTATAGACATGTTTTCCAAATGGGTAGAAGCGTTTCCAACTAAAAACCCAGATGCAGCTACGGTTGCAAAGGTCCTTGTTAAAGAAATTATACCCAGCTTTGGGATACCAGAAAAGATTTGTAGTGATAACGGGACACATTTCGTGAACCAAACAATCCAACAACTTAGTCGTTACTTCGGAATATCGTTAAAGAATCATTGTGCTTATCACCCCCAATCTGCAGGGCTAGTAGAGCGACATAATGGGGTACTGAAGAATAGACTTAGGAAATTGATAGAAGAAACACAGAAAAATTGGGTGCACTGTTTGTCTTTAACATTGTTGAGTATGAGAACTGTTCCAAATGTAAAAGGATTAACTCCTTTTGAAACTTTGTTTGGGAGGGCATATTATACACCTCAGTGGAAACCTCTCATGTCTACAGAGCAGGAGGCTGACAGTTCACTTGCAGGATATATGAGAAGATTTTTGAATAACAAACTTTTGCAGTTAAATTCTGTTTCAGATAAAGAGCAACCAAAATCGGAAGCACCAGTAGCCCCAGGCACTTGGGTCTGGGTGAAGATTGCGAAACGAAAGAATTGGAGCTCTCCGAAGTGGGAAGGTCCGTACCAGGTACTGCTGTCAACACCCACCGCAGTCAAAATCATGGAACGATCTTCTTGGATCCATTTGACACACTGTAAACTGGTTAAAAACTTTGAACTGGACAAAAACTTTGTTACTGTTGCACAACAAGCACAAAATGGCCAGATACAGAGTGAGTAGAGACACTGAGCAATTTCAAAAAACTTGTACGATTGTTTTTGTTGCAATATTGATCACACTGTTCTTTTTGCTGTGGCCATACTTTTTTCCTGCCACAAAGGTTGAACTGATTAGACGTAATGAACCAAACATAGACTGGCATCTGAACTTTAACACTTATCAGGCAATTACACGTGTATACGCAGAGACTTTCAATGTTTCGAACTGCTGGGTCTGTACGGCCATACCAAGAGCATACGGGGGTTTGTTAATGACTGCTATCCCCCTAGGGGTCAATGAGACCTGGGAAAATCTGTTTTTTGACACAGTTGCTATTAAAGCACAAGATAAGGTAGCACTGTATTTGCCTGTGACACAAAAAGGAATTGTATGTTTTATAAAATGACTCCATCCAAGTTGGGTGGAGTAAATGTAATGTTACTGTACAGTACAAATGTTATAGAAAACTAAATGATTTGAGTGGATCTTGTAGTACAGATTACGACTCATTTTTGAAATCTATGCATAAAACTCTTGATCAGGTACAGCACAATCCTGTACTTTTCAAACAGCTATCAGTGATAGATAAGAAAATGTTTCATGCAGGGCAGTCATTTCGTAACAAAGTAATGACAAAAGTAGAGGACTGTTATTTTGTATGTGGGAAAAAGGCATACAAATGGTTACCTGAGAATTAGTCTGGCAGTTGTTTTTTGGGATACCTGGTTCCGGCCATCCGACACACTGCAGCTTTGCCTCAAGGGAGTATTCGAAATACTCGAGATGTAACCAAAACAACTGTTAAGAAACCAGAGAATCCAGTGGGACGAATTGAAGCAGGGTGGAAAGTCCATCGTAATGTGGCAACCAAACTTGTGCACATGGACTTGAGCGATGCTGTTATATCCTGGGCAGGTATATCACCCATGTATGGCGGAGTCAAATCAATATGGGAACTGCGAAAACTGTCTAAACTTCTTGAAATAATGAGTAATGCAACTTTTTCTGCCCTTGAACTGACAACTGATGAACTGAATGCCATGAGAACTGTAGTGCTTCAAAACCGAATGGCTCTTGACTTCACCCTAGTGGCGAGAGGCGGAACTTGTGCTTTAATCAAAGAAGAATGCTGTGCGTTCATTCCTGACCATCAGCATGAGATAAACGACCATCTCGAGGTGATTCAGCAAGTGACGGCCATGACCAAACCAGGCCCAAACCCTCTGACAGAGTTTTTTCAGAATGCCTTTGAGGGGTGGGGCTCCATCTTTATGAACATACTGATTGCTATTGGGGTAGGTTTACTCCTAATAGGAGCTTGTATTTGTTGCGGAATCCCCTGCATGAAGAAATTAATTAAGGAATTCATAGATATATCCGTATCTGAAACTATGTATCAAAGTACTGAATTTGAAGAGCTGCTAGAATGTGAGACGCTTTCATAAAAGTTTAAACTAAATGACTTTCTTAACGCAAATCCTAAATGGAAGAGGTTAGGAAAAGAAGCAAACTGTTTATCCTTTTTTGAAAATAGAATAAAAAGTATTAACAGGAGGGAGATGTTAGAAAAATATGTATTAATATGTGTATGCTTAATGACAAATTAATAATCAAGTGTTTTTAATATGCTTTTCATTTTATTTCTTATGCACTGTGATTTATATAAATTGAGTTTCATATGAGACCAAAATATGCCTTATTGAGACTGCAGCATGCTTACTGAACCTGGCAAGTTGCCTTCTGACCTAGTAACTGCTAGCACAGCAATATTCTTGTTTATGCCTTGTGGAAATGTACTTGAGAAGCAGGTGTTAATCTGCTAGGTCAGAAGCATATGAATAGACAATATACCATTTAATAAATGTAATGATTTCAGACAGACAGCCTTGTTCAGAGGATGGGAACCTCTGCAGCTGCAGTAGTTTAGAGATAAGTTAGACAAAGGCTTTTTAGAGAAATGAACTGCTAGCATTGTGTTCAATTTAGCTATAGTATCTTGAATGCAACATAACAAGTATCTAACTGAAAGTAACCAAGGCCATGTTGTTTTCCTCAGGATGTTTCACATAAAAATTGTTTAAATCAGCAGAAAATTATGGGAAAAATGGTCAGCAGATGATGACCAAAAGGTGATAATTCGTTACGCCAGCATGGTAGGACAGGATTAATTTGATAACCTATAAAAATGAATGCATTTCCTGTTTCTGGTTAGACAAACTCTGTATTAGCACGTTTTTGTCTCCTTGCTGCAAGATTAAAGTGCCTTAACCTGAACCTACCGTGTTTTGATCATTTTTAAAGTATATCTTTTCCTTTGACAGATTGGTCCTTCGAGCCGGAATACGTATCTCTCGCTCTGGACCTAGGTCAGAATTGGGCCGGGTGCATGCATCCGTACGGAGAAGAGGCCAAATCGGCTCTTCTGCTTTGAAAGACCTCCAAATGAATTGTCATTCGAAAGAGGCCAGCCACTGTTTCTGATTTGGGATTGGAGAACAAGTCAACGATCCGGTGGATCAACTCACGGAGGGTCAGGTAAGGAGGATTTACCTTATTTTTGTTTCAAGATCAGGGACTAGTTACAGAACTATTCTTTTTTTTGTCAGATAAATTGCTTATGCAAATTAGAGACAGAAGAACGTGTTACTGTTTTTTGTCATAGATCAGGGAAACAGAATAGGTAGACAGTTATTCTAGATAAACTGTGAAAAAGGTGTAGATTTGCGGTACCATGTGATAGAAAGGGTTATGTAACAATTTACAGCTTAGCTAAGACACCAATGGGAAATCAGTGCACAAAAAGTTCCCGGGACACGCCCCTAACTGAAGACGTGAAGTATATGCAATTACAGCGTTCCGATAATGTTAAATATTATACCAAATGGGTCGATAAGTACAAATTCGAGAGTAATTTAGATAAACTCGCACTTATGAAACTTGTAAAACAGTTAAAAATAGACGCAAAAGGCAAATTAAAAAAGCAGAGACAATTAGGAGTCCCTCAGGCACACAGGTGGCTTGAGGAAGCAAATCGTAGGGAGCAAAGAATTAAAAATTCAAAAACGATGTTTTTAGACAAAGAAGATAATCATTTAGTAATAGCGATGGCCCCTCCTTCGCCCCCTCCACTTCCATTACCAGAATATGAAGCGAGTGGATGAGCTGATCCACCTCCGCTATACCCAGCTGTCCCTGCAAAAGCACAACCGTTTGTCAGGGATCCCATCGAGACCAGGTCTCAAACACACAACTTGAGGAGGGAAATTTAATTAAATGAGTTAAATAGAGCATCACAAGCTATGAATGAAGAAGAGATATGTCCGCTCATAGAAGTACCGAATCCTGAGGCAGTACAGGCAGGACAGGATACGACTCTTTTAGTTTATAGACCGTGGACACCGGAAGATATACGGAAAGCCACAGAAGGTATTCCCCACCCAAAAGTGAATTTTAGGAAGTTTTTAGAAGATTTACAGGGTATGAGATTAAGTTACCATTTGAATGGAGAGGAAGTAGAAAAAGTAGTTAGACAAATTGTAGGTCCAGATTGGCACATGATTTGTGGCAGCTGGAATCCTTGTGACGCACAACTTAGACCACTCCCACATACTGATGCAGAACTGGATGGCAGAGTGAAAGGTCTGACAGACCGAATCTCTGAAAAGTGGAAGCCTAGGGCTGATTGGACTTGTATTAATCAATGCATAGAGCAGGAAAAAGAAACAGTAGATGGTACTATGCCAGATTATTAGAATGCGTTAACAATCATAGTGGCATGACAGTTCCTGAAAATCAAGCGAATGATTCCCCGTATGAACAACAATTGAAAAATGCATTTTTGAAAGGGTGCATTGCACCCATTAGTAGCTTCATTACGAAGCATATGATAGATCACCGAACAAGTAGGTTACAGGCCTTACTTGAATATGCTAGACATGCAGAAAGACATTTTAATAGTAAAAAGAAAAAGAAAACCCAAGTGTTTTCAGCAGAAGATGTGTCAGAAGTATTTGTAGTACAAACTGGGAAAAAGGGTAAGAAAAATACCCAGGGAAATAAACAATCTGACAAACGATCAGAAGATTTTGAAGAAAGAAGAAAAAGGGTGAGTGTTTTAAGTGCGGGAAAAAAGGACATTTAGCAAGGGATTGCAGGCTAAATAAGAAGGCGACTACAGAAAATAATGAGGATGAGGAATGACTATATGATAGTCAAGAATCATTGGGTGAAAGTGAGCAGGAAAAGGTAAGTGTAAATGTGATAGCAGGAGAAGAGGATGTGACACAAGGGGTAGAGGATGTATATGAATACACAGACGTAGAAGAAAATGAAATTTTGGACCTAGCTCTTTTGAGCTTAGACCTTTACTTAGCAGACACAAAACCGGAAATGACACTTCTGGTAGAGGGGAGGGAAGTTAAATTTTTGTGTGACTCAGGGGCCTCATGCACCCTGATACACCCTTCCAAACTACCGGAAGATACAGAATCACCAGACTATATACTAGTGAAAGCGGCTAATGGACAGCTATATCGGGAGCCACTCTCCCGTGACATTACAATAGTAGACCCTGTTTCAGGGATGACTCAGAAAAGTAAAATTGTAGTTTCTGCAAAATGCCCAGTGAATCTTTTGGGTAGAGATTTAATGCAGATATTTGGCATAGCAGTAGTTCCAACCATGCAGGGTATGGAAGCACAGCGACAAATGGAAACTTTTGTAGTGCGACCAGAGGGTGAAATGCATTATTGGAACAGCCAGGACTTGGTTACGACTGATCCAGGGGCAGTAACCGAAGAACTAATGAATGTAGCTATCAGCAAGTTCCCCTCCCTCGACATTGACAAACAGCATTTGTTGCATTGTACTCTATATTACTGTAATAGACCAGGTCCTGATAAAGATTATGAACAAGAATTGTTTCAGAACCATGCAAACAGGCTGGTATTGCAAAATTTGTACTGGGATGCAGAAGGGAACAGTGTAGCAAGCTGTTCATTGCCCCAGGAATTTTTAACACTCTACAAATCTAATTGACTGCTCCATGTTAGTTTGACTAAGAATAAAACTTTAAAATGGGCAGACTTAGGTGAGAAAGTCACGAGGTGGGAAAAACAGACAGAACTAGAACTCTCAGAACAAGGAGTACAGAAACAGAAATTGAATTGGATCACACAGACACACCCAGCTGTACACTCACAGGCTAGTGAGGATAGCTGAGTATTACTATTATTGGAAGAAGAGGAAAAAGCCTTGCAAGACATACCAGACATTCTCTGGTCAGCAGGGAAATCAGATGTAGGACTAATACGAACAGCAGGACTAGTTACCATAATGTCAAAGTCAGCTTTTAGACCCCAGAAAAGACAGTATCCCTTGAGAAAGGATGCAGAATTAGGAATCAAACCTATCATAGCAGCCTTACTCAAGGAAGGAGTCTTAATAGAATCCCCTGATTCACTATGTAACACACCTTTATTTCCTGTCAAGAAAGCAAACGGGGAATGGCGTATGGTCCAAGACTTACAAGCAGTAAATAATGCAGTTATACCCAGAGCAGCAATGGTGCCAGATCCGCACACCTTACTGAATGATTTAAAGCCAGAACAGAAATATTTTTCAGTGGTAGACATAAGTAATGCATTTTCTGGATACCGATACACCCTGACAGCCAATATTGGTTTGCATTTACATTTCAGGGAAAGCGGTACACATATACCAGATTACCACAGGGGTATTGTGAAAGTCCAACGATATTTGCACAAGAAATGGCAAGCAACCTGGCGGGATTTATCCCACCGAAAGGTAGTCAGATTCTACTTTATGTAGACGACATTCTGCTGGCAGCCCCCACCCAGCAAGAATGCAAAGAAGACACGATAGCTGTGTTACAATTTTTAGCTACTCAAGGTCACAAAGTAAACAAAGACAAGTTACAGCTTTGGAGAAAACAAGTTAAATACTAAGGAAATGTAATATCCAAAGAAGGTAGAATATTAGATGAAGACAGAAAAACAGCGATTTTACAAGCACCTAGACCAACTACCAAGAAGGAAATGATGTCCTTCCTGGGAACTACTAATTTTTGTCGGAGTTGGATACCAAACTATGCTTTGGAATCTGCTCCACTGGCTGATTTAATATTTAAAAAGCCGATGGCTGCACAGGATTTATTACAATGGACACATGAAGCAGAAGCAGCTTTCTGTAAGCTGAAACAATTGATAGCATCATCCTTAGTTTTAGGATTACCAAACTACAACAAGCAGTTTATTCAAACTGTAGATTATAAGCAAGGTTATATGACATCAGTGTTGACACAGCAACATGGGGACAAACAACGCCCCATAGCTTATTATTCATCACAGTTAGATCCAGTGGCGCGGTCTTTGCCCCACTGTGTACAAGCAGTAGTTGCAGCTGCAATCAGCCTCAGTAGTATTATTCCACCCCCTCACATTGAAAGTGCCTCATGCAGTTCCAATTATTTTACTGCAAGAAAAAGTAGCATATCTTTCTCCAGCTAGGCATCTTTCTTGTATGACCATTCTGTTGGGCCAACCTCATATGACAATTGAACGATGCACAACTTTGAATCCGTCAACTTTGCTTCCAACCCTTGTAGATGGCAAACCGCACTGCTGCCTGCAGGAGATTGAGCAAAAGACATTACATAGACAAGACCTTACGGGTGTTCCCTTGGATGATGCCGAGGTGACATGCTATGTGGATGGCTCGTGCAGGAGGGGTCCTGCAGGACAGAACCTAGTGGGGTATGCAGTCGTTTCTGATACTGAAACTTTAGAAGCAAAATCTTTGCCACACAACTTATCTGCACAAGCAGCAGAATTGATTGCCTTAACGAGGGCATGTACCTTAGCAAAAGGTAAGAAAGTGAACATTTATACTGACAGCCAGTATGCTTTTTCTACTGTACATGTTTTTGTGCAACAGTGGAAAAATAGAGGAATGATAACATCTACTGGTAAACCGATTAATCATGCGCAACTTATTTTAGATTTGTTAGATTCAGTCCAGTTACCTAAGAAAGTAGCTATTTGCAAATGCGTAGCTCATACAAAACAACAGGATAGAATTTCAAAAGGTAATGCACGGGCTGATACAGCTGCAAAGCAGGCAGCTTCAGCCACAGAAACTTTTCTTTTGAGCGAGGAATTACAACCCTCAGAGACTTTAGATTTAGAAATGTTGAAAACAATGCAGACACTTACTACAAATCTTGAGAAACAAAAGAGGATAAAACGAGGAGCAATCCTCGAAAAGGGACTGTACATCTCCAAGGAAAAGAAACCGATTTTGCCATCTAATTTATTTAGATATGCAGCATTGTTCAGCCATGGGCAGAGCCATGTCCCAACAGGGGGGATGGTACAGTTAGTGAATCGAATGTTTACAACCTATGGGTTTACAAACTATACAAAAAAAATTTTGTGCAGTATGCCATGTTTGTAACAAGCATCATGCACAAGGGGCATTGAAGCCTAAGCGAGAGAATTTTCCAACACCACCATATCCTTTCCATACTATTTTAATGGACTTCATAGAATTGAATAAATGTGAGAATAAGAAATACTGCCTAGTTATTATAGACATGTTTTCCAAATGGGTAGAAGCGTTTCCACCTAAAAACCCAGATGCAGCTACAGTTGCAAAGGTCCTTGTTAAAGAAATTATACCCAGATTTGGGATACTGGAAAAGATTTATAGTGATAACGGGACACATTTCGTGAACCAAACAATCCAACAACTTAGTCGTTACTTCGGAATATCGTTAAAGAATCACTGTGCGTATCACCCCCAATCTGCAGGGTTAGTAGAGCGACATAATGAGGTACTGAAGAATAGACTTAGGAAATTGATAGAAGAAACACAGAAAAATTGGGTGCACTGTTTGTCTTTAGCACTGTTGAGTATGAGAACTGTTCCAATTGTAAAGGGATTATCTCCTTTTGAAACTTTGTTTGGGAGGGCATATTACACATCTCAGTGGAAACCTCTCATGTCTACAGAGCAGAAGGCTGACAGTTCACTTGCAGGATATATGAGGAGATTTTTGAATAACAAACTTTTGCAGTTAAATTCTGTTTCAGATAAAGAGCAACCAAAATCGGAAGCACCAGTAGCCCCAGGCACTTGGGTCTGGGTGAAGATTACGAAACGGAAGAATTGGAGCTCTCCGAAGTGGGAAGGTCCGTACCAGGTACTGCTGTCAACACCCACCGCATTCAAAATCACGGAACGAGCTTCTTGGATCCATTTGACACACTGTAAACTGGTTAAAAACTTTGAACTGGACAAAAACTTTGTTACTGTTGCACAACAAGAACAAAATGGCCAGATACAGAGTGAGTAGAGACACTGAGCAATTTCAAAAAACTTGTAATGATTGTTTTGTTGCAATATTGATCACACTGTTCTTTTTGCTGTGGCCATACTTTTTTCCTGCCACAAAGGTTGAACTGATTAGACGTAATGAACCAAACATAGACTGGCATCTGAACTTTAACACTTATCAGGCAATTACACGTGTATACGCAGAGACTTTCAATGTTTCGAACTGCTGGGTCTGTACGGCCATACCAAGAGCATACGGGGGTTTGTTAATGACTGCTATCCCCCTAGGGGTCAATGAGACCTGGGAAAATCTGGTTTTTGACACAGTTGCTATTAAAGCACAAGATAAGGTAGCACTGTATTTGCCTGTGACACAAAAAGGAATTGTATGTTTTTATAAAAATGACTCCATCCAAGTTGGGTGGAGTAAATGTAATGTTACTGTACAGTACAAATGTTATAGAAAACCAAATGTTTTGAGTGGATCTTGTAGTACAGATTACGACTCATTTTTGAAATCTATGCATAAAACTCTTGATCAGGTACAGCATAATCCTGTACTTTTCAAACAGCTATCAGTGATAGATAAGAAAATGTTTCATGCAGGGCAGTCATTTCGTAACAAAGTGATGACAAAAGTAGAGGACTGTTATTTTGTATGTGGGAAAAAGGCATACAAATGGTTACCTGAGAATTGGTCTGGCAGTTGTTTTTTGGGATACCTGGTTCCGGCCATCCGACACACTGCAGCTTTGCCTCAAGAGAGTATTCGAAATACTCGAGACGTATCCAAAAAGACTGTTAAGAAACCGGAGAATCCAGTGGGACGAATCGAAGCAGGGTGGAAAGACCATCGTAATGTGGGTACCAAACTTGTGCACATGGACTTGAGCGATGCTGTTATATCCTGGGCAGGTATATCACCCATGTATGGCGGAGTCAAATCAATATGGGAACTGTGAAAACTGTCTAAACTTCTCGAAATAATGAGTAATGCAACTTTTTCTGCCCTTGAACTGATAACTGATGAACTGAATGCCATGAGAACTGTAGTGCTTCAAAACCGAATGGCTCTTGACTTCACCCTAGTGGCAAGAGGCGGAACTTGCACTTTAATCAAAGAAGAATGCTGTGCGTTCATTCCTGACCATCAGCATGAGATAAATGACCATCTCGAGGTGATTTAGCAAGTGTCGGCCATGACCAAACCAGGCCCAAACCCTCTGACAGAGTTTTTTCAGAATGCCTTTGGGGGGGGGGGGGCTCCATCTTTATGAACATACTGATTGCTATTGGGGTAGGTTTACTCCTAATAGGAGCTTGTATTTGTTGCGGAATCCCCGGCATGAATAAATTAATTAAGGAATTCATAGATATATCCGTATCTGAAACTATGTATCAAAGTACTGAATTTGAAGAGCTGCTAGAATGTGAGACGCTTTCATAAAAGTTTAAACTAAATGACTTTCTTAACTGCAAATCCTAAATGGAAGAGGTTAGGAAAAGAAGCAAACTGTTTATCCTTTTTTGAAAATAGAATAAAAAGTATTAACAGGAGGGAGATGTTAGAAAAATATGTATTAATATGTGTATGCTTAATGACAAATTAATAATCAAGTGTTTTTAATATGCTTTTCATTCTATTTCTTATGCACTGTGATTTACATAAATTGAGTTTCATATGAGACCAAAATATGCCTTATTGAGACTGCAGCATGCTTACTGAAACTTGCAAGTTGCCCTCTGACCTAGTAACTGCTAGCACAGCAATATTCTTGTTTATGCCTTGTGGAAATGTACTTGAGAAGCACTTGTTAATCTGCTAGGTCAGAAGCATATGAATAGACAATATACCATTTAATAAATGTAATGATTCCAGACAGATGGGAACCTCTGCAGCTGCAGTAGTTTAGAGATAAGTTAGACAAAGGCTTTTTAGAGAAATGTACTGCTAGCATTGTGTTCAATTTGGCTATAGTATCTTGAATGTAACATAACAAGTATCCAACTGAAAGTAACCAAGGCCATGTTGTTTTCCTCAGGATGTTTCACATAAAAATTGTTTAAATCAGCAGAAAATCATGGGAAAGATGGTCAGCAGATGATGACCAACAGGTGGTAATTCGTTACGTCAGCATGGTAGGACAGGATTAATTTGATAACCTATAAAAATGAATGCATTTCCTGTTTCTGGTTAGACAAACTCTGTATTAGCACGTTTTTGTCTCCTTGCTGCAAGATTAAAGTGCCTTAACCTGAACCTACCGTGTTTTGATCATTTTTAAAGTATATCTTTTCCTTTGACACTTATACAAACAAAATCATTAATAACACTGAAAGAGTGTTTATTCTTCACGTACTTTACATAAGCATGTTCAAGTAGAAAATAAATTAAACCCATTATATCTGTGTTCACTGAAATAACAGAAAATTCGTAAATATTGATGCTGTGTGCAAACAGAATAAACAGCCAATAATAAGTGCATTGAAGAGAAAATCTAATTTTATGTTATAATACACAGTATTTGCAAAACTTGAAGCCATAAGTCATGTAATCTGAGCAATAAAATAGAACTTGGTATACACAATGAACAATATATTCCAGAAATTATTCCTCAGAATATAGGTAATCATCATTCTATAATACCATTAAAATATTGACACTTTTTATCTTTATTTCCTTTTATGTTCTCATACCTTGTAGCATCAATTCTATTCATTTATTAATGTTCGTGCCCCTTTTGTGTGACATCTTAATTCTTTAGGTTGCCTGGTAAACTATAGCTATCCAACAAATTATTGCTGTCTGTTTGGATGACTGTTCTTGTTGGAATGTTTTATGCCATGGTGAGTTTCACCTCAGAGTGTTGTACTGTGCAAGCCAGCAGTGTAATCTTTGTTTTTTTCCCCTTTTGTCCACTGTGATTCAACTGTTGAGTTGCTATATATAATTTTGAGGAGTTGAGGGAGAGCCCTCCACATCAAGGGTGCAGGATGGACTTGCCTCCCCCTACAAACAAATATATTTTTTTCAAATTTTACAGGTTTTTCATCCCACTGTCTTTGAAATTCAATTTACAGTAAATGGTGAGCCAAAAAAAAAAAAAAAGATTGCTGATGGCTCATAGGTAAACACATAAACTATACATAACAAATTATAAATTAAAATTTGGAAGGCAGTCCTGTGGCCCTTTTTGCTGTGATTTCTTTATATCTTGATATTAACTGCTAAAAAAGATGCTCCTTGCTTTAGCTCAAGGTATTCATTACAGCAGTTAAGCTTCAAAATGATATATCCAAAAGGTAACCTTGTAGAAAAGGCCACACAACGCAGAAGTGCTTTTCTCCAATTTAATAGAAAACAAATCCAACAATAACGCAGTTCAACACATATATATGTTTTCGTTTCATAAGACTTCATCAGATGTAGACTGGATAAAACAATGATTGTTTTATCCAGTCTGCATCTGATGAAGTCTTATGAAACAAAAACGTATATATGTGTTGAACTGTGTTATTGTTGGATTTATTGTTTTCTATTAAATTGGTGAAAAGCACTTCTGCATTGTGTGGCCGTTTCTACAAAGTTACCTTTTGGATTTATCAGTGACTGTTGGTGCCTTTTAGCAACTTTTTGTGTTTCTTCAAAATGATATGCTATCTAAGTACCATGTACACTTCAGTAATACAGTTACAGAGAAATTTGCAACAGCTCTTTGGGACATATGGTTACAACAAGTGAACAGGTTCTTGGATATTATTTACTGTAGTACTCCAGGGTTCAAACCTCTTCACATCATCGTGTTATAAGGCAACCACAGCGAAACGTAAACATAGGTGTAATATATCACCTAACTGGGAATGTATACTACTCACTTCACAATCCCCCTTTGTGAAGTCCCCTTCAGTGGTACCCAACTGCAGATTGCAGAATCAAATTGGTTTACAGGCTGTACACATAAAACATAAATAATGTAGTTAAACCGAACTAAATACACTGATAAAAAATACATTTCCCTTACCACAAGATACACACCTCAGAACTTTGTAGGCAATCTACGTCTGAAAGGTGATTGTGTATTTCTTGTTTTGCAGAGCATCTGGTTCTCTTGATGGAAATGCATCAAATGTTCTCATTAAATCTTGTATTGAAGCTGGTCTGTCAAAATATTTCTGTTGCAGAAATGTAGAATATAGGACAAGTTAAATATGTTCAACTTATTTCTGCTACAACAATACAATATTGGATACCAGCACAGGGTCACTATTCAGCATAATTTCATTCAAAATACATTTTGTTGAAAGCACAATATAGTTAATTGCACTGTTGTAAACAGTTTGGAGCCAGAAAGAACATGTACTGACAGCAGTGTGACCAGTACTAGCTGGATATATTCTGTTTTTAATTCTGAAATTGACTAAAGTTAAATATTATGATACATCAAGTCCTTCTTCTAGTATCTATCTAGCTTTATTTCAAAGAAAATGGCTATAGAAGTGACAAGTCCTTTGACAAAACAGACTTCAACAGTGACATCTTATAGCCTGTGGATTGAAGAAATGCAGAATGGCACATAAAACAGCCCAGCAAACGCTAACAGCTCTTCAGCATTTGAAACTGTGGACCACAAATCAAACCAGCTTGACTCAGAATGATACCTAGTGTTACCAAACTACTCTGCTGGTGTCTTCAGTCTTTCTTCATTAAACTGATACCATTTGCTGCAGTCTTACTTATTGAAAGTTATGTAGTTGTTAGGGTTCCTTGTGGTTGGTTCTGGTGCTTATTCATAATTACTGGCTTGCTTTTAAAAACTGTTCTTTGGGGTTTGGTTGGATAAAATAAGTATGTCAGTCTACTTCATAAAGTAGCTATCTGTAAAAAAACAAAACTATTCCAACAGAATAACAAAGAGAGACAACTTTATTTGGTTTATTTGTAGCTGAATGTATCTTCTCAAGTAACTCCCTGCAGTCTGCAACTCAACTTCTTCTAGTAGAAATTTATCTAATCTGTTCTTTTGTAGGAAAACCCTGTTGGATTTTCGCCTGTGTGACCTCTTTCTGCAACTAATGTAGAGATCCTGACTAATGTTCTATGCAGAAGATTGTGATTGTGTCGCTGATCATAACCTGCTTATTATACCATGATCCCCCCAAAACGTGCACGCTGATTGGCCAGCGTGCCCGTTGTAAATCGAGTTATACTAATGGAAAAAGGTCCGGTCGCTCGGACTTTTTTCCATTAGTATAACTCGTTTTTTTTAAACACTGTCTCGCTATGTTAAATGGGTTTAACATAGCGAGACAGCTTTAAAATAAGCAACAGAGATCTCCGTTGCTTATTTTAAAGCTGTCTCGCCATGTTAAACCCATTTAACATAGCGAGGCAGTGTTTAAAAAGCAACGGAGAAAGCAAGATCTCCGTTGCTTTTTGAGTCTCGCTATGTTAAATGAGTTTAACATAGCGAGACAGTTTAAAATAAGCAACGGAGATGTCCGCTGCTTATTTTAACTGTCTCGCTATGTTAAACTCATTTAACATAGCGAGACAAAAAGCAACGGAGATCTTGCTTTCTCCACAGCTTTTGCTCAACTCTGATGTACTGCGCAGGCGCGCAGTACATCAGAACTGCCGCGGATGCCAGACATCTGCGGAAGGGCAGTAAACAGGCATTATACTATGCCATTATTTAAGAAAAGTAACAGTTTCTATTCTTAAATAATGTCATGGTATAATAGCAATAACCCACGCCTGGGTGTGGGTAATGCTAAATTTACCCACGGTTGGCTTTGTTTGGTCCCTCGGGCTTCGCATCCATGTCAATTACCCATAATAAAGGGTTATAATTGGTGAAATGGTCATAATTCTTTGTAGTACATGGAGCTTTATCTTCTCCATGAATTATTAGTTATAGAGGTAAAATTGCCATATGTTTTGCCAGCATTAAAAGCCATGAAACACTTAGTGAGTGCAGACAAGAGAAGTAGTGTGACACAGTGTGTTACATTTACACTCACCTTTAATGCCACCCAACAATTTTATATTTTCATAGTACATCCAGATTCTTGCTTCATATTTTAGGTCTGTTCCTTATAACATCTGTGATTTTTGGACAAACCACTGATGATTGAAGTTGCTAAATAATGACATACATTTGAGTTTCAGAGTTCATATCCTAGATTATGCAGGTGAACAGATCCTCTTATTCTAGTAATTTTCTAAGATTTTTACAGGAAGCTAGGGACACATTAAGGGTACAGACAGCAGGTAGAAACAAATCCTTTGTTCTGTCACTGTTATTTGCTAGTCAGCACAGGGTACACCCCGACTTTAACAACATAAGCAGGGGGTGCTTAACATTTGTTGAGGCTGGGTCACGTCACGTGCCACTCTGGTGCTTAACTGGTTTGTCTTTTTCAGAATATCCGAGTGTAATCACTAGGCTCCATGCACTGCATGTATTTTGCTGCTAGCATTAACATTCTGTTTACTGTGAGTCATGCAGCTGTGTATTTTTACTAATATTATATCTGTAGGTGTTCCTTATCTCATGTATGTAAGACCCTCTACACTACAATCTCTTTATCTACCATGGATAACCAAGTGCTATTCATGTTATTAGTCCATTATTCTTGTTTTACTTAATTTCATCACCTGTTGACCAAGGTTAGCCCACAGCATACTGCATATTGTTTTTGATATGTATATCTTGTTAATAACCTGTTTTACTTTATTCCATATTTGTCTCTTGGCTTCAGTCATGACTAATAATACCTCACATACCCAGTTATTAAGCAAATAAATAATTAAATAAACTGATTCATTATTCAGAAAGATTTAGAAAACTGTTGCATCATTTTCTTTGCAAAATATCAGAGGCATGATAAACCACTAGCCAGTCTAGTAATACAGAATCTCTGTTACAAAAAACTGTTTTCTGATTATATTATATGCCATATTTGACATTTAATCAATCAGCATTATAGGAGTAAATTTATCACTAGTCACCTTAACCAGCTGCTAATTAGCACCATACTCACATAATCTGATCAGTGCCTAATTAGTAGGGCCTGCCTTAGGTGAATGGCACCCTAGGTGAAGACCTCACTGGTGTCCCCCACCCACCGCATCCCTCAGGCTTTCCCGTCCCCCACCATCATGGGCTCCCTTCATAGTCAGTTTACCTTTTTTCTACATTTTCATACATTTTGTGTTATTATTCACCCTTTTCCCACATCTCATCAATGCACCTTAACTGGGCCAAGCTGGACTGTAAATAACTGTGGAGGAAGTGAGTGAATTAAGCCGAGCCATTGGTTTTACACATATTCTGACAATCGTTTTAGACTTTTTCCCTGTTCCTTTTTGATTCAATAATGTCCTGAAAAAAATCATGAATAAGGACAGAAATTCATTCTTGCTCGTCAGTCTTGCTTTTTATTGCATTCTTTCAGCACACCCCTCCTGGGAGTGACTGCACTGTAACAACAATAAAAGAAAACTGAACTAAGCCTTAGTTTTTCTACATTTTCTGAGATACATTTTAGAGTTTTTTCTACCATTTTGACTTAATGATGCCTTAGTCTTACTCCTTGGCTTTCCTTTTTCCTTTATCCTTTTCACATACCCTAACTGGCCAAGAGTGCAGTGTAATATATATGGCATAAATAAGTAATAACATTAAGCTAGGGGTTTGGAAACTGTTAGGCCCCCAGAAGCCATGGGGTTACAGATGCTTTGAGGTGCATTTTAGATCTATCTTACAATCTTTTGATTAATTTATGGTCTGAACAAAAAATTATGGGCAAGGAAAAAACTCACCTTTTTTTAAAGTTGTATAATTGTAAAACATCAACAAAAGGGTGCATCTCCAAGATGGTGCTAACCTCAATCTCAAATTCTTTAGGACCTTAATATTGGAAATAATTCCCTTTTTGATTCTTAGATCCACTGTCTCTGTTAATACGGATCGCAGCAGGCCCATTGCAAGCAATGTTAAGTACAGACAGAGTCAGATAGTACCAACCTGGAGATACACCCTTTTGTTGATGTTTTATGAATATTCATGCTTAACAGCACCATCAGATGTGGTGAGTGAGATGCTGTATACAGGAGTTAACTGATGTGGACCCCTTAGTGTGTGGTTTTAAGCTGTGTCTGACAAAATAATAGTTCATAATAATCTGAGAGGACAACAAATGTTTGTGAGGATGCACAAATCCCATGTGGCAATAGCCTGTCTGGCTTCCCCCACAAAAAAATAAGTCACCTTCTGTGTATCCCTCTGGTAAGTGACTGTTAAACTGGAATGAAGGCACAAATTGCCACTATCATACATTTCAAGTAGCTGCTGTCAAACTTATATACAGCATGCCTCCTCACTCCAACCCCAAAAAGAAAGTCATCTACTGTTTGTTACTATGATATCACACTGGGACAAACACAACACAGTAACATAGGTTCATAGGTTGGTACTGGGCTATCTGCCCGAAGGCATATATTAGCCCAGCCATGTTGTGCGGTATTCACCGCCCCTTTAATAGTTCCCGAGACCCTTGTACTAGCAGCTAGTACCCTTGGCCCCTATCTAGTAGTGCTGTTGGTGTGATCCCCGGTGTGAACTTTCTGTTACCCATCCACTCATCAAGGTTCCTCTTGAAGAGTGATAGTGAGGGGCTCTGTCTTATGTAGATCGGGACCATGTTCCATAGTAAGGAAAGTCTCTGCGAAGGAAATCTATCCCTCCAGCATGTTCTATTCATTGTTGTGTTGAGGTTTATATCCCTAGAGCGTGTAGCTCGAGTAGATTTGGTTTTGCTAAGATGAAACATGTTCAACAATTCTGGATTGGACATGGCTCTGTAAGTTAGACAAAGATCGCCTCTGAGAAAGAGGTATGCAACAGAGAACAGTCTTAGCTTTTTCAATCATGCTGCATAGGGCAACTGTTTGAGGCCAGTAATCCTCTTGGTTAGGTACCTCTGTGGTCTCTCCAGCTGCTGGAGATGTCTAGCCAGGTACATTCCAATTGGTACATTGTACTCAATAATGGGTCTGATGTGGAAAGAGTAGAGGGGCACCATTACATCCTTAGATCTTGATGCGAACCCCTTTTGTGATCAGATAGGTCACATAGAAGGATTTTCTAACCACTTTGACAATATGGTTATCAAAGGAAAGCTGACTATCTACTTGGGTCCCTAGATCCCTTACTTCTTCTTCAGAGTTCAGGAGATTACCTCCTATGTTGTAGTTTGCAGGTACTCTGTTTTTTCCAAAGGGGATTACTATGCATTTTATTGCATTTAGCTTGAGACCATGGCTCTGACACCATGCATCAGTCTCATTTAGGCCCTTCTGGAGGATCTCCATGTCAGCCGGAGACACTATTATAGCACCCAGTTTGCAGTCGTCCGCAAACTTAGTCAGTCACAGCCCTTCCGTGCTTGCCTGTACTTCTGAGAAGTATATGCCAAACAGAAGGGGCCCCAGGACAGAGCCCTGAGACACACCACTCATTACTGGTGTGGATTCAGACATAGATCCCGCTACTCTTACTTTATGGGATCTGTCTGAGACCAGTTTGTGATCCATCTTATGACGTAAGGGTTTATGCCCAGGCTGGTGAGCTTATCAATAATACCTGAATGGGGAATGGTGTCAAATGCTTTAGCATTTAACATATTTCATCCAGTTGCTGTCAGATTTATAACATAATACCTTCTTACTTCAACTCCTAAAAAATTAACCACCTGTATATGCATCCAATGTATGAATGTCAGGAAAGTAAAAAAAACAATGACAAACACATTTTTTTTGTTCTTAACAAGTCACTACAATTAGGCAAGCTATAGTGACTTTCTGTGCACACCACTGAAGTCTGCCTTGAAAGCTAAAGAAATAAATGACCAGAATGTCCACCCCCTTACCAAGCTACAACAACCTTTATTCACACCTCTGAATTTCAGACCAGGTGAGGTTTAGGGCAGATGCCATTACTAAGTTTATGTCAAAATCCTCTTATACAGCCTAGATTGTAGGGACCTGAGGTCTGGCTGTTCTGTGTAGCATTTTATGCCTTATTTTTCAAAGATAATGACTTCTTATTTTTTTACACCTACCCAGAAGTGAATTATGTATGTGCACTGCATTATCATGTGCCTCCACAGATAAAAATCAGTGATATTATTTTCATACACACACTGCACACTTACCTAAAGTGAAATTCTTTTGCATATTGGAGAAAGACAGAGCACATGGGAAAACCTATACAGGTACAGAGAAGCCCGTCAAACTCCATACAAAAGAAAGTACAGCCAGAAACTAAATTTGAGGCGTACACTGTTAGATGGCAACATTACTCACTTCACTACTGTGTCAGTAAGCCGATACCTTCCCACACATCTGGCCCATCTAATCTACAGGAATAAATAAGTCAGATGTGCTCAGAGCTGATTAAAATAAATGAAACATTGGAGTATGTCAACTCAAAAAATTAAAAACTGGAAAAATGGAAGAAGCTTTAAACATATATTTAGATGAGATGATAAAAACTACAAAACTCAAAGGTAGAAATGAAGAAAAAGCTGGCTGGGTATGTTGCTGTTCAAGAAGAAATGTTTCAGAAATGGTAGACTTAGATGACAGAGCACATAAAGAAAATATGAGATTTTCTGCTATACCAGACTGTATTAATTTTATGAAGGTACTAAGAAGCAACTGGACTGGTACGCCACATCAGGAACTGTTAATTGAAAGGGCACACCATGTATATGCTCCAAACCTGGCCATGAGAAAGCAGCCAAGGTCTACATTAGTAAGGACACAATCATACTAGCAAATAGAGTTGATCTTAACAAAATTGTGGCAGAAGGGCAAAGTATAAAAAAATTAGAGACAACAGAGTGTTTGTAAAAATGATTGTTCACTGTACACCAGACAGAAGAGAAGCAAATTTATCCCAATAATAAGAGAATATTGAGAGGTAGGTGTGGGATTTAAGCTGCTGTATCCAGCTGTCTTTAGAGTGTTTGTCCTGAAGGATCAAAGTCCTTTGTTTTAAGTTAAAGAGGAAATACAAAAGTTTATCCAAGAAAAGTTTGTCAGCAAGCAGGAGGGGACTCTACTTCTCATTCTTCTGACAGTAAGGTTCACAGAGAGACTTTGCCAGTGAAATCTTTGCCAATGTTCTAAAATAAAATGCTTGAGAGACAGAAAAAAGCACAGCAGTTGACTAGAAAAATCAGCAATACCTTAGACTTGAATCAGAGCCTGGTGTTAGGAGATGGAGATTACCAGGTGGAAAACCAGCAACTCTGAAATTAGTGAACAAATGGAAGATTAAAAAGCATCTTATCACATTTGTGAAATATGGTAATGTAAGAAAAAGTGGCTGAAAAACACTTGACTTTTGTTGACTGTTAAACTTGTTAGTGGACAATAAAGCATATACCCCACTTTATATCATTAATGTTAGGAAGAAAGGTAAAATGGAGAAAACTAACTGTAAGGAAAACTATTTTTGTACTTATTAGCATTTGTATAAAACATTTCATGATATAAACTGTGTGTTATATACAGTAAAATACTTTTGTGTAGTGTGCAGTCAGGGGTGTTTTAAATGTGTGGGGACTATTTTCGGTGAATGTGTGTGTTAAAGTTATTAAAATAAACAAGTACTTTTTTAGTTGTAAGAAATACAGGTTTTATAGTATAACAAGAGAAAGACGGCTGGATAAAAGTAAGTTTAATGTTCATATGCTGTGATCATGGGCTGCTGGACTGGGGTGGGGTGTAAAAGTGCACTGATTATATTATATGAAGAATATTTTACAGGGGTGAATGTCTAGATTATTATCTTTGGCTTAAGCTTTGAGCATGAGTTTTGTAAACATGTAGGCTTTAAAAATAAGACAAAATGATGAAAGTCATGAAAATTTTCTAACAACTGTAAAGATATTGGCTTGTTTTCCAGTGGCAAATGTCCATTGGAGTTGAGATGTCTGCAACTGAGGGCAGCTGTGCATTCTTTTCTGAGTGAAATTTACAAAGACGCATTGCTGATTACAGTTTCATGGAGGCAAGTCTGCAAGTGCAAGCAGTTAATCTCAACAATTCTAAAAATTCTTTGCTGATGGAAATACAAAATTTAAAGGTACAATGGCAAGCAATTCAGTGAAAAAACAAAGTTTGAAATTATGGGAAGTGAATGAAATGTAACAACCTCCCTAGCAGCCTTAATACTTCCATGCACTTAATAGAACAGTATACAATTTAGTTTTATTCAAAGATAGCCAGTGACGTCTTCTTAGGACTATAAGTTCATGTTTTCTGAAAGCATAAAAGTTGTTTTTCCTATCTAGGAGGGGAAGAGAGATAAGAAAATAACAGACAGCAATCAGTGTAAGTGGGAGTACATGCTGTAGCATGCATGTTAGCATGCATAACCTTAATTTTAGGTTAGGTAATGCTTGTAGTTGCAGCCATCAATTTGGGGCAAATGTTCCCTTCTGGAGCATTAAACTTTATGTTTTGAAGACGTATATGGTTTTGTACATCTGTTCCAAATTACTAGGGCTGAGGGTATTTGTATTTAGTGTTTTGTGTGAAGGTTTTCATTAAAACAAAAGTCTTGAAAATGTGACATAGGTTCAAATGGAGATGAGAAGAAACAACTGTACAAAATATCAGCCTGCCAAATATTAGTATATGCATGCAACACAAAAGCTGAAATGTACATTCAAAAAACTGTCACTTATAATAGGTGAGAACAATAGCTTTTCATCACAATGGCTATGCTGTGCATATTATCCTGGAACATGAATGGCATTACAAGTACAGATAAAAAGAAAAGAGTACTTAATTATATTAAGAAATGAAAAGTGCAAATAGTAATGCTGCAGGAAACACATTTAGAAAGAAATGAGCATGTGAATTTGACAAAGAGTGGATATCAGAATGGATATTCAGCAGAATATCAGGGACAGAGGAAAGGAGAGTAATTATAATAATTGCTAAAGGGGCTCCAATAGTGATAGATGATGAAAAAAGGACAAAAATGATAGAGGTGTGGTGGTAAGGTGCTGTTGGCAAGAGAAGAGGATTACAATAGCATGCATTTATATTTCAACAAAAATTGTTATCATGGGGCTTAAGAACATTTTTGGAGAAGTAATCAGTTTTCAACAGGGAATATTATTTATGGGTAGGAACTGGAATTTGATTTGCAATAATAAAACAAAAGAGGGTAGATGTATGAAGAAATTTATGAAAATATTTGGTATGTAAGATATGAATTCAGTAGTAGGAACTCGAACAGAATTTACATATTACTCTCCAAGGTAAAATAACTGTGATGAACCAGATAGAAATTATATTTTGCAGGAGCATGTGCATTTCATTGAAAGCTTTGAGATATAGCCAATAACCACTTCTGATCATGCATCAATAAAAACTAAGATAAAAAAACGCAGGGTAACGAAATAAAAAATAAGATACTGGCAGTTTTCCACCTACCTGTTAAAAGGAGAGCAATTTATGGAATGGGTAGTGGAAATTATTCAAGAGTTATTAGAGAAGATAGAAATATTTTCAGAATTTATAGCTAGTGACTGAGATAAAATGAAAATAGAGTATAAAAATAGGGTCAAAATAAAACAGAAAGAGATATAGTTAAGAAGTAATAAAATTACTTAGAGCAGCTGATAAAGTTTAAAGTGTTGCAGAATAAAGGGAATTTCACAGAACAAGAGGAGAAGTAAATACAGAGTGATAAAGAGAAAATAATGAAGTATATGGATAATATGCAGCAGTTTAGAAACTTGTAGTTAAGTGACTTTTTTTGATAACTCCAGAGCACAAAAACTTTTAGCACAAATGACCCAGGCAACAGAATGTTGAAAGGGTTGCTTCCAAACCTAGAGAACCTATAACAAGAAAAATAACCAGAGATCCTGTACAGGTTTTAGAGATATTCAGGAAGTTTGATGAAAATTTGTACAAAGCAGAGAAATGTGTAAATCAAGAAAGAGTACACACAAAAATATTTATGGAAGACTTAATTATGCCACAGTCAGAGGTAGACGAGGCTCAGCAACTAACGATTAAGATAAGAGGTGATGAGAAAAAAACAGTGATGTATAATCAATCATCAGAAAAGTCTCCAGGAACAGATGGTATTCCTGTGGAAGTTTGGAAATTAGGAGAGAAGAAAGTGAAAAAGATCTGGAAGATTTTATTTAATAGCATTTTAAAAGGAGGGGAAGCACCAATATCGCAAAAGAAAGCTGTGGTGGGTGTGTTACCTAAAGATGGCAAAGACCCTTCAGACCCAGCTTCATATAGACCAATTTAATGCTAAACCATGATTATAAAGCATTTATATGTCAATACTAGCTTAAAGAATGGCAAAAGTGTTGCCAGTTTTGATAGATATAGATCAGTGTGGTTTCGTGGTGGGCAGGCAAACATTTGACAACATTAATAGAACAACAATGATCTAGAGGAAAGCAGAATGTAGGAAAATACCTGTGTTGTTGGTGGGTCTTGATACAGAGAAAGCATTTGACAGAGTAAGCTGAGATTTTATGAGTAGGACATTGGAAGCATTTGCATTCCTGACACAATAATAAGGCTAATGAGACAGATATATAAGGATCTGAGGCAAGAATTAAAGTGGGAGGGTTCCTCTCAGATAAGTTGCATTTAAACAGACGAACCCAAGCAGGGGTTTCCTCTTTCCCCTTTATCTGCTTTATAATTAGAGCCATTGGCAGATAAAATAAGGAACTCAGAAACAGAAGGATATAATTGGTATGGTCATCAAGAAAAGTTGGCTTTATTTGCCGATGATATTATTTTGCACATCCATGTTGTGGAACATTTTAAGACAGTTTCACGTTTTTTCAGGATATAAAATTAATGAAGATAAAATAAAGGCTATAACTGTAAATTATGTGCTGAAAGAATAATTGGTTCTGCAATACCCTTATTTATGAGGACATGATAAGATGAAATATAGATTAAAAAGGCTTCTGGTTATAGCAGCTAAGGATATGTGGGAAGAGACTAAAAAACGATAATACAAAAACTGAAAAACTGGAAACATTTGTTTATGGATATGAATAGTAAGATACCAGGTAAAAATCTCCTATCCTTTGCCCTTACACGCCTCTCCTACCACCATCCATCCGCATCACCACAAATCACTCTTTATTCAAAAAATCATTTCACTCACATTTAATATCCCTGTGGGAATGCTCCTGCTCCCACCCCACATAATCTCTTCTCCTCCTTACACTGGCAACATCTACTTCACTTCATTCTCTAATTCTTACAGCTTGCTCTAGCATGGGGTAAGTCATGAGCAGCAAGCTACTTAGAATCTATAAAGTGCATTATTTCCTACAGAAAATATACCTTTAAAATGCAATGTTCATTAAAATGCAATGCTTTTTATTTAGTTGATATATACAATGTTCTTTCTAATGTAATTGTTTTTTACTATACTAAAATATTTGTACTTAATGTAACCTAAAACCATGACTGCAATCTTTGCTTGTATTTGGAGCTTTTCTCCCCAGGACTCCATTGAAAATGGGGTCTTTTTTGGCCCAATGGACTATCCTGGTAAAACAACTACAAATAAATAAATAAAATAAAATAAAATGTTTTAGTCACTTTAGTCTTGTATATGGGTCAGGCATACTTTTATCGACCTGAGAAGAAGTTGTGGACAATAATTAATAAAGTGTTGAAGGAATTTAACTGAGAAGGAAAGAGGGCAGGAGTTAAGTGGGATATGCTGGCCCTTCCAATAGAACAAGGTGGTTTAGGTTTACCTGATTTGAAGGGGTATTTTAGAACTACACATTTAAGGCTAATAAACATAGCACAAGCATAAGGTTATAATTCAAAGTGGAAAGAGATGATGATGAAGCAAGGGGGAAATTCAAGAAATAGAGGGAAAGTGGGGATTTTGGATGCAGATCCTTAAGGAGTATAATAACAACTATACTAATACTTTAAATATTATATGTATAAAGTTGCGGAAAGTATTCTAAGAACTAAGCCAGTATGACAGTGGAGACAGGAGATTTTGCCAATAGGGATGACTACAAGTAGGAGTACAGAAACTAAGCAAGACAGGGGTGGAATTTTCTGGAGAAACCTGGCAAAGGAACCAAGATATTGGGAGCAAATAACTCAAGCAAGAAAGGTAACAGAGCGGGATGAGGCCAAGAAGACATTTGGATTTCCGGCTAGAGACTGCTTTCCCTACTATGGCTTGATCTCAGAGTACAGGCAAACATAAAGGGCTAGGAGAATTTTAAGTGAAAGTAATGCTCTAGTAGAGTTTTTAGTTAAATCTAGAACTGAGGCAGCTGTTAAAAAAGGATAATTAGTAGGGCATATACAATACAGCATGATAACTATAAGAATCCATCAGAGGGGGTTAGAAAAGATTGGGCAGAGATACTGGAAAAGCAATTTACAAGAAAACAATGGGAAGACGTATGTATGGCTCTCAGGTTTGGAAGCAAGTCCAGAAGGTTTGGGAAATTTGCTTGGAAGTGTTTACATAGGTATTTTTATACTCTAAGCAGACTCCAAAGAATGTTTCCTTAGGCTGATAGCAAATGTTGGAGGTGTGATAGAGAGGAAAGAGTTAACTGGGAACATATGTTTTTGAAGTGTAATGAGTTGGCAGATTTAAAAAATCCCCTACAGAGTACCCTACCAGAAATATTGGGTGAGCAAAGGGTTGTAAGTAAGGAAATTATTATTTTGAGCTGGAATACATGATCTGAATTGCCTAGACATAGTAAGGCCTTATTAAGTTTAATTCTGTTAGCTCAGCTGCCAGAAAAGCAATTACTAGAACATGGAAATCAGTCTACACAAGCTGTATTTGAGGTATTGACTATTATAAAAAAGATAAAAGGACTGGAAGAGGGATCTTTAGAAAAGGAAAGGAGCAAATTACATAGAAGTAAATGGAAAATATGGGAACAATACATGGATAATAAGGTTCAGGAGGAAGAGGAGGAATTCAGAAATTTTTGTAATGTTGGACTGATGATAGTAGCAAAGAAAATACATATGATATATATTGCATTTCAATGGAAAATGTTAACATTGTTTTCTTTTCTGTTAATATATGTTTGCTTATGTCTTAAGTGATCATTTAATAAAGGTGATTAAAAAATAATATTTCACTGGCAGTAAAGAGAAGTACTGTAATAAAAGTTGCAGAAAATAATATAATTTGCTATTTAATGTTTCTAGCCTGTAAAAACTGGGGAATACATTTATTATTAAAAATGAAGACTGCATGTTAGAAGGTTGTGCTTCACTGTTGTAGGTTAGGCAGTTATTATAACCAGCTGGGAAGACAGATTTTAGAATAAATAGTGTTATGCAAAAGTGGACTATGGACTGTTACATATTTATCTACGAATTATTTCAGAGTGAGTAATACTATTGCAGGTTTTAAAGCGTATGCGGTAGTTTTGCTTATCCGTCACAGACAATTCACATAACAGATTTCCATGCTAAGTTTTCCAGTTTCATAAGATGAAAGTGAAAGCTGAAGTGACTTCCAGCATGTCGAACTGCTGAGAAAAATGCATTTACACAGTGCTCTCATTCCCCTGGCTGAGCTATTTAAGGTTTTTTGTAAGCACTGTCAGTCAAACTTGAAACTGTTGCGCTGAGCAGTGGTCCTATCTCTGGTGAAGTACTAGATGAAATGAATTGGGATTGGCACCCTGATGAAAAAGAAGCAAGCCCTCTCAAGCAATGCCAGAGACTTTGGAGTAATTTTACCAGTTCAATGAAGAGAGGGATTGGAGCCAGCTGTGGAGATGAAGCTCAGTGCATAACAGACTGAGCAACTGGGGATTAATCAAAACCACCCCATTAATGCAAATGGAGTTGAAGTAGGAGAGGTATAGTCAGTGTTTGGAGCAGAGGCTCAAGGAGACTGAAACAACACTTTCCTGACTTTCTGATGACCTGACAGGCTTGCAGAAGGATGGTATGGCTACTAGGACAGTGGTGGCAGGCAATCAGGTCAAGCTCAAACTGCTAGAATCCAGGATGTTGGAGATGGAAGACTGAGCCTGTAGCAAGAGTCTCTGATTAGTAGAGATTCCCAAACAGACTGAAGCCAGAGACATGGTGGGATTCTGCAAGCAGGCAGCAAGCAAATAGATGAGACTGAGTTGAAGACAGTGCATAGTGTTTTTTTTTTTCTGGGACCCCACTCAGCTCTTAAAAATAACTTTCTTCAAGGTCTCGTTTTCACTATGGGTGAAAACATTCCTTGAAGTGGTTGATGCAGTACAAACCGTTAAAGACTGGGTCAATGCTTCACACGGTGACAGAAGTAGCAGACATGGTGAGGGAGTCTTCACTGCTGTAGTGGCGAACAGACTGATTTAAGATCTATTTTCATTGTTCCAAAGGAAGCAGCTGTCAGAGGACAAGACTTCTCATGGGAAGGCAAAATGAATGTATTTCTATCTTTTATGCTCATAGTTTTTGTTTGTCTTTTCAGCTTTTCCCGGTTAGGGGATCACCACAGCAAAACTCCGGTCCGCTAATGATTGGCAGTAGATTTTTATGGTGCCGAGTTGCCAGCCCGATGCCCAACCTTCAACAAAGGCACCCCCATTCCCACATGTCTTTTGAACACCACTCGACCGCGGGGAGGACATGCAGACTCCACACAGAAGGAACTCCAGCCGAGAATTGAACAGGAGAACCTCTTGCTGTGAGGCAACAATGCTACTGCTGCACCATCATAGTAAAGTTGTGAAATATATAGGTGTATGCTCACTGTTATGGTTTTATGTGAAACATGTTACTGCTCGTTGGCAGGACTAGGACCATGCATGAGTTGGAGGGGTATTTTCTTTCTATTATTCCTTCTTCTGTTTTAGCTGGCAACCACCAAGGTCATTGATTATGCAGTTTAAGAATATTCACTCAACCTATGCCTCAGATGATGATTCAACAGACATTTTCATAATGATTTTTGCATGAGGGATGCTGTGTTGTGAGGGGTAAAGGAGGAGAATTTATATTTTTATATATTGTTTGGATTTTAAAAGTAATGAGTTAGCTTCTGTTACATTTCTTACGTAAAATAATAAAATAAAATTAAAATGCAATGAGTTATACTTTCTTGGTATGCATGAGTCTGCACAACTTTACTTGATGCTTTTTAAGAGTCACCTAATACCAATACTTGTTTTACACAATCAAGGGTACTAGAGGAATTCTGTACATTAAAGAATGCTTATGAAAAGTAGGAAGTTTGGGTAAAGGAGAATTGAAGAAGGCTACTTTGGGCAAAGTATTTTTTCTCTTTGCTTAGACTGAATGATCTCATTGCTATCGTGGAGTGTAAATGAGTTAGTGGACCCAGTTAAATGCTCAGAGGTATTCACCCAAGTTAATAAAGTCTCCCTCAAATAGTTTGTTTTCAGGAAATGCATCTGAGAGAGACACTGAGAAGGGAAAACTGAAGCAGGGCGAATATCTAATGGAAGACTTCACAACCTTTCTGAGAGCCCGAAAAAGGGGTGTAGTAATATCTAGGAGGCAATGACTTATGTATAAAACATTGGGCAGACTGCAGGATATAGAGGCACGGTTTGTGGTAATTAAAAGGATATATGGGTGGGGGGGGTTAGCAACAGTCTCACTTTATTCCCACCAGGAAAGGTCTGGTCATTTATATCAGGGATGTTGTAGAGTATAACCAGATTTTCGAGATCGCCTCTGAGTAGACGATATGCCACAAAGTATAGCTGGAGTTTTTTTAGATGGTCAGCATAGGGCATCTGCTTTAGGCCTGTGATTCTTTTAGTGAGGTATTTCTGTGGCCTTTCCAGCTGTTGCAGATGTCTTGTGAGGTACATACCAAATGTGGCATTGTACTCTATAATGGGTCTAATGAGGGATGAGTACAGTGGGACAATGACCTCCTTTTTTCTGGATGAAAAGCCCTTAGTGATGAGGTATGCCACAAAGAAGGATTTCCTGACTGTTTTGGTGATGTGATTATCGAATGTGAGACCACTGTTTACCTGTGTCCCTAAGTCTCTCATCACACTTTCGTTGTTTAGTGTACTGCCACCTATGTGGTAATTCATGGGTACATGGTTTTTCCCAAAGGGAATATCTATACATTTCTTGGCATTATGCTTGAGCCCATGGCTCTGGCACCAAGCATCTGTTTCTGTAAGGCCCTTTTGTAGAATATCCACAACATTTGGGTATTCAGTAATGGCTCCCAGTTTGCAGTCATCTTCAAATTTTATTAGCCAGAGTCCCTTAGTGCTGACCTGTACTTCAGAGAATTAGATGCCAAACAAGAGCGGTCCCAGGAATGAACCCTGAGGTACTCCACTTGTCACTTGCCTGGAAGTGGATTTAGAGTCGGCTACTTTTACAATCTGGGTTCTGTCAGTAAGCCAGTTGGTAACCCATCGAGTGATGTAGGGATTTATGCCCAGCTTAGTAAGTTTATCTATGATTCCATAGTAGGGGATGGTGTCGAAGGCCTTGGTGAGGTCCAGATAGGCTGTGTGGACCGCCTTACCCTCATCCACAGCTCTGGAGAATGATTTGAAGAAGTCAATCAGGTTCAGGGGACAAGATCAGCCCTTCACGAACCCAAACTGGGTGGGGGTCCAGTGTTTGAAGGTTGCTAATGTCTTTGTTTATAAGTTCCATGATAATGCATTCCATGCCCTTGCAGATCAGGCTCATCAGACTGATGGGACAGTAGTTCCTGGGATCCACGGTGGATCCCCCCTTGTGGAGTGGGATAACTTTAGCTGTGTGCCACTCAGTGGGCACAAAGCCTGAGGTGAGGCTATGATTAAACATGACACTTAAGTGAGGTGCCAGTTCATTTTGTAGTTCGTGTAGTACACAGACCGGGATGTCATCTGGTCTCATGGATGCTGTATTCTTAGCTTTGGAGAGTGCGGTTTCTACCAGTGTGGCCGTGATTACCAGAATTTGGCAATCTTTTGGTATTGAGATGGGCCCTTTAGGGGGTGAGAGGGGGGTGAAGTTGGCACTAAATCGATCTGCCAGGATATTGGCAATATCCTTGGGATCAGTATATTTAATGCCATTATGTTGTAGCTCAGAGCAGATCTGAGCATTGCCATTTAGATTCTTGATATAACTGTAGAATGCCTTGTGGTTATCTTTGGAATATTTGACAATTTTATTTTCGTAACTAGCTTTGGAGGATTTTATGAGGGATCTCAGCTTCTTACTGAGGCTGGTAATGGAGTTTTTTTGCATTCTGGGATTTTCCTCTTTTCTGCAACAGTTTCTTCCTTCTGTTGTATAGTTTGGCACTAAATCGATCTGCCAGGATATTGGCAATATCCTTGGGATCAGTATATTTAATGCCATTATGTTGTAGCTCAGAGCAGATCTGAGCATTGCCATTTAGATTCTTGATATAACTGTAGAATGCCTTGTGGTTATCTTTGGAATCTTTGACAATTTTATTTTCGTAACTAGCTTTGGAGGATTTTATGAGGGATCTCAGCTTCTTACTGAGGCTGGTAATGGAGTTTTTTTGCATTCTGGGATTTTCCTCTTTTCTGCAACAGTTTCTTCCTTCTGTTGTATAGTTTGGCACTAAATCGATCTGCCAGGATATTGGCAATATCCTTGGGATCAGTATATTTAATGCCATTATGTTGTAGCTCAGAGCAGATCTGAGCATTGCCATTTAGATTCTTGATATAACTGTAGAATGCCTTGTGGTTATCTTTGGAATCTTTGACAATTTTATTTTCGTAACTAGCTTTGGAGGATTTTATGAGGGATCTCAGCTTCTTACTGAGGCTGGTAATGGAGTTTTTTTGCATTCTGGGATTTTCCTCTTTTCTGCAACAGTTTCTTCCTTCTGTTGTATAGTTTGTTTAAGGCAGGGGACCACCAGATTGGCTTCCTTTTTTTTGGAGGAGAGCATCTTGGTATTGTTTGGGATGGTACGATTCATGCATGAGTGGATGTGCTCGTACAGTGCTTTAGTGTAGGATTCAGCAGTCAAACTTTCAGCTCCCGTCTGCATGGGTGTCATGAAGTTTGTCACTTCTGACTTGAGTAGCATGAAGTTGGCTTTGGAGAAGTTTTTTACGGAGGTTTCCTTACTGGGAGGTGGGAGTGGGATGTGGATGTCAAGGGTGATTAGCTTATGGTCAGACCTGACCAATGAGGGGGTGACCACTGGTGTGGAGGATCTATCTCCCATGTTGGTAATGACCAGGTCTAGGATATTGTCACCCCTGGTGGGACAATGGATTAGTTGATCCAGGGTGTTGGAACTTATGACTTCCAAGAACCGTTTTGAAAAGGTGTTGATACCCGAGTAGTTTTCCCAGTTAAAGGCAGGGTAGTTGAAATCACCCAGTATTAGCGTGTTTGGTTGTATCTTACTATTTTCCAGTATGTTTAGAAAGGTGTAGTGAGAATCTTGGGGCATGGTGGGGGTTCTGTAGCAAGCTACAATTTGGATTGCAGTCTTACCTAGTGTTAGTTGCACCTGGAGAATTTCAGATGCATTGTGTTGGCCTGGAGGTGTGAATATCCTTAGTGAATATGGACACTCCTCCACCTTTAGTGTTTCGGTCTTGGTTTTGTGGCCGAAAAGTGTGGTAAGAGTTGTAGCCTGGTATTGCAGGGGTCGTCTCTGGAGCCTTGAACCAGGTCTCAGTTACTGCACAGATATCAATGTTCTCCATTTTTAGGAGTGCCTCGAGAAAGTGCATTTTGAGGTTTAGACTTCTAGCATTGAGTAGCATTACTTTCTGATTTTGCATGCTTGTATCTGTTACGGTGGTGGTTTTGTCCTTTGAACCTTACCTAAAAAAGGCACTATAGGGGCGGCAAGAGCTTTAGCCTGTAACCTGAATCCCAGGGGCGACAGGTGTAGACCATCTCTGGCAAAGCTTCATGGTTTGTCGATCATGTCGTCCCAGGCAGACAGATACTGCATCCCCTTTGAATGACATCAGAAGCTTAGCCAATTGTTGAAGTCAATCATTTTGCCCTTATACTGTGGTATCATTCTGGGCGAAGGCAGGCTGCTACTCAGGGCTAGAGTCATACCTGCCTGGGCCACATGATCCGAGAGCTCTTCCATGTCTCTTTTCATGTAGTCCAGGGAGGTACGTCTCAAGTCATTCACTCCAACATGGACAATGACAAAGTCGTATTTGTACTTGTTGTGGAGTGACTTGAGTGCATGCATTATGTGTTGGATCCTGGCACTCGACAGGCAGCTGACTGTAATTTTCTCCTTGTTCAGCCTGGTGAGTGGGACATCAGTGTGCCTGACTACAGAGTCACCTATGACTAAAGTGTTGGGTACATTGTCTTGCCTTAGGGGTTGTTGTTGGGTGGCACACTGGTGTTCTGAGCTATGTGTCACTTTGGTTGTGACTGGTGTTTGTTTGTGTTTCAGCTTCGGAGGTCCTTGTTGCTTGGGCAGGTTAATGTTAAGGGCCTCCGCATATGTGGGTTTAGTGTTGCTATGTGTGGGTGTTGAAGGGCTATGTGTTGGTTGAGGTGTAGTGCAGGTGTTAACCTTCTCCTCTTGACTGTCTAGCACAATCTTGGCTGGAGAGAGCTTTGCTTCCAGTTTGGCTATGTAAGTGCATCTCTCGCAGGTTGTAGTGTTGGGTGGTAGGAGGAGTGGGTTGTCTGTGAACATGAGGCAGTTGCTGCATTGCCCCATTATGCCCAGATTCACCAGGTGGGTAGGAGAAATCACTGGAAGCTGACCCTTGGACATGCATGTTTAGGTGCTTTTTTGAAAAGTACAAGAGCTGTTTTCCCTTACCTTTGCAAGGTACTTTGCAATTATAGGCTGTTTAGTGCCTACGATTAATTTCTCCTTATTAACAAGGAGAGTTGACTGCTTGTATCAGTTTAAGGCTTCCCAGTGCTTTCCAGCAGGTTCTAGAGCAAGTGCTAGTCACAGGGGTTCAGATTTTAGTGCTACTACTGAGAAACCAGCTAGTTCTAAGGGAAAATTTGAACAGCAGACTTTCTGGCACCTGGAATAGTTTAACCATAGCCCTGATGTGCTGCATGATGCAAAAATGCACAAACACATGCGTCTTTAAGCCAGAAAGTTGAAAGGGATAGAAATCAGCCCAAAATGGCTAATAAAATTACAATTTCAGAGCTGGAAACCACTCCTCTAGTGTTAGATAGGCAGTACAATGCTCAGCACTACCACTGGTAATCATTTTGTCCATTATCTAAGCTTCTTTAAAAATGAACTTATTCCTTAACATCTACTTTATCCAATTTAAGCTGAAAGGAGAGCTAGAGTCTGTCCTGGCACTCAGTTGGTACAAGTCGAAGAAACTAATCCTCTTATACCTCCCAACATTTTTGCTCCAGAACTGTGGACAAAGTGAAAAATAATGGGGAGGGGAGTCCCCAAAACAGGGATATTTTTAAATATTACTCTTGATTCATTTAAAAGGTAAAAAAAAAAAAAAAAAAACAGGTTTTGCATTAGCATGCATCTTCCACACAAAAGTAAGTATAAAACTCTGAAGTCTGACATTACTGATTGCCTACAACCATTAGTACTTTAACAGAAATATCAAACATTTTATGAGGGATAGAACATAAATATGATGCAGAATCAGAGACATTTTGGAAAATCAGGGTTAGTTGAGAGGGAAATACGTAAATCCTGGGAAGGATGTTAGTCTATGTGATGATAAGTTGTATAAATCTGCTAGAGTGATTGTATGTATTGTACAAAAAAGTCATTGACATTTCCAGGACTAATGTATTTTATAGCCTTTTAAGAAAGTGTCTAGTTCATATTCATAATACATTGTCATTTCTAAGCTATAGTCAGCAAGGTGTGAAATGCCGAAATGTTAACATCATTTATGGTAAGCATTCCATATTGTAATGAATAATTTACTTGCTTGTTTTGACCTTTTGATGTAATCTGCTATTTCTGATTTGACCAATAAATGTGTCAGAGAAAATATAACTAAGAAACTCATGACAGTGTCAGAAGTGTGACCTTTTTTGATGAAGAAAACTGAAAATGCTCTATCAGTTATAGAAGCATGCCACACCACTTCAGGTGATCCCGAAAACCAGAGTCAAATACTTTTGCTGGAAACTGTTTTTCTCTCACAAAGTCTTCAAGGCCATTCAGTTCAGAAGAAATATCAATTTCTCTTATCATGACAAAGTTTAACATACTGAAGCCATTTAACTTATTGAAATACTTTAACTGGCCGACCTGAGGACAGAGCTTAACACAATTTCATGTGGCATCCAAATTAGATAAGGAAACAGATGAAATCCAGGTAAGTGCACTTTTTTACATTTCTCTAAGTCTTTGGGGTTTCTAATACCATGACAGGAATGGACCCCATTCCTGAATAAAGTATGATTAAAGTTCATGAAATTAGTATTATTTCAATCTTTGATGTTAGCCGGAAGTGGTCTTCGCAGCACCCGCAATGTGCCCAGTAATGACTCCTTCTGCAATTCTTATGGTGTTACATGCATTGGTAACATATCTAAGTATAATTGTAAATTCTTTTTTATAAGACCAGTTGCTCCTACTACTATCATAACTGCCTGGGTATCCTTCTTCCACATTGCTCTCATTTCTGCATGCAAATCCTGGTAATTTATGACATTTTGTCTCTCTGTACGTAAGACACTGCAGTCACTGGGTATAGCAATTTCAATGAGCAATGCTACTTCTGTCTTCTTTTCATATACTACTATATCTGGTTTTCTCACATCTATTTTTTTTTGAACTGTTGGTAATGAGTGATCCCATGTGATATACATTTCATCATTTTCTATAATGCTTTGTGGCTCATGTTGCCAGTGTTTTTTTAGTTACTTCAATATTATAATGTTTGCTCAACCCCCAGTGCAACAGTCTTGCCACCTTATTATGCCTTTCAGTATACAGTCCTTCTACCATTAGTATGTCATAACCAGGTACAAGGTGTGCAACTGTTTCCAATTCTGTTTTATAGAACCTACATTTGTCTGTTTCTCCCACATGTTTAATGGACTTTGTAAACCAACGTGTACATAGTCCACTACCTTGGGCCACCAATATTAACCTTTCATCCTTTGGTTTGAATTTGCCTCTCCTTAAGCATTCCTGTATTTGTTCCTGTTCAACATGAGGTTGTCCCAAGAGTTTTCTATACTTGCAACTATATTTATGCATTTTTCACATATCTTGCCTTCTCATCTGATCCTTCACCTTACATTCTTTCTTTTGTTTTTTTGGCACATTCAGTTGCCTGATTTTTATCAACTTCTGCATTAATTTCCATTCCCGCTTGACGCCGATATGCTTTTGCTACACTAATCAGGGACGTCGTCTTAGATTTATTCTCCACGTGTTTCAAAATTTTCACTATGTTTGGTCTTGTGAGGTCAGCAGATATGTATGCAGTCCCATGATTGCAGATCTATACATGTAATCAATTTCAAGAAGGCCCATACCACCTTCAGAATGGGGAATATATAATCTTGGTATGCACTGACTTGTATAAATCATTTGATGAACATGAAGCATCCTTCTTGTTCTCCTATTTAATCTAGCCAATACTTTTTGAGGCCAGTCATTCACTCTAAATCTATAAGTTAGGACAGGAAGAGCAAATTGGTTTATAGCTTGAACATTGTTCCTAGATGTCAACTTTGTTTTCAGGATTAATTTAATTCTTCTAAAATACTCCTTACTGAGTTTTATTCGCATTTGTTCATGTTTTACTGATGATCCTTCATCAATTCCCAGATATTTATACACTCTGTCTTGCTGAAGTTCTTTTATATCACATTCGTGTCCTAAACTGATGTTTTCCTGGTGCTGCAGCTTTCCTGCTTTAAAGGTTGCTTTTGCACATTTATCAAGACCAAATGACATTCTTATATCACCTGAAAAAGTTTTGTCTACTTTCAGTTGTGCTTTCATTTCCTCATCTGATGAGCTACAGAGTTTTAAATCATCAGCAAAGAGAAGATGAGAAGTCTTTATACTTTATAGCTTTCTGGGAGCCAAATTATATCCATGACCTAATCTGTTAAGCAGACAGCTTAATGGGTTAAGTGCAAGGCAAAAGAGCAAGGGTGACAGAGAGCCACATTGGAATATCCCCCTTTGGATTTTTTTCCCTGAAATAATAATTTGTCCTTTATCATGGCGTAACTGCAGAGTGGTTTGCCACTGTTTCATGGTTGCTGTGATGTAGTTTATCAGTGTAGGGTGTATCTTATACATTTGTAAGCACTCTTTTATCAATGAATGTGGGATACTGTCAAATGCTTTTTTGTAGTCTATTCATGACATACTTAGATTCTTCCCCTTTTTACAGTTCTCCACTATGACTTTAACAACAAATGATCCTTTGTTCCATATGACTTTTTTTATTGCCCTTTTGTTCTATTGCCATAATCGAGTTTTCTTCTAAATGACTATAAACTGTCAGCATCAATTCCAGTGTACAGTTTATACATTGTGGGAAGGCAAGTTATTGGTCTATAGTTTTTAGGGTAGCTTGCAGATTCACTCTTAAGTAGGAATGTTGTTTTTCCTATTGTTAGTCAGGCTGGTGTCTGTTCGGGGTGCACATATAAACAGCTCTTACTCATGGCTAAATCTTCATGCAAAGATGTTAGCCAGAAATTAGATACTGCATCTGGGTCTGGTATTTTTCAGTTAGAGGGTTTTCTTAACTTTGTTTTAATCTCTCTGGGTGTCACTTCATCCCATTTCATATCCTGCACATTTGAACATTTTATTGTCTCTTTTACTTCTTCTATCCATTTAGCATGTTTGTTATGCTCCACAGCATTTTCATAAATATTTCTCCAAAATGTATCTATTTCTTTTTTTTGTGGTCTTTCAATTCCTTTTACCTTGTTTCCCAATTCTCTATAAAACTTTTTTTGAGTCATTAATAAATTGCTTATTTTTGTACTTTTATATTTATCTCTTCATCTTCTAAGTTTTTCTGCCTTTGCTAATATGTTTAGTTTATTATTTGCGATAGTGCATGATAAATCCTGATCTGTTATAATACTGCACATTGGTTTTATCACATCTGTCTTTCTGAGTATTTTTGATGATCTTTCACCTCTTCTATACTCTTCTAACAGTAACACTTCTTGTCTTAATTGCTTTATAGTTTTCTCTATTCAATACTTCCATGATAGCATTCGATTTCTCCCTGTCCTTTCCCTTACTACTCTGTGTTCCTGTGGTAGGACTTTATCTGTTATTAATTTGGCTGCAAAGTAATGTATCCTGTTTACTTCTGTTATGTCACATGAATCTCTGTGGACAACCCTAATTACCGTGTTCATTTGCTTTATCAAACTGCTAACTTTTTAGGTTTTATTGACCTTTTGCAGTCTATTTCTTTCATTGATCTTAATATGTCTATCCATCTCTATTAAATCAAGCAACTCTTCTCTTAGATCATTTTCTTCTAAACTGAGGGCACATTCTTTGTTCTCCATTTCCTGCGGGCATTCTATACAAAGTTCCAGATCTTCTTCCTGTGCCATGTTCTCTTCAATTTCACTCTGTGTCATCCATTGCTCTTTCATATGGGAAATCACTGGCCTCTCACTCCCCAACACTGACTGTGTCAGAGTTGCCACAGTTTCCTCTTCTTTCCCTTACTGTATTGCTACAACTGAACCTTTGTAATGGTTTCCTGTGGGAGGCTCCAAAGTATCTTCATATGTCAACTGATTAGATGCTTCCTGCTCCACTAGTTTCTCCTTAATTTGGGTCTCTATTGCCCTATCTTGTGTTGTTATCTGAGTTAAATTTTCTGTACCAAATCCTTCACTTTGCAGGTAATCCATAACCTCACTTTCTATTTCTTTAACTTCTCCATTACTAATCCTCTTTTTATTTTTCCTCTTTGGTTTTCTTATTTTTTGTATTGTGAAATTTTCCATACCTGGATGTCTTTGCCTGTATTTCTCTTCAAATATCCAGGTTCTTTTTGCATTGATTAGTTTTGCTTTCTCCTTTGCAGACATATCGCACCATATTAAATCTCTTTTTCTTTCCAGTGTCCAAATTTCTTCTTCAGTGGTCTCCTGCACCTCGTTTCTCCTTACTTTGGGGACTAGTTATTCCATCAAATTGCCACAACAGTCAGGAAATCCATCTATGTGGCACACCTCATCACTAAGGGCTTTTCATCCAGAAAAAAGGAGGTCATTGTCCCACTGTACTCATCCTTCATTAGACCCATTATAGAGTACAATGCCCTGTTTGGTATGTACCTCACAAGACATCTGCAACAGCTGAAAAGGCCGGAGAAATACCTCACTAAAAGAATCACAGGCCTAAAGCAGATGTCCTATACTGACCGTCTAAAAAAACTCCAGCTATACTCTGTGGCATATCGTCTACTCAGAGGCAATCTCTGCTTAACATACAAGGCCATGTTAAACCCTGACCTGTTGGACATGTTCCACTTAAAGAAATCCCAATCTCTCAGAGCCACACGCTCCAGGGATCTAAACCTTGTCATCACAATGAACAAAACATACTGGAGGGGATAAGTTCCTGACCCAGAGACTCCCCATACTATGGAATAGACTGCCCATACATGTCAAGCAGAGCACCTCCTTGGTGCTCTTCAAAAGGAACCTTGATGATTGGATGGGAGATAGGAAATTCACACCAGGGATCAAGTCAGTCACCCAGCTAGACAGAGGACCAGGGAAGTAAATATTGAGGGAATAAATATTCAGGGAATTGTTATGGCTAGGCTTGTATAGGCCCTAGGGTTGATAGCCTAGTACCAACCTTATGAACCTTATTATGCAGTGATATGACCTGTGTTAGACTTTCTACACCAAATCCTTCACTTCTATATGCAATGGGCCATGAGACTGAAGACAGCTTTGTTTCATTGCAGTGGGATAGACTATTACATATGAGTCAATAGTTAGTGAATTCAGTGAACATTTTGTACCACAATTAACTATAATACATGAGAGAACACATTATCATAGATGTGTACAAGTAAAGGGTGAATGTGCTGAAGTGTTTGTAAGACAAATTTATGAATAGGTTATAAACTGTGGGTTTAATGGCACAAAAAAATGAACAAATAAGAGCTGAAACTGTGATTGGATGGCTGATGTAGAAGTGCCTCTGAAGTTACAACTTGAAGTTAATCTAATTTTTAGAAAAAGCAATACAAATTGCCAGTTAATAGCAGGTTTTGTAAAGAGTATCATGTTAGTTGAGTTAAACAAATGCTCAAGAAGCAGAGTAAGAACGAGCCTGGCAAATGCACAAGGTATGACTGCTACCATAATGAGTCAGAACAATGTATGGCACGTGGCTAGATATGTAAGATCTGTATGTGAGTGGGCCATTTTGCTTTTGCTTGTAACGTAAAACTAATTAAAAAACTTGCTTTGGAAAAAGTGAATGAAACTAAAAAGCATTTTTCTTGGGTTCAGTAACTACTGTGTCTGACATAGAAGCAGATTGGCAAGTGAAAATTTCAATAAATGGAACATTTGTCATGAAGGAACCAGATCATACCAGTTTGTTCAGGTTGTGTGGGACCTACCCACAAAAGCAGGCATGCCCCTTCAAACAGTATACATTCCATTCCAGGACAAATTCTAGACTCTCTCATCAGGTCTGTCAAAGACCCACACAAATGGATGTTCAACAAATAGGTCTTTCTAGACATAGCCCACAGATAGACTTAGTTGCCTCAGAGAGCAACAGTCCACTCTCCATCTTTTGCATCAGGACTCTCTGCCCCTTGGCTTGGAGGACGGAAGCATTATCATTCCAGTGGAGAGGGAAGTTTCTTTATGCCTTCCTTCCACTTCCTCTGCTACCAAACGTTCTACTAAAGATCCAGAAAGAAAAAACAAAACTTCTACTGGTGACTCAATTTTGGCCAATGTGGCACTGGTTCATCTTCTCTATCATTTAGTCAGGGAACTACCCCAGAAAGTGCACCTGATCACATAACAGAAGATCTTGTTGCTTTACCCCAACCTGTCATCCTTCAACTTAAACCTATAGATGACAGGATTCTGATCCCTTCTAGGCACCAATTTTTTGAGGATGTGCTCTGAGTTCTCTATGGGGCAAGGAGACCCACCACACAAAAATCCTACTTACCCAAATGGAAGAGATTTTTGATATGGTATGAAGCAGAATATCATGACCCTGCACAATCAGAGGTTCCTGTCTATTTTTAAACACCTCTATTGAATTATCACTGGCACACAGGCAAACTTATGTTTATATAAAGGTACAAGAAACAAAACAAGAACTCAACCATCTAGGCTTTAATAAAAGGCAGAACTAGATAAAACAGATAGATATTAGATTATAATAGATATATAATGAAGTATAACTGCCATAGCACAATGATTAAAATGTAATTTGTAAGAACTGGGGATACTGCAGTCTAATCCTGATATTAAGAAACTAATAGGTGCTAAGCCCTCCTTTACTTTTAGTAAGGAGAGAAATTTGAAATCACAGTTATGTTATAAAGATTTGATGTTCAATGAACCCCATATATATAAAATGAATACTAAGGGAACTATTCCATGTCACAATTGTTCTGTTTCTAATAGTATTAACATTGATACTACTTTTGTACATCCTATAACTAAACATATTTTTAATTGTATGGCATTTGCTACACGGTTCACTGAAAATATAGTTTACTTAGCGAACTGTATAAAATGTGAACATTTTTATATTGGTAAAACCAATTGGAAACTAAAAGAAAGAATACAGTCACATGTATCCGAAATAAGAAGATAACTTAATAGTAATCCACTATTTAAGCATGCTATGACCATGGGCAATGACCATAGTTTTAAATTTAAGGTTATACAGAAGATACATGTTAATTTAAGAGGTGGAGACTTAAGCATTTATTTTATTTTATTTATTTTATTTTACATTTGTTGACCAGGCTAGTCCAGCTGGATATATGTCCATTTTCAGTGGAGGCCCAGGGAGAAAAGCTCCACAAATTACAACATAAAAGGTGAAGACAAAGACATTAACAGTAGAATTTGGTACATAAGAAGTTTTTTAAAAATATAATACAAGCCTAAGATATATATTTTATATTTCAGTAGGGAAAGAAAACTTTATCTAAGAATAGATGAACAAGACTAAGACATTTACATTAGAAATGTTGTATTACAAATCTTTATAACATATTACAAGACTAGAATTTTATATTATGTATTCTATTAGGAAAGAAAACGAAATCTAAGACTAAACTAGATACAGCTAGTAGTTTATATTAATAGGTACTAAGGTCACACATAAACCCAAGAAAGAAAACACTAGTGATCAATAGCTAGAGTGTAGAAGATCAGCATACAAGGATGGATTTATAGTGTTCATTATCACCTAGGTTGTGATACTATATGAAGGTGTTTGATCATTCCACAGTTTATACATATTTACATGAGAAAAAATCCTAAGGAAGGTTAAGCTCACTAATAATTAGTGAGTAAACGCAAGATCATGATCATGAGAGACTGGGAATTGTGGGAGTCTAGTTAATAGTCAGGTGCTTAGTCTGGGTTAACACAGGGGCATAGCCAGTGTGATAAAACTGAAATAGCCGAATATAAGTGGATCAATTATTTCATGGCAGATAGACCACCTGGATTAAATGTAAAAAATAGTATTAAACCTGTCTTGAAATTTAAGAGAGACTTTTTATAATTCAGTCTTTTTTTTTTACTGGGCAATACGTGCTGTTGTATTTTGTTTTGTTTTATTAATATCTTAACTAGATTTTTAATTATGTTAATTATAATTGGATAACTGATTTATTAGATGATGCTGGCTACTAGTATAAATGAATTAACTGCAGAATTTGTATTTTGTTCTAGCATGGATAAAGAGTTGTTTTAACTCAAAAGCTTTGCTATTTTAACTATTTCTGCCTTTTATTAAAGCTAAGACGATTAAGTCCCTGATGTCCTTCAAGGATGCATCTGCAGTCATCACATATGGGTTGTCCTGCCTCAGGCAGCCCTTCGGTCGGCCGGATTCGAAAGTCTGGGTCCGGCGTCGGCTGACGTCGCTCCCTCCCCGACGTCAGAGCGCCTGGGGTATAAAAGCGTCAGCCGACGCCATCTTCCTCAGTCTTTCTTGCCGTGTGGTGCCTGAAGCAGAAGCAGTTCACAAGTGCCGGTCGGCCAGCTCCTGTAATTCAGCTACCGAAGACTTCAAAAGCTAAGTACCCCGTTGGGGACTCTTTCTTGCCTCAGACGATGTCAGATAAAGTTAATAATTGTTTAACTTGTGGGAAACAAATACCTCATAAGGATTTCCACTCTTACTGCCTCCCTTGCCTAGGCCCAGACCACGACGTCTCGCCCTGTTCAGCCTATGCTTCCTTCAACCGACGCACTCTTAGACGTCGGTCGGAGTTCGCAGAGGAATTTTTTGGGGCTAGTTTTTCATACAAAATGCCGTTGGAGACTCCGACTTCACATTTAGTAAAGAAACGGAAGGACAAGGACCGACACACGCGGGCCACGGTTTCGGCTGAAACCACGGCTAGGCCTACCGCGAGTGTCTCGGTCTCGGCTGAAACCGAGTCCTTGGTACTTCCGACACCCGAAACCGCTCAACCGACAACCTCGGCCCCGGAGGCCCCTGCTGAGTCGGTTATTGAATTCCCTTCAGAAACTGGTGTCTTGGAAACTTCCGACACCATTTCTCTAGACAAAGCTACTCCAGCACGTGGTGCAGCTAGGCCTCCTGCATCCATGTCCATAAAGGCATTCACCAGGGCTAAAGTTGCTAAACATTCTAAAGCTATGCCTCCCAGAGTTATTCCTCAGGGACCCTCTACAAGTTCACAGATTCTTACTTTAGCAGAGGACCTTATTTCCTTGATTAGGGGATCTCAACCTCATCCGGACAGGGGCTCTCAACCTCCTCTAGACAAAAGGCCCAGGGTTGAGCCCTCTGATCCCCACTGCTCAGAGGAGGCCTCTGATGGCTCTGCTCTCTCAGACTACCAGGAGGAGGCTTTTTCGGCCTACGAGGATTCTGATGCAGAGGAATCCATCCCCTCGGCCTCCCCTCCTGAAGAGCTGTCCTTCGGTGAGACCCTTCACACTATGTGAGAACATTTCAAATGGCAGGGCCAGGAATTTTCTGATTCCAGGAAAAGATTAAGAACTTTTCTGCATTTACCTCAGCATAGACCTTTGGCCATTCCTCCTGTTTTGAATGTCATTGATGATGTGTACTCTGAATCTAGTATAACCCCTGACACTCTTCCCCCTGCCCCTGTCAAACCCGATAGGTACTACAGGGTCCCGGACTCACATCATTTTCTTTTCAAGGCTCACTCTGCTGATCCAGAAACTATTTCCCAGGGACCTAAAGGGGTTGCAGCTGCCACCTCTAAAAATCCACTCCCCTCTGAAAGGGAGTCCAGGGCTTCGAGATGGGGTAAAAAGTGTATACTTCTGCTACTCTTTCTATGAGGGCATTAAATTGTCAATTTCATATGATACAGTACCAAGAGTATTTGTTAGATGAATTGCATAAGAAACTGTCTTCATCTGAACCCCTACATCGCAAATCACTACAGGATCTGGTACATAACTCCCAGCAGGTTAGTAACCATTTCTTACAATGTGGTTATGATGCATTGGAAGCTTCATGTAGGTCAGCTATGACAGGTGCAGTCATACGTAGGCATGCTTGGCTGAAGGAACAATCTCTGCCAGACCATGTAAAAGCTAAGCTTCTGGATGCTCCCTGGAAAAGCAAAAGTTATTTGGCTCCACTGCTCAGGAGGTCTTAAAGAAGGTTGAGGAAAAGGCAAAATCTGTACAAACAGTTAAAGATTTTCTACAAGTCCAACCACCAAGATTCAGCAGGAATTGGCCTGCCAAGAATTGGTCCTTTCCGGACACAGAAAGATTTCAGAGAGGCAAGAACAGGCATGCCAGAGGTAGAGGGCAAGCTAGAGGCTCCTACAGAGGGCGTCAATGGCAGCCTCCCAACCAGAGAGGTAGTGCAGGACCTTCAACGGCTGCACAAGGACAGACTCAATGACTTTGCTTTGACTCCGCCAACCAGGGCTCAATTAGAAGCACCTTTGGAAAGCTCTTTATTCTCAGACAATTGGCATACTATTTCAAGAGACAAATGGACACTGCAAATAATAGACAGAGGATACAGGTTCCATTTCCACACATTGCCAAAAGAAAAGGAATGCCAGACCTGCCACCAAATCAAAGGGCAGAGGCTTTGAAACAAATCTCCAACTTAATGAAAATGAAAGCTATAGAAAAGGTTCCTCTTTCAGAACAAGGCCAAGGATTTTATTCCAGACTATTCCTTGTTCCAAGAAAGAAAATCAATGGAGGCCTATTCTCGACTTGTCCACACTGAATACTTATCTCATTGTGCCAAAATTCAAAATGCTGACTCTACAGCAACTCCTTCCATGCTGGGCAAGGGGTCTTGGCTGGTGACTCTAGACCTCAAGAAGGCATACCTGCATGTCCCTATCAGACAAAGTTGCAGAAGACACCTCAGATTTCTTGCAGGCTCAGAGCATTATCAATTCTCAGCATTGCCCTTTGGCTTATCTACTGCGCCCAGAGTATTCACGAAATGCCTGGCATCAGTAATTGCACACTGCAGACTTCAGGGGATTCAAATATACCCATATCTGGACGACTGCCTTATACAAGTGGACAGCCAACAAACTTTGATAAAGGACTTGAATTATGCCATCCACCTACTACAGGCATTGGGATATACAGTCAACTTTCACAAATCAAGACTTGTTCCATCCCAAAGAATAACTTTTCTGGGTGCGGATTTAGACACAACCACCCAAATGGCTTTTCTCACAGAAGAAAAACAAAGACAACTACCGGATTACTTCAAGAACCTGACAAGACAAACTCAGCTGACTGCAAGGAAAATCCTGCAGGCCCTGGGTTACATGGCATCTTGCATTCTTCTCATTCCCCAAGCAAGGCTGCATATGAGGAAACTACAATGGTACCTAAGGAGTTTGTGGACTCAGCACAGCCACAGCTTAGAAACTTTGATCCCACTCATTCCATGTCTCCAAAAGGAATTTCTGTGGTGGGCTCAAGCAAGCCAATCAAACAGGGGTCTGCCCTTCAGCAAACCAATAGCCAGCCAAACTATTACAACGGACGCTTCAGACCACGGTTGGGGAGCACACATGGAGGGCAGATGTATTCAAGGACTATGGTCACAAAAGGAGCTACGCATGCACATAAACCAAAAGGAAATGCTGGCAGTGATACATGCAATCGAGGCCTTCAAACTTTTTCTGCATCAAGGCCACCTGCTAATAAGGACAGACAACACCACAGTCATGTGGTACATAAACAAGCAAGGGGGCACCCATTCCTACCCTCTTTGCAGACTGGCAATGAATCTATGGGAACTTTCCTTGAAACTCAATATAGACCTGCAATCCCAGTTTGTGCCAGGAAAAGACAATATACTGGCGGACAGCTTAAGCAGAAATATCATGGATGCACACGAATGGATGTTGCACCCAGACATCTTCCTACAGATAACACAATCATGGGGAAGGCTAGACATAGATCTTTTTGCCTCCCCCCACAATCATCAGCTGAAGAAATTCTGCTCAAGGACATACCACCCACAAGCATGGAAAGTGGACGCCCTATCTTTCAGCTGGAGAACCCTAACAGTTTATGCATTTCCACCTCTTCCATTAATGACCAAGGTCTTACTGAAGATCAGGACAGAGCAGCCAAAAGTGATTCTGATAGCTCCGGACTGGCCAAGACAGCACTGGTACCCATTGTTAAAGAGCATGTCACACATGAAACCATGGCCTCTTCCTCAATGGCCACTTCTCCTGACTCAGTACAATTACAAAACTCTGTATTCCAACCTGAAAACCTTGCGACTAACAGCCTGGAAAATACCTTGACTCCTCCTCAGGATAAGCTATCCAAGAGAGTGAAGGATATCATCATGGAAGCTCGCAGGCCTTCCACAAGAAAGGCATATTCAGCAAAATGGAAAAGATTTCACATTTGGAACACCACAAAGGGCCTAGATGCGACAGTGATGAACATGCCACATATCCTGGAATACTTGGCAGAAATGCTCCATAATGGCCTGTCTTACTCTTCCATTAAAATTCATGCTTCAGCAATTTCAGCAGAGTACAATACTGATCCACCTGTTTTTTCTCATCCTCTCCTAAGACAGTTTCTAAGAGGAATTAAAAACATCAATCCTCCAAGGAAACCTCCAGTGCCTACTTGGGACCTTAACTTCATGTTGGAAAAACTAACTCTGCCTCCCTTTGAACCAGCAGCATCTGCAGAACTACAGTTCCTGTCTTGGAAGACCGCCTTCCTTCTGGCCATAACCTCAGCAAGAAGAGTATCTGAGTTACAGTCCCTCATGGCAGTACAGCCATTTCTTATTTTTCATCAGGACAGAGTCTCATTGAGAACCAATCCTTCATTTATACCAAAGGTGGTATCCAGGGTCTCATTAAACCAAGCTATTCACCTGCCTACCTTCTTTCCAAATCCACAAAACAAAGGGGAGAAACTTATGCACACCCTGGACATACACAGACAGTTGCACTACTACTTGGACAGAACGAAAAGCTACAGAAAAACTGACCAGCTGTTGGTAGCATATGCTGCTGGTGCACAAGGAAAAGCAATTTCCAAACAGACAATTTCAAAATGGATAGGGAATTGCATTCGCTTCTGTTATTCCTTCCATGGAAAAGCTGTGCCAGCTAACATCAGACCTCATTCAACCAGAGCCACAGCCACCTCCACGGCCTTCTTAAGAGGGGTGGCTACCAAGGACATTTTAGAAGCTGCTACATGGAGCTACATGCATACATTTTCCAAGCATTACAATTTACCTTTATATTCCAGATCCAGAGCAGGCTTTGCTATGGCAGTCCTGCAGGGCATTTTAGCTACACCATCTTTTATATAGATCCTCCACCCCCAGATTGGCTATGGTATTCTACCCATATGTGATGACTGCAGATGCATCCTTGAAGGACATAGTGCAGTTTTGTACCTACCATAAATGTAGATGTCCGATAGGTATGCATCTGCAGTCAGGTTTACCCTCCCTCCTTCCCCTCTTTGGTATTCATTGGGTACTTTCCCCTCTCATAGCTAGCTGGGGTTATCTATTATGGTGTATTTGTCGTATATTTATATATATATATTTCTGTGCATGTTTGGAATTTATTGCTTTTACCCAAATTTAGCCTTCCTTTGAGGGCACCTGGCATCTGGGGCAAGAAAAACTGAGGAAGATGGCGTCGGCTGACGCTTTTATACCCCAGGCGCTCTGACGCCGGGAGGAGGTTCCTGTCTATTTTTAAACACCTTTATTGAATTATCACTGGCACACAGACAAACTTACGTTTATATAAAGGTACAAGAAACAAAACAAGGACTCAACCATCTAGGCTTTATTAAAAGGCAGAACTAGATAAAACAGATAGATATTAGATTATAATAGATATATAATGAAATATAACTGCCATAGCACAATGATTAAAATGTAATTTGTAAGAACTGGGGATACTGCAGTCTAATCCTGATATTAAGAAACTAATAGGTGCTAAGCCCTCCTTTACTTTTAGTAAGGAGAGAAATTTGAAATCACAGTTATGTTATAAAGATTTGATGTTCAATGAACCCCATATATATAAAATGAATGCTAAGGGAACTATTCCATGTCACAATTGTTCTGTTTCTAATAGTATTAACATTGATACTACTTTTGTACATCCTATAACTAAACATATTTTTAATTTTATGGCATTTGCTACACGGTTCACTGAAAATATAGTTTACTTAGTGAACTGTATAAAATGTGAACATTTTTATATTGGTAAAACCAATTGGAAACTAAAAGAAAGAATACAGTCACATGTATCTGAAATAAGAAGATAACTTAATAGTAATGCACTATTTAAGCATGCTATGACCATGGGCAATGACCATAGTTTTAAATTTAAGGTTATACAGAAGATGCATGTTAATTTAAGAGGTGGAGACTTAAGCATTTATTTTATTTTATTTATTTTATTTTACATTTGTTGACCAGGCTAGTCCAGCTGGATATATGTCCATTTTCAGTGGAGGCCCAGGGAGAAAAGCTCCACAAATTACAACATAAAAGGTGAAGACAAAGACATTAACAGTAGAATTTGGTACATAAGAAGTTTTTTAAAAATATAATACAAGCCTAAGATATATATTTTATATTTCAGTAGGGAAAGAAAACTTTATCTAAGAATAGATGAACAAGACTAAGACATTTACATTAGAAATGTTGTATTACAAATCTTTATAACATATTACAAGACTAGAATTTTATATTATGTATTCTATTAGGGAAAGAAAACGAAATCTAAGACTAAACTAGATACAGCTAGTAGTTTATATTAATAGGTACTAAGGTCACACATAAACCCAAGAAAGAAAACACTAGTGATCAATAGCTAGAGTGTAGAAGATCAGCATACAAGGATGGATTTATAGTGTTCATTATCACCTAGGTTGTGATACTATATGAAGGTGTTTGATCATTCCACAGTTTATACATATTTACATGAGAAAAAATCCTAAGGAAGGTTAAGCTCACTAATAATTAGTGAGTAAACGCAAGATCATGATCATGAGAGACTGGGAATTGTGGGAGTCTAGTTAATAGTCAGGTGCTTAGTCTGGGTTAACACAGGGCATAGCCAGTGTGATAAAACTGAAATGGCCGAATATGAGTGGATCAATTATTTCATGGCAGATAGACCACCTGGATTAAATGTAAAAAAATAGTATTAAACCTGTCTTGAAATTTAAGAGAGACTTTTTATAATTTTGTCATTTTTTTTACTGGGCAAAACGTGCTGTTGTATTTTGTTTTGTTTTATTAATATCTTAACTAGATTTTTAATTATGTTAATTATAATTGGATAACTGATTTATTAGATGATGCTGGCTACTAGTATAAATGAACTAACTGCAGAATTTGTATTTTGTTCTAGCATGGATAATGAGTTGTTTTAACTCAAAAGCTTTGCTATTTTATCTATTTCTGCCTTTTATTAAAGCTTAGACGATTAAGTCCCTGATGTCCTTCAAGGATGCATCTGCAGTCATCACATATGGGTTGTCCTGCCTCAGGCAGCCCTTCGGTCGGCCGGATTCGAAAGTCTGGGTCCGGCGGCTGACGCCGCTCCTCCCGGCGTCAGAGCGCCTGGGGTATAAAAGCGTCAGCCGACGCCATCTTCCTCAGTCTTTCTTGCCGTGTGGTGCCTGAAGCAGAAGCAGTTCACAAGTGCCGGTCGGCCAGCTCCTGTAATTCAGCTACCGAAGACTTCAAAAGCTAAGTACCCCGTTGGGGACTCTTTCTTGCCTCAGACGATGTCAGATAAAGTTAATAATTGTTTAACTTGTGGGAAACAAATACCTCATAAGGATTTCCACTCTTACTGCCTCCCTTGCCTAGGCCCAGACCACGACGTCTCGCCCTGTTCAGCCTATGCTTCCTTCAACCGACGCACTCTTAGACGTCGGTCGGAGTTCGCAGAGGAATTTTTTGGGGCTAGTTTTTCATACAAAATGCCGTTGGAGACTCCGACTTCACATTTAGTAAAGAAACGGAAGGACAAGGACCGACACACGCGGGCCACGGTTTCGGCTGAAACCACAGCTAGGCCTACCGCGAGTGTCTCGGTCTCGGCTGAAACCGAGTCCTTGGTACTTCCGATACTGCTCAACCGACAACCCCGGCCCCGGAGGCCCCTACTGAGTCGGTTATTGAATTTCCTTCAGAAACTGGTGTCTTGGAAACTTCCGACACCATTTCTCTAGACAAAGCTACTCCAGCACGTGGTGCAGCTAGGCCTCCTGCATCCATGTCCATAAAGGCATTCACCAGGGCTAAAGTTGCTAAACATTCTAAAGCTATGCCTCCCAGAGTTATTCCTCAGGGACCCTCTACAAGTTCACAGATTCTTACTTTAGCAGAGGACCTTATTTCCTTGATTAGGGGATCTCAACCTCATCCGGACAGGGGCTCTCAACCTCCTCTAGACAAAAGGCCCAGGGTTGAGCCCTCTGATCCCCACTGCTCAGAGGAGGCCTCTGATGGCTCTGCTCTCTCAGACTACCAGGAGGAGGCTTTTTCGGCCTACGAGGATTCTGATGCAGAGGAATCCATCCCCTCGGCCTCCCCTCCTGAAGAGCTGTCCTTCGGTGAGACCCTTCACACTATGTGAGAACATTTCAAATGGCAGGGCCAGGAATTTTCTGATTCCAGGAAAAGATTAAGAACTTTTCTGCATTTACCTCAGCATAGACCTTTGGCCATTCCTCCTGTTTTGAATGTCATTGATGATGTGTACTCTGAATCTAGTATAACCCCTGACACTCTTCCCCCTGCCCCTGTCAAACCCGATAGGTACTACAGGGTCCCGGACTCACATCATTTTCTTTTCAAGGCTCACTCTGCTGATCCAGAAACTATTTCCCAGGGACCTAAAGGGGTTGCAGCTGCCACCTCTAAAAATCCACTCCCCTCTGAAAGGGAGTCCAGGGCTTTCGAGAGATGGGGTAAAAAAGTGTATACTTCTGCTACTCTTTCTATGAGGGCATTAAATTGTCAATTTCATATGATACAGTACCAAGAGTATTTGTTAGATGAATTGCATAAGAAACTGTCTTCATCTGAACCCCTACATCGCAAATCACTACAGGATCTGGTACATAACTCCCAGCAGGTTAGTAACCATTTCTTACAATGTGGTTATGATGCATTGGAAGCTTCATGTAGGTCAGCTATGACAGGTGCAGTCATACGTAGGCATGCTTGGCTGAAGGAACAATCTCTGCCAGACCATGTAAAAGCTAAGCTTCTGGATGCTCCCCTGGAAAAGCAAAAGTTATTTGGCTCCACTGCTCAGGAGGTCTTAAAGAAGGTTGAGGAAAAGGCAAAATCTGTACAAACAGTTAAAGATTTTCTACAAGTCCAACCACCAAGATTCAGCAGGAATTGGCCTGCCAAGAATTGGTCCTTTCCGGACACAGAAAGATTTCAGAGAGGCAAGAACAGGCATGCCAGAGGTAGAGGGCAAGCTAGAGGCTCCTACAGAGGGCGTCAATGGCAGCCTCCCAACCAGAGAGGTAGTGCAGGACCTTCAACGGCTGCACAAGGACAGACTCAATGACTTTGCTTTGACTCCGCCAACCAGGGCTCAATTAGAAGCACCTTTGGGCGGAAAGCTTTCTTTATTCTCAGACAATTGGCATACTATTTCAAGAGACAAATGGACACTGCAAATAATAGACAGAGGATACAGGTTCCATTTCCACACATTGCCAAAAAGAAAAGGAATGCCAGACCTGCCACCAAATCAAAGGGCAGAGGCTTTGAAACAAATCTCCAACTTAATGAAAATGAAAGCTATAGAAAAGGTTCCTCTTTCAGAACAAGGCCAAGGATTTTATTCCAGACTATTCCTTGTTCCAAGAAAAGAAAATCAATGGAGGCCTATTCTCGACTTGTCCACACTGAATACTTATCTCATTGTGCCAAAATACAAAATGCTGACTCTACAGCAACTCCTTCCCATGCTGGGCAAGGGGTCTTGGCTGGTGACTCTAGACCTCAAGAAGGCATACCTGCATGTCCCTATCAGACAAAGTTGCAGAAGACACCTCAGATTTCTTGCAGGCTCAGAGCATTATCAATTCTCAGCATTGCCCTTTGGCTTATCTACTGCGCCCAGAGTATTCACGAAATGCCTGGCATCAGTAATTGCACACTGCAGACTTCAGGATTCAAATATACCCTTATCTGTACGACTGCCTTATACAAGTGGACAGCCAACAAACTTTGATAAAGGACTTGAATTATGCCATCCACCTACTACAGGCATTGGGATATACAGTCAACTTTCACAAATCAAGACTTGTTCCATCCCAAAGAATAACTTTTCTGGGTGCGGATTTAGACACAACCACCCAAATGGCTTTTCTCACAGAAGAAAACAAAGACAACTACCGGATTACTTCAAGAACCTGACAAGACAAACTCAGCTGACTGCAAGGAAAATCCTGCAGGCCCTGGGTTACATGGCATCTTGCATTCTTCTCATTCCCCAAGCAAGGCTGCATATGAGGAAACTACAATGGTACCTAAGGAGTTTGTGGACTCAGCACAGCCACAGCTTAGAAACTTTGATCCCACTCATTCCATGTCTCCAAAAGGAATTTCTGTGGTGGGCTCAAGCAAGCCAATCAAACAGGGGTCTGCCCTTCAGCAAACCAATAGCCAGCCAAACTATTACAACGGACGCTTCAGACCACGGTTGGGGAGCACACATGGAGGGCAGATGTATTCAAGGACTATGGTCACAAAAGGAGCTACGCATGCACATAAACCAAAAGGAAATGCTGGCAGTGATACATGCAATCGAGGCCTTCAAACTTTTTCTGCATCAAGGCCACCTGCTAATAAGGACAGACAACACCACAGTCATGTGGTACATAAACAAGCAAGGGGGCACCCATTCCTACCCTCTTTGCAGACTGGCAATGAATCTATGGGAACTTTCCTTGAAACTCAATATAGACCTGCAATCCCAGTTTGTGCCAGGAAAAGACAATATACTGGCGGACAGCTTAAGCAGAAATATCATGGATGCACACGAATGGATGTTGCACCCAGACATCTTCCTACAGATAACACAATCATGGGGAAGGCTAGACATAGATCTTTTTGCCTCCCCCCACAATCATCAGCTGAAGAAATTCTGCTCAAGGACATACCACCCACAAGCATGGAAAGTGGACGCCCTATCTTTCAGCTGGAGAACCTAACAGTTTATGCATTTCCACCTCTTCCATTAATGACCAAGGTCTTACTGAAGATCAGGACAGAGCAGCCAAAAGTGATTCTGATAGCTCCGGACTGGCCAAGACAGCACTGGTACCCATTGTTAAAGAGCATGTCACACATGAAACCATGGCCACTTCCTCAATGGCCACTTCTCCTGACTCAGTACAATTACAAAACTCTGTATTCCAACCTGAAAACCTTGCGACTAACAGCCTGGAAAATACCTTGACTCCTCCTCAGGATAAGCTATCCAAGAGAGTGAAGGATATCATCATGGAAGCTCGCAGGCCTTCCACAAGAAAGGCATATTCAGCAAAATGGAAAAGATTTCACATTTGGAACACCACAAAGGGCCTAGATGCGACAGTGATGAACATGCCACATATCCTGGAATACTTGGCAGAAATGCTCCATAATGGCCTGTCTTACTCTTCCATTAAAATTCATGCTTCAGCAATTTCAGCAGAGTACAATACTGATCCACCTGTTTTTTCTCATCCTCTCCTAAGACAGTTTCTAAGAGGAATTAAAACATCAATCCTCCAAGGAAACCTCCAGTGCCTACTTGGGACCTTAACTTCATGTTGGAAAAACTAACTCTGCCTCCCTTTGAACCAGCAGCATCTGCAGAACTACAGTTCCTGTCTTGGAAGACCGCCTTCCTTCTGGCCATAACCTCAGCAAGAAGAGTATCTGAGTTACAGTCCCTCATGGCAGTACAGCCATTTCTTATTTTTCATCAGGACAGAGTCTCATTGAGAACCAATCCTTCATTTATACCAAAGGTGGTATCCAGGGTCTCATTAAACCAAGCTATTCACCTGCCTACCTTCTTTCCAAATCCACAAAACAAAGGGGAGAAACTTATGCACACCCTGGACATACACAGACAGTTGCACTACTACTTGGACAGAACGAAAAGCTACAGAAAAAACTGACCAGCTGTTGGTAGCATATGCTGCTGGTGCACAAGGAAAAGCAATTTCCAAACAGACAATTTCAAAATGGATAGGGAATTGCATTCGCTTCTGTTATTCCTTCCATGGAAAAGCTGTGCCAGCTAACATCAGACCTCATTCAACCAGAGCCACAGCCACCTCCACGGCCTTCTTAAGAGGGGTGGCTACCAAGGACATTTTAGAAGCTGCTACATGGAGCTACATGCATACATTTTCCAAGCATTACAATTTACCTTTATATTCCAGATCCAGAGCAGGCTTTGCTATGGCAGTCCTGCAGGGCATTTTAGCTACACCATCTTTTATATAGATCCTCCACCCCCAGATTGGCTATGGTATTCTACCCATATGTGATGACTGCAGATGCATCCTTGAAGGACATAGTGCAGTTTTGTACCTACCATAAATGTAGATGTCCGATAGGTATGCATCTGCAGTCAGGTTTACCCTCCCTCCTTCCCTCTTTGGTATTCATTGGGTACTTTCCTCTCATAGCTAGCTGGGGTTATCTATTATGGTGTATTTGTCGTATATTTATATATATATATTTCTGTGCATGTTTGGAATTTATTGCTTTTACCCAAATTTAGCCTTCCTTTGAGGGCACCTGGCATCTGGGGCAAGAAAAACTGAGGAAGATGGCGTCGGCTGACGCTTTTATACCCCAGGCGCTCTGACGTCGGGGAGGGGGCGACGTCAGCCGACGCCGGACCCAGACTTTGGAATCCGGCTGACCGAAGGGCTGCCTGAGGCAGGACAACCCATATGTGATGACTGCAGATGCATACCTATCGGACATCTACATTTATGGTAGGTACAAAACTGTACTTTTTGTTTCTTGTGGATTTGTATCTTAATGTGTGTGACTTATTTAGATACGTTGGAGAATTTTGTTTTGTTTTATTTATATAAAAGTAATCAAACAATATTAACAAGTTCACATTTACAAACATTATATATCACATATAATCTTCTATACAATTTAATCAATCCAATATTACTAAATTGTTCAATTCTTGGCTTTTCTAAACCTAATTCCTCCCCAAAGCATTTTTCCTGTATGTATTGTCCTCACATTTTTCATTTTTTCTATGTAACTTATTCCTATTGTTTTCTAAAGATCCCACTTCCTGCTGTTTTATCTGTGTTACAATTTTTCACTACTTCAAGTATGCCTTGTTTAGACTTTGATTTCCATTTTCTAGTAATTGCTTTTTCGGCAGCCACCAGAATTAAACTTAACAAAGCCTTAATATGTCTGGGCAATTCAGATCCTGTCTCCCAGCTCAAAAAATAATTTCCTTAGTTACACTTATTTGCTCAGACAGAGTCTTATTCTAGCCATGTTTGAGTGGAAAATGCACAAGTCGGAGTTTTGTTTTTTGTGCCAGATGATCCAAACATAAATAATTTGCTCAGCAGAAGTATGGCATGAAAAATGGACTTAATTATCAAAATAAACAAAAGTCACAGAAGACCTGTTTGGTAATCACAGGATCATAAATGTTTAGTAGGTTAACAGCCCTAGGGCCTTTTCAGCCTAACCATTAATGACCAATATTCCCAATTATCAGTGCCCATGGGCTAGAAGGCCTTTGGTATTTGCTTGTGACTTAGGGCATCTAGAAACTACCTTTGTCCATAAGGACCACAGGTGACAAACTAGGGGTGAGTTTCCGATTTCCCATCCATTAGTCCAAATTGCATTTGAATAGATTTCGGGAAGACTCTGTTTCACATGAATGGGATGTTTGTTCAAGAGAAGGGCTAACCTCTGAGACACATACTTATCCCTCCAACATGTTTTGTTTATGACACAGACGAGATTTAGATTATTAGATCAGGTAATTCTAGTGCTGTTTGTTTTGCAAATGTGTGGAGATCCATCAGGGCTGGAACGGAAAATGCCTTGTAGGTTAGGCATAGATCACTCCTCAGTAGTCTGTAGGAAACTGAGTACACAGACAGTGTTTTGAGGCAGTTTGCATAGGACATATTATTTATACTCTGTATTGTTTTAGTGAAAAAACACTGTGGCCAGTGCAGTTGTGGCAAATACCTGGTCAGGTACATGCCGAAGGGTGCATTGCACTCCATTATTGGTCTAATGAGGGCTGAGCATAGAGGGACTATGATCTCCTTAGATCTGGATGCCATGCCCTTATAACTTGCCCCATGAAGAGCATTTTTTTCACCACCATGGACACATGGTGTTCGAAGTTCATGTTACTGTCAACCTCAGCTCCCAAGTCTCTTATCACAGAGTCTACTCTTAGGGGAGTGTTATCCAGGTTATAATTTTAGGGTAGTCATCTTCCCAAAGTGTATAATTATGCATTTTTGCACTGTGTTTTAGATCATGGTTTTGGTTGATCTACTTCATTTTAAACCAGTAAAGATTAAGTTAAAACTTAATGTTGCTCCATATGCCTTGACCATACCCAGGAGGATGCAATTTTTTTCAAAGTCAAAGTAAACTTTGTCAATCAGATATACACAGCAAGGCAAGCTGAATGAAATTATGTTGCTTTGGTCCCCATGCAAGACATACCAGTAAACACATAGTTTGTGTGGCAGTAAGACTAATACACATGCAGTAATAATTAAAATATTAACAGCACAATAAATTACCACAATTGGACAGGAAAACATTAGACAATTTTATACTAGTAGGTACTGCAAAGACTATGACTTCACATTGTGATTGCTAAGATATTGCACTTCATCAGTTGTAGTATGATGTATTCTGATGTTCATATTGCACATGTATGGAGTGGTGACTCACTCCTGACTATTGCACATTCAGGAAGTAATTGCATAAGAAATCAGGCTAACTGTATCAGTTATTGAAGCAATTTGACAGAGTGATTACTATAGATGATACATCACAGGAAGTGGCATATTGATCTGATTATTCGCTGTCATGGCTGGCATTCAAGTTCAGCAGCCTTATGGACAGAGGAAAGAAGCTCCTGTTCAGTCTAGATGTTTTGCAATGTAAGCTGCAATACCACCTGCCCAAGGAAAGGTGGAAGTACATGCTATGGGCAGGGTGAGTGGGATCATCAAATATCTTCCTAGCCCTTCCTACACACCATGTCTTGTGCAGATCATCCATGGATAGGAGAGAGGAACCAATGACTTTTTCTGCTATCCTCACTACCCTCAGGAGAGCCTTGGTCAGATGCTTTCCAGTTGCCATACCAAACTATGATGTTATTTGAGTGGATCCTCTTGATGTTCCCTTGTAGAAGGCTTTGAGGATGGACTGAGACAGGTTTGCCTTCCTCAGTTTCCATAGGAAGTGCAGACATTGTTGTGCCTTTCTTCACTGTGTGGCTAATGTGAGTCGACCAGGATAGGTCATCTGAGATGTGCACCCCCAGGAACTTCATGTTTTTAACTCTTTCCACTGCCACCCCTTAATTTCCAGAGGTTGATGTATGTCCCGAGTACTCCTGAAGTCCACTATTAATTCTTTAGTCTTGCTTACATTCTAGGCTAGATTGTTGCTGTCACACCAGCCTATCAGATGCTCCACTTCATCCCTGTAGGCTGTTTCATCACCATTTCTGACAACACCTATGACAGTGGTATCATCTGCAAACCTGATGATTTTGTTGGATTCATGCTTGGCCATGCAGTCGTGTGTCAACAAGGTGAACAGCAGAGGACTCAGGATGCAGCCCTGAGGGACACCCGTGCTCACTCTAATGCTGATTGAACTGCTATTTCCCACACATACTTTTTGGGATCTGTTGCTGAGAAATTCCAGTATCCAGTTACATACAGGGGTGCTAATGCCCAGCTGGATCAGCTTTGATACCAGATTCTGGGGAATGACAGTGTTAAAGGCAGAACTAAAATTGATAAACAGCATTCTGACATAGCAATTCTTGTTATCTAGATGTGCCAAGGATTCATGAAGTGCTATAGCTATTGCATCAGCCATGCAGCAGTTATATCTATAAGCACACTCTAATGTATCCAGTGTTGCAGGTAGGCTTGAAGAGATATGGCTCTTGATCAACTGATCAAAACACTTCATCACTGTTGATGAAAGAGCAGCTGGCTGGTAATCATTTAGGCTTGTCGGTTTGGATTTCTTGGGTAAAGGAATGATTGTTGTATTTTTGAAGCAACTGGGTACAATGGCTAGTTGCAGGGATGTGTTGAATATATCTGTTAGTACAGTGGACAGTTGGGTAGCACAGTCTTTTAGAATTTTCAATGCTGTCTAAATCATAAGCTTATATAAAATGAATGTAGAGCCTAGATATTTTTGAAAGTGTAACTATTGAAGTGGGGGCGGCATAGTGGTATAGCAGTTAGTGTTGTCACCTCACAGCAAGAGATTCTCCTGTTCGATTCTCAGCTGAGGTGCCTTCTTTGCTGAGTCTGCAAGTCTTCCATGCATTTGTGTGGGTTTCCTCACTTTCCAAGGACATGCAGTAGGTGGATTGGACACTCTAAAGTGTGTGTGTGTGTGTGTGTGTGTGTGTGTGTGTGTGTGTGTGTGTGTGTGTGTGTGTGTGTGTGTGTGTGTGTGTGTGTGTACTGTACCCTGGGCCTTGGACTACCAATCTAAGCCTGGAAACCCCGTAACTGCTACAGAAACAGCGAGCACTGAAAGGTGCTCATTGCCAATGTAGCGCATTGTGTGCAAATGGGAAAGAAAGACAGATAGAGAACTATGAAGTGCCTATCCTCCCGTGGGCCCAGTAAGTAAAAAGAATAGTCAAATGCAAATATGTGTTGATTTAAAAAAGCTTAATGATGGTAATTTGTGTGAAGGATTCATATTGTGTACACTAGAAGTAATAGCTCACAAGCTTGTCAGTGGAAGCATGTTTTCCATGTTTGATGCTTTTAATGGATTCTCACAATACAAAGAAATTCAAAATTTGACAACCTGCATTACCCTATGGGTAGGTTCTGTTTTTGGGGGTTACCATTTGGTATAACCTCAGCACCTCAAATCTTTCAGAGTAAAATGTTTAATTTACTCAAGTGGCGGTATGGTGGTGTTGTTGTTAATGACATCCTGGTGTTTAGTCTTTACAAAGAAATGCACAATTTGGGGTTAGAGGCAGTGCAACAATCTATCAAATGTTCTGGTCTAAAGCCAAACTAAGACCAATTCTGCTTTAGTAAAATAGAGCTACAGTGCTATGAGCACCACATTAGTGCTAGTGGTAACAAACCAGATGCAATCAAGGTAAGACCAAAAGTCAAGCTACCAGATCCATCTTGTGTGTCTGAACTCTAAGCATGATCTGCTACATAGACTAGTTTGTACATGAACCTCTGACAATACCCTGTCCTTTAACTCAGTTGTTAATGAAAAATATGTCATGGTCTTGGAGACATACTCAAACCCAAGCATTCAGTAAAGTAAAATAAATGCTCCAGTGCTGTCCTTAAGTAGACAATAGTGAGTGCAAATGCAATTAGTCATTGGACAAAATCCAAACAGCTCATATGTAAATATCAATAGCATGACGGCTTACTCTGTTACATCAAGATAAAAATGAAGTACCTCAAATCAAAGAGCAGTTGAGTGCAGTGGGTTAAGCCTGTGAGCTGTATTTCTTGTGGCACAGGGTTTGATTCCTTCAGCTCTTATTTGCCTACTGTGTAACTTTGAGCATGTCATTTAACAAGACATTGCTTCCACAAGATCACCTTGAAAAGGAACTGTGTGTCTAGTGGGGCTACCAGGTTAATAAATGGGGATTACTGGAGTGGATTTTTCATAATGATTAAGGTCTTCATCTTACAGAACCAAGGTATATGGTTTCATTCTGACCTTGAGTTACTGGGTAGGCTTAAAATGTCCCTTTAGAGCAGTTATATTAATATTCACCTATGAACCTAAAAGTGCTACATCAGAAACACAAGGGCCATCAAGGTCTCAATAAATGCACAGAAACAGCCAAAATGTCCATGTAGTGGCCAAACTTTTAACAAGACAAAATTAATTTGATGTCACTGTCAGTTCTGTATTGTGCATAATCTGTTGCAGAGATTAGAGCCGCTAATGCCAATAGTTATCAAAAGGTCCTTGGCAAAAGACAGCTGCTGACTTGTGCGAGTTTGAAGGCAAAAACTACCTTGTTGTTGCAGACTAATACTCTTGTGATATAGGATAATTCATGTGCCAACTACAGCTAGCCAACAAATAATAACCAGATTCAAGACTATGTTTTAAGGTATGGTCTACCTATTGAACTAGTTATTGACAATGGCATACAGTTCATGTAAAATGAGTTCCAACAGTTGGTTAGTGACTATGGTTTCATCTGTACAACGTCATGTATTTACTATCTGCAGTCCCATGACAAAGCCAAGAGAGCGGTGCAAGCAGCCAAAATAATGTTTAAACAGTCAGATCCTCACAAAGCTCTCAAGGCATACCAAGCTACTCCACACCATGCCGTTGGAATAAGCTCATCACAGCTAATGCGTAGAAGGCAAATATGAACTGATACGCCAATGATACAGTCGAAACTTGAGTCTAGACTTACTCCATACCATATAGTCAAACAAAATGACCAAAACTTCAAATCTTCATGCAAAAGGTTTTATGACTGATGTTATTCTGCACATCCACTGTCCTGCAAACAGGTCAAGCTGTCCACTTGAAGTCAGAGAGGAAGAACAAGTGGGACACACAAAACATAGCAGTACAGGAAACCACTGAACCATGGCCAAACACTGTAAAAACTAAAGATGGTACCATAATACAGTGAAATAGAAGACATATCCAACTTGTTCCTGATGAGTGTCAACCTGAGTGCAGTGTACCAGAAAAGCCTGAGTAAATCTGAGCCAAGAATAACCAGAATGATCATTAGCAAATCCATTCCTGTACAGACAACAGATCTTCAACAACCAAACATTTGATACAAGGGTGAAAATTTGAGTTTGAGTAATTTGATTGTGACTTTTCTGGTTTCCCATCCAGTTGACTGGTTTATCTAAGTTTTAATGAGTGTCATACCAGTCTGTTTCAAACGTTTCCTTTTGCAGGCCCCACATCCATTTCCAGCTTCAGTCTGAATAGATATCAAATAATGAGAAGTGGAAGAATACTTTTTACCTACAAAACATTTCTAATATTGTGACAGAGTCATTGAGACAGTTAAGTGAAGACTGATAATACATTTCATAATGTTTTATGAATAACTACATTGTTCATATGTCATGTTAATATGCTTTTGTAAGTTCAGTCCGAAGTGTTGACATGATCCACTGACTATGAATCGTCATACTTGATAATTTTGATAAAACTGACTTTTCTGCAAAGAGGGAGATGCAGTGACAGATGGTATAAATCTATTAAAGTCCATATATATTGTGTGTATGTAAAATAGTTGCTGCCTTTGCAACACTAATGTATTGTATCATCTTTTTTAAGAAAGTGCCTAGTCTAAAATGTATTGTGATTTCTAAGTTACTGTCAGTTGGGTGTAAGATGTTGAAGTGTTAACATTGTTTAAGCTGAGCTGTGAAGTTGTTACAAATAAAAATTGCTTGTTTTTTTGAAACTTTGGTACATCCTGACATTTTTGACTCAAGCAATAAATGATATGTAAGGCACTTTAACAGTCTCTCACAAATATACATACACACATACACCCACGGCATGTGCACCTGCCACCTATTTGATGGATAATTAATCCACTCAGTACATGTCTTCTGAATGTGGGAAGAAACCAAAGCACCCAGCAAAATGATTGTTTACTTTGGTGCATCATTTGCATGAAGATATAGATGCAGCATAGGACTATAAGGAACACAGAACACTTTGCTGAAAACACAGTTATTAGAAAATGGGCACATTTTCATATAGCTTTTTGATTGTTATATCATTTAAAAGAGTGCTGAGGTCACACATCCGACAGCACAGACATGAACAAAAACAGGATAGAAAGTTATCAGTTTTTCAGTTAACTCAGTCTGTTGTAAGCATAAGTTCTGACATGAATAAACCAGTGTGGGACTGTTCACAGCAATGTTCTGCAATATAATTGTAACTTGATAGCAAGTCTAGATGATGTGGCTTGGTACAGACACTTGTCACACTGCAACATGGTAACCAAAGGTCACTCAGTTTCACCCTGACAATGACTGTAATCCTATCACTTTCTGTGTTCCAGAAACTGAATGCTACAAAATCAGATTGAGGGATGCAATATGGCCTTTGCAAGTAGAGGTATAAAATATCAGGATAAACCTTTACTTTTCCCTCATTCAGTTACATGTAGTTGGACAGTTGGATAGTAGCCTGAAAAGACTGGTTAAATTATATCAATATGTGCCGCAGTCAAACCCCCCCCCCCCAAATGCATGTCTACTGCCCTTTTGTGTACAACAATTGTCCCACTGTGTAATGTACACATTACAAGCCCACTCAGTCTGTGTGTAGAACTCAAACTGTGGGTATGCAGCCATTTAAAGTGCAACATCAATAAACACAGTACCATAATTATTACTTTGTTAAAAGATTCAATAATATTTATTTTATACCTTAGGTCTCAGGTCAAAATCTGTTAATGTTATGAGGAAATTTTCCTGTGATATTCCAAACCTTTGACGTAGTTCAGCAACAAGGTTGGAGTCGATAGATTTTAATATTACAGTAGCAAAAGGAGCTTCAGAATCTGGAAGTAAAAAATATTACAGTCTCATGTGAATTCCAAAAACGAAAACAGTAAAAAAAAATAATTTTCTAACTTTGTTTCTCCTTCTTACTCATTTATAATATGTACTCAGCAGTGAAATGATTATGATCTGTAGTATCTGTTTAGAAATAAATGCAAAGCTGAAAAATAGGACATAACCTTACCTACCTTTCTATAGTATACCTGACATCAAAGGCCCTACCAAATGACAATGCAAAGCAACAGAATAGGACAATAAGGAGATAAATATCACCCTAAGTACATGTATCACATAAACAATCTACTTTTTCACATTTATTGCAGTTCTCTGGCTAATCTACTTCCCAACCAGTTTTCTTGAATGTCTTTGGCAGGAAACTGTCAATTTTCAAGGATCTCGTCAACTTTACTCTTTCCTTCTAAGACTTCTCTTTTCTTCAGTTTTCTTTTTGATCCATAAGTTACTTTAAACAACTCTGTCCTTACTATAAATCTCACTAACTTAACTATCATTCTAATCCCTCACCCCTTTAAAACTACCCCACTAGTGATTTTTCTTTCCCTTTATTAATTATCTTAACCTAACACTACCCCTCTAGTGATCTTTTCCTTTCTTAACTTTCAACCTATTTCAATATTTACAAAAGAAAAAAGTGTGTGTGTGTGTGTGTGTGTGTGTGTGTGTATATATATATATATATATATATATATAGAGAGAGAGAGAGAGAAAGTTACTCTGTTTTTCTTTCTGATATTGTAACTTCCCACAATTTAGTAGTCTGTTTCTCATTTTTGTTTTATTGTACTGTTTTGTGCTGTAAATTTGTGTAAAATACTGTGTAATCATAATGTGTTTGTGGAGTTTTTCTCCCTGGGCCTCTGCTGAAAATGGGCTTCTGTCCCAGGTGGACTTTCCTGGTCAATAAATAAATAAATACATTTTCTACAATAGTATCCTGCATATTTTACTTCATTATCAAAATATTCCTAAGAAATATTGCATTTTAAAATGATTTTTTCTTTCTAGCAAATGGTTTTACTACTTCCTGTGTATCCTCCTCTTAACCCTTCCTACCACTGTCCAGTTGTTGACTTATATTTGAAGCAAAAATTCCCTGCTAGTCAGACACCCTGTAAGAAAACAGAAATCCCTTGTGCCTACATGAAGAGAATTGCAATGAATTTAGGATTTTTTTCATTGTGAACTGATGCCTCTTGTTCCAGCTCATTTGCACATTTATGTTTAAACATTTGATGGCTTGCAGTCATACCTCCTAACTGTATCAAATTACTCATTTTTTTACCAGGTTTTGGGGTCCAAATAATTGGGTGCCATGACTCCCGAGTGGCACCCCTTAATTTCCGAATTTCCTGGCTGTTTAATTTGAATTTTATTTTTCTGTTTTTTTGAGCTGATGTCATCACATGTGCGATGACATCAACGCCTTGAAACAGCCTGCCAGCCTGTCGGAATTGAGTTCAAACAATAACATGTAAGCCATGCAGTCATTTCTGGCCAGCAGCAAGGGAATGAAACTCCTTAGGTGCTTAAGCTGCAGTGGTTTATAAATGGGGAATGGAGCTTCCTTAACTGTTAATGGACTGCTGGCTGCTGCAGATTTAGGTTCCGAGAATGGAACAAGCCGACAGAACTCCTTAGCTGAATGGAGCGAGGCTAGAATGGACTGCAGAGGTAATTATGTTGTGTGTGTATGTGTCTTTAGCTGTTAATGGACTGCTGCAGATTTAAGTTCCAAAAATGGAACAAGCCAATGGAACTCCTTAGCTGAATGGAGCAAGGCTAGAATGGACTGCAGTGTGTGTGTGTGCATGTCCGCGTGCGCTGATTAAAGGTACCAGCCTTATCAGATGTGAGAAGGAAGGACTGGTCTGTGCAGAGATATTACAGAAAGGGATAGACAGAAAGACTAGTTGGTGATATTTAATGCAGAATCATATCTTGAATCAGATAATGCAAACTTAACAGTGTTAAAACAGACTTGCTACATGTTTGCATTACTGGTACAGAATGATTCTTATTAATCCCCTATCTGTTAGTGTATGCTTAGCTTAGGTATTACAAGTTTCTGTTATTGATGTCAAAAGGTACTTAAAAGCTGGGTAGTTATCTTAGCACCGATTTGTTTATTTTGTATCATATTTACTCCATTGTTGTGCTTATTGACTTTTATGCTATTGTGGTCTATATTGTATTACCTCAAAGTGTTATTTTATATTGCAGCACATTTAAGTTTATGTGTTATAGTTTGCTGGCAAAATGGCAAGTTAGAAAGTGGATTTTAGAACATGTATGAGATATTAGAAATAAACCAATGTGTAGTCCAGTAGCGGGACATGTTCTTTATATGAAATACAAATAAAAAAATGGACTCTGTTGTATTATTGTGGACACCTTTCCATCTAAAACATTAGTTTAACCAATAGTTATTGTAGAAAGAGACCTATTTTATATTGAAATATCAGACATATCAGGCAAAAGGTTTGGATGTTAGCTGGTATTTATTTGAATATATGTTTAGTAAAATTTTTGGAAATGTTCATATTAATTTCAGACATGGTCTCTTTAAGAAACTCCATAGGGGCTAGTTGAGCATTGACAGAAAATTATAAAAGTGTTGTTTTCTCTGTACCTCTGTTTTCCCCTTTGATGCTTTTGACATGAGTTTCTTGGGGTTTTAAGTAAAGACTAATAGCTGAGTTTTAATAATGAGTGTTATGTCATCGTACAAACTTTAGTTGTATGTTATGCATATCTTTGTGTGTGTGTGTGTGTGTGTGTGTGTGTGTAAGTAGACTTTTATGATGGAAATGTTCTGAATTGGGCAGTTTTGTCATTATTGGTTCATGCATTTTGTTTAATTGCCAACTGGAAAAAATGTTCAAACAATAAATTTAAAATGCACTCAAAGTCTAACAATTATAGGTTCATAGGTTCATACTAGGCTATCTGCCCTAGGGCATTTATAAGCCTAGCCAGAGTGTGTTTGGCTTTCGCCACCCATTTTAAATTAATTTTGCTATGCCCTTTTTTGAGGTTAGTATACTGTGCCTCTGTCTAACAGTGACACAGAAGTAATACCCGAAGTAAACTGACGATCTCCCATCCACTCATCAAGATTTCTCTTGAAGAGGGTCAATGAGGGACTCTGCCTAACCTGGACTGGGATTTTATTCCAGAGTGAAGGGAGCCTCTGGGTTATGAATCTGTCCCTCCAGCATGTCCTATTTATTTCAGTGCTGAGGTTCAAGTCTCTCGAGCACGTAGCTCGATGGGATTTGGATTTTCTGAGGTGCAGCATGTCCATTAATTCCGGGTTGGACATGGCTTTATACATCAGGCACAGATCGCCTCTGAGCAGGCGGTATGCCACTGAGTAGAGCTGGAGTTTCTTTAGCCGGGCAGCATATGGCATCTGTGTGAGCCCTTTGATCCTCTTGGTGAGGTACTTTTGGGGTCTTTCCAGTTGCTGCAGGTGTCTGGTAAGGTACATCCCAAAAGGGGCATTGTACTCAATTATGGGCCTGATGAGGGATGAGTAAAGAGGCACAATGACCTCCCCTGATCTAGATGTGAATCCCTTCATGATTAGGTAGGCTATATAAAATGTTTTTCTAACCACTTTGGCCACGTGGTTGTCAAATGAGAGATTGCTATCAACTTGGGTCCCAAGGTCCCTATTTACTTCTTCCATACTTAATGGATTACCACCTATGTGATAATTTGTGGGCACTTTGTTTTTGCCAAAGGGGATGACTATACACTTTTTGGCGTTTAGCTTGAGGTCATGGCTCTGGCACCAGTTGTCTGTTTCTATTAGGCCCTTTTGGAGGATGCTTGTGTCGGCTGGAGAGTTGATTATGGCACCCAGTTTGCAGTCATCTGCGAACTTGGTCAGCCACAGTCCTTTCATGTTGGCTTGTACCTCCGAGAAATATATACCGAACAAGAGAGGTCCCAGGACTGAGCCTTGTGGGATACCATTTGTAACTGGTTTGGAGTCTGACATGGCTCCAGCAATTCTAACCATGTGGGTTCTGTCTTTGAGCCAGTTTGCAACCCATCTAGTGACATAGGGGTTTATATTTAAGCTGGTGAGCTTATCTATAATGCCCGAGTGGGGTATTGTATCGAAGGCTTTTGCGAGGTCCAGGTAGGCTGTGTGGACCACCTTCCCCTCATCAATGGCCTTGGTGACTGTTTCAAAGAATTTGACCAGGTTTAAGAGGCAGGATCTGCCCATAACAAAGCCGAACTGGGTAGGATCCAGTATCTGTAGGTCCCCAATATCTTTATTTATGAGGTCCATGATGATCCTTTCCATAGCTTTGCAGATCAAGCTAGTCAGGCTTATGGGGCGATAGTTTCCAGGATCTGTTGAGGCACCACCTTTGTGGAGAGGGACCACTGTTGCTGTACGCCACTCTTTGGGTACATATCCTGTAGTAAGGCTGATATTGAACAGTAGTTTTATGTTTGGGTTTAGCTCTTCTTGGAGTTCATGTAGGACACAGCCGGGACACCGTCTGGTCCCATTAATGCTGTGTTTTTTGCTTTGGAGAGGGCGGCTCTTACCTGAGCATCTGAGATGTCAGGGGGGCAGCACACTTCCGGGATAGATATTTGCCCTTTTGGTGGGGAGGGGGGGGAGTTTGCGCTGAACCTGTCAGCTAGGATGTTGGCAATGTCTGTGGGTTCGGTGTATTTTTTGTCATTTTGCACTAATTCTGAGCATATCTGGGAATTCCCACCCAGGTTCCTGACATAGCTAAATAAAGCCTTGTGATTATCCTTAGTGTCCTGTGCAATTTTTCTCTCTAAGCTGGCCTTAGATGATTTTATGATTGCTCGTAGTGCAATACGTTATGCTGTATTATACAAGGAATATAATTTAATAAAGTCAGGAAAGTGCATCAAAGAATACATGTATGTTTCTTGTTTTATATGCAAGGGGCCAATGATTTGAAAACAGCCCAAAGGTAATCTTTATTCACCACTGGCCAGATGCATTTTCTTTGGCTGTGATGTGGATTTCAATGCTGTTTCAGTGAATGTGAGTTTCAAGGGCAGATAAGTTTTAATGCTAAGTCTATTTTCATTGTGAGACAGTACTGCTTTGTTTAGCAGATGTCAATTAGTGTTTGTGCATTGTGCAATAAAATGTAAATATAAAATCCAAATAATCATTGTAGAAGTAAAACAGTATGCACATTAGTGTTTATGGTAAATAGGGCCAAATAGCCAGGTAATGGGACATTAGAATGGCTGCAGGGGGACTCTGGTGCCATATTATGGCTGTCTGTTCTTCAGTTTGTGTTTGAAAGCTGGTATCCCGTAATTCCATTGGAGTGGGTGGGGTTATGCAATTATGCATGCAAATTTTATGTTAATCAGCGTACAAATTTGTACCTATTTTTCATGGGCCTTGTCTAGATTTTTGATGTTTCTAGGTTGAGAGATATGCTTGCAGTTTGGCACCTGAAGTTAAGCTGATGTGAATGTGCACAAAGCAATGACATTTTACCTTTGTAGTTGCACAGATTGTTTTCCGTACCCCTGTTATATACACAGTGGTACATCCATGGCAAGAAACACCATCCCATCAAACTACACAATCTCAGCATCCTTAGACTGCAGTTGTCAAATTTAACTGCCAGCATTCCCTACCCCTTGTACCTAAATGGTTATGGAATACACGAAACATCAGTTGTTACCCTACTGTTACTATTTTTCTACATACCTAATTTTGGAAGATATTACAGGTAATGCCATCTCACTTTATTAGAACCATTTAATGAATTTAGTGATGGTTTTTAGCACATGATAATGTCTCTATTGCTTTATATCCTTTGTTCATGTTAAGTTTAGGTATGTTTACATATGAATAGTGTACACTAAATAAAGCAATATCAAATTAGTGACTGCTTTTTAATTCTTTTTACTTATTTTGCATTTGTTGACTCGTGCCTAAGTCACGTAGAAGTATTGAAGCATGGTTCGCCTTACTTTATTAAAACATACATATAATGTGGTGGACATAATTTGGGGGATTACATTTTTAGTCACTTGACAGTGAAAGACTGACTAAAGTTGACCAAATGGACAGAGACTTAGGAAAAGAGAAATAAGCTCCAGTTACTGCTGATTTACCAAATTACACATGAACATACATACCTAGAAAATTCTAATTCAGACAATAGCAGGGTGGTTCTTCTCAATGTTAGAAGCTTAAACAAACAAAAAAATGGATGCTTAAACAAGAAAATATCTGAACTTCAGGTCCACCTTATCCTAAAATACATTTGTTTAGTTACCAAAACTTTGTTTTAGAATAACAACAGCACTCCTTCCTTACTATTGTACTGCATTTACCATGTGTTCAGATCCACTTTTATTAGGAGCCATCATCTTACATCATATTTTGTGTGAGGATATGGGCAATTGCCAGCACAGAGAGCTGGAGTTTTGTAAAGAATGATACGTCCTTTGAATATCAAACTGATTTATACAAGATGTTTGTATTACAAATGTATTATAACTGTATGTCATTTGTATATCAAACTGATTTTGCACAGATGCTTGTGCTTAAAATGTATTTGTGAGCTTTGCTTGTGTTGAAATGTATCAACAGTGCACACTGTTGACATGAAGAGAAATGTATTAATGTAGCTGAATTAAATGAATATGTTTTAATAGAGGCTCTGACACAGCAGAGGTTAACTTTATGAAAAATAAGGGAAGTATAAATGAGCTGTTAAACCATTAAAAGGCACCCCACAGTGCTGAACAGGACTGAAGATGATGGGTCTGGGGATGAGTCTTTGACCATTAGCTCAGTGGAAAGACAGGAGGCCCCAGGTACTACCATAAATATTTGGATGTCTATTGTGGCCATCTGTGCTAAATTCCTGTCTCAGCTTCAAAGGAGAATACCATGAGAATCTAGAGTCAGGTGACCAGATGAGGTCATTCTGCCAGCCCTCTTGAAAATGATATTTAAAATATTATGCCTAGAAATCTCAGAGTATTGAGTATTCTGTTTGGGAAGCTTGATTAGAAAGACCCTCACCCACAGCATCTTGCCTTGCAGCAGTAAGTAACTTAACTAGGAAACAGTAATTATCTTATAGTCAGTCAGAAATATAGTGAAGCTCAGTTTAGATATTGTTTTTCTCTATTTGTCTGAGTTTGTCCATCAATGTTCTTTTCAATATTTCCTGTGAACTGAACTCTGTGGTTATTGTGAATATATATTCAGTATTTTCATGTACTTTTATTATTTATTATTAAATATATTTAAAATGTATATGGTGGCTGGTCCTTGTAGAGAATATCTAACCTTGGAGAGTGCTTACATTTATTTGGTGATACTGTATGGGCTACTCCGGAAGACCTAGCCATCTTGGTGAACTACTACCATTTGTATTAGTATTAATATTACACAGTATAATTGGATACCCTTTGTAAGAGCCTTACAGTAACTCTGACTGGTGGCAGTGAATCAATGTTATAGTCTGGGCAAAGCTGGTGAAGCTTTTCTCAGGTGTGTGTGTGTGTGTGTGTGTGTGTGTGTGTGTGTGTGTGTGTGTGTGTGTGTGTGTGAAAATTAAACCTTATTTGGAGAGGGGACATGAAGCACTGGGTTTACAAACAGGGTGCTGGAGGACTTGGCTTGGACACTTGGCTGAGGACCTAACCCTACAGCTGTACCAGTGGGGAGTCTTATTGGGGACGTGGAGGGAGACAGATATAGAGACACCCAGACCCTGGGCTGAGTGTGTTCCCTGTATGCTCTTAAGGAAAATTGTACTTGATGCAGGGAGGTCTGCAGTTGGAAATACTAAGTATATCCACTGGTATTCCAAGTGCCCATCCCTCTGCAGTTTCAGTGGTGAGGATTCTGGCTCCTTGATTACTGGCCCAGCATGGGGATGACACTTATTGGTGGCCATTACATATTAGTAGCAGTGGTGGACATCACATTTTGGGAAATACAAACCTAGAACATGTTGAAATCTCTCAATAAAGCCAACTACTGCCAACTACACAGGACCTAAGTCTGTGGTGCAGAGGGATGGAGTCCTGACTGTGACCCAGGCAACCAGGGTTCAACTAGTATCCTTGGCACTGGAGGAGCTAGCCATGAAGAAAAAGGAGTGAATGGGAATGGCGTGCTTGCCTCTCCCAGAAGAAGGGGATGGTTGTGGGCACTAAAGGGTACATTATGGAGGTGTAATTTCCTTGCTGGGCACCAAGAAAATGACCTTCTTCTCTAGTAAATGTCCCTTATGGAAGTGAAAGGGATATCTTTTGTGGTCAGCCTATTGTGCATTCCCTCACTGGTGCCTACCCTGAGTGTGCGGTGGTTGTTTGGGCCACATAAATAAAAAAAAGTCACAAACCACCATGATGACTATCTGAATGATGGCTCATCCTCTGTGACTTTTGCTTCAGTTATGGGAACAAATAAGCTAATTGGCCAGAAGAAGACTGCTGATCAACAGGCACTGGGGGCAAAATGATACAGAAAAGAATCTGTTGCCAACAACAGGTTCCCTTCCATATCCTCAGTGGAACATGCTGATTATCTGTCAGCTCATAAGAAATGCACATTATGTCATATACTCTTATTATGGTCAATTTTAACTACCCTTCTATCAAATGGCCTGGTAAAACCAGCACCAAATAACCCAGAGATAGTTATGAACTCAGATTAGGACCAATATCAAGGATAACCACAATGCCTTCTTCAGTTACATCAGGAAACCTAGAAGTAATACCCAGTCCTGCAGCAAAATTGTCTCTAATGGCATATTTCATAGGATCATTGGATCATAAGAGATTACTAGGCTATCAACCCGGAGGTAATTTTAAGCCTAGTCATTTCAACTCAATGTAATACCATAGAAGAACTAGTCAATATCCAACATTGCATTTAGTGATGACTGCCATGTCCAGGAGTGTTGTGGGTGCTATCCCTGGTAAGAATTTCCAGTGCCCCATCCAGTCATCCAGGTTCTTCTTGAACAGTATCATAGAAGTGCTCCGTTTCACATGAATTGGTAGCCTGTTCCAAAGATGTGGCAGTCACTGGGAGATAAATCTCTCCCTCCAGCAAGTCCCATTTAAATCACAGGCCATATTTAAGTCCCTGTAATGGGTAGACCTAGACCCATATGATTTATGGATATGCAGTAAGTTCATTAGGTTTGGGTCTTGGGTTGCTCTGTAGGCCAGGCATAAGTCTCCTCTAAGAAGTCTATACAATACAGAGTATAGTGACAGGGACTTTAGTCAGTCTGTGTAAGGCAAATGCAGGAGGCCCTTGATTTTCTTTGTTAGAAACCTCTGAGGTCTCTGTAATTGCTGCAGGTGCTTTGTACGGGGCATTATACGCAGTTATGGGCTGGATAAGTGCAGAGTATAGTGGGGTTATAACCTCTTTTGCTCTCAGGCGATGCCTTTACTAATCAAGTGAGCTACGTGGAAACCTTTCCTTACAACTGTAGACACATGGTTGAAGTTAAGGTCGCGGTCAACCTGTGATCCCAGCTCCCTTACCACTTCATGGTGACATAGGGTATTGTTGTTGATTTGATAGTGTGAAAAGACATTGTTTGTGCCGAAGGCAATGATGATGCATTTCTTTGCATTCAGTTTGAGACTCTGACTAATACACCAGTCGCTGGTCTGTATGAGACCATCCTGGAGTATACTGACATCATTTGGGGATTCAATGAGTGCACCTAGTTTGCAGTCATCTGCAAACTTGGTCTGCCACAACCCTTTAATTTTGACCTGAACTTGTGAGAAGCATATACCAAACAGTAGGGGGCCCAGCACTGACCCCTGTGGCACCCTGCTGGTAACAGGTCTGCTGGTTGATGTGGAATCACCCACTTTGGTAGTGTGCATCTGGTCTGTGAGCCAGGTGGCAACCCATCTTACAATGTAGCGGTTTACATTCAGTTTGTTAAGTTTATCGGTAATGCCTGAAAATGGGATTGTATCAAAAGCCTTTGCCAAGTCAAGGTATAAAGTGTGCACAGATTTGCCCTCATCAATGTCCTTGGTTACACTTTAAAAGAAATCCACCAGATTTAACAAGCAAGGTCTGCCCTTCACGAAGCCGAATTGTGTAGGATCCACAGTTTGGAGGTCACCTATGTCTTTATTTATGAGGTCCATAATGATACATTCCATGGTCTTACAAATGAAGCTGGTCAGGCTTATGAGTCGGAAATTCCCCGGATCTGTTGCTAGGTCACTTTTGTGGAAGGGAATAACTGTAGCTGTTCTCCATTCAGCAGGAATAAGCCCTGTGGTTAGGCTATGATTGAAAAGAGTACTTAGTGGTGATGCTAGTTCATGTTTTAGCCCATTTAGAAGACACCCTGGGATGTCATCTGGTTACGTAGATGCCATGTTCTTTTCCTTGAAATTTTTGCCAAACCTATCTACTAGCAGGTTCGCTATCTCAATGGGGGTCAGTGTCTGAGATACCGTTGGCCATCAGTTCTGCACATGCTTGGGTCCTACCCTTTTGGTTACATACATAGCTGTAAAAGGCCTTATGGTTATCCTTGGCAGTACTGCTAGGTTTCTCTCAAAAAAGCTCTTCGATGATTTGACAAGTTGTCTTATTTGCCTGTCAAGGCTGAGGAGGGTGCTTTTCCATTGTTGGGTCTTTGTCTTGGATTTCTTGGACAACAACTTTTTGCATTTATTGTAGAGTTTGTTGATGCTGGAAGCCCACCATGGCAGCTTGATTTTACTTGGGGTTCTGTCTTTGATTCTATCTGGTACAGCCAAGTTTATACACTTCTGCAAGTGACTGTACAGGGCTTTAGTGTAAGCTTCAGCCCAATTTCCACTTTCAGCTTGGGGTGAAGCTTGGAATATGTTTATACCTTCACCTAGGAGGGTATAGTTTGCCTTGGTGAAGTTTTTTAGTCTGATTTCACCCTTTGTGAGTTCTGGTGTTAGTGTCAGTTCAAAGGTGACTGGTTTGTGGTCAGTTTAACTAAAGAGAGTGCAACAGCTGCTGCAGAGCAGCTGTTTGAAATGTTGGTGAGGACCAGATCTAGAACCTTTGTTCCTCTTGTCAGGGTATGGGCAATTTGCTCCAGGACATTTGAATTCACAAAGTCAAGGAACTTTTGTGCTAGCAAGTTTGGGCTATAGTAGGTTTCCCAGTTGATGGTGGGATAATTGAAATTCCCCACAAGCAGTGTGTTCAGTAAAGTTTGGATTGTCTTCAGTTTGGTTAAGTAGGATTCATGGATGTGATAACCCATGGAGGGAGATGTATAACTGGCTAGGACTTGAATGGGGGTTTTACCCACTGTAACCTGGACCTGGAGTAACTCTATGAAGTTGTCCAGTGTAACTAGATGGGAGCCAAATTTATCTCTAATATAGATTGAAATACCTCCTCCTTTGGTTTTCATATGTTCATTTTGCAGTCTAAAGGTCTGAAAGGCATTGTAACCTTGCAGGGCCAGGGTACTCTCCGAAGCCTTAAACCAGGTTTCTGTGATTGCACAGACATCTACATCTTCTACTGATAGAACTGATTCCAGGGAGTGGAGGTTTTGGTTTAACTCATTCCCTCTAGTACAGCTCTTTTGAGTGTTTACCTTTAACTCCCACAGGTGTGGCTTGAGCCTTTAATAAAATGAAGTTATCACCTTACAGTTCTAGCAAATACTCATTGACAGAGGGCAAATATGTATGCCTCAAGATAAAATGTTCCCATACCTTGTATGTAGCATGGTTTTGGAATTATTAATGTGAATATGAACAAGTGATATTTTACACCTAGAGATGCAGAAGAAGGTAACTGCAGAAACATCTGGAGGCGCACTTGGTTGTAAATGTCAACTTCTAGCATTTAGCAGCATGACTCTTATTTTGTTGTGATTGGTTAATTTCACATTGATATTTTGTTTTTGAGACCTTGCCTAAAAAAAGCACTCTGGGGAGGCAACAGCCTTTGCCAGTAGCCAAAAGCCTAGGGGTGCCAGGTGCAAACCATCTCCGGCAAAGCAGAGAGGTTTGTCGACCATGGCTTCCCAGGCATACAGGAAATAGATCCCCTTGAAATTTCACCAAAAACTAAGCCAATTATTGAAATCAATCATTTTTTGTTTATACTGTGGCATCATTCTATGTGAGGGTAGTATGCTGCTCAAAGCTAGGGACATACCTGCCTGGGACGCATACTCAGAGAGCTCGACCATGTCTCTCTTCATGTAGTCCAGCAAGGTACATCTCAGGTCATTCACACCAACCTGAACTATGACAGAGTCATAACAGTATGTTTTGCTGAGAAACCTGAGAGCATGCGTGATTTGGCAAATCCTGGCACTGGACAAACAACTGACTGTGACTTTCTACTCATCCAATCTGGTGAGTGGGACATCCGTGTATCTCACTAATAAGTCTCCAATGACAAGAAAACTTGTTTTTTGAGTGCTACGCCTTACAGGCTTGGTGGGTGAGACACTGGTATTGCTATGTGTCATGGGTGCTGTGGAGACTGTGTTAGCTGTAGCAAAGTTGTGTTTTGGAGTTCTCTGATGTTTCGGTAAGTTTTTTGAGAGAACCTCCACATATGTGGATTTATGTGTTTGCGGCGTACTGTGTGAATATGTAGTGGTTGGTGAGTTGACAACCCTCTCTGTATTACTGTTTTGAGTGAGGGAGAGTGCATGAATTCTATATTCTCGGTGTAAATATATCTCTTGCACTGTGTACTAGATTGTGTTATTAGTAGAGGGTTGTCTGTGTACATGAGGCAATTGTTACGCTGCCTCAAGAGACCCAAGTCAACAAGGTTGGCAGGAGAATCAAGGGTAGTCCAACTGTCCATAATGCTAGGTTGAAGACTGTTGCCACTAGGGCTGCCACCATTTCAAATGCCCAAAGTGGGACATTTTTTGCACAAACGTCAGATTTTTCAAGGCAAAACATACCCACGGACAGTACAAAGGACAGAACTTCACGTTTTTCCCTAAATAAATGCTTATTCTTGTAGCATTTTAGTTGTTTATTCTGTTTCATATAACATTTAGGTGTTTCAGAAACAGAATAACTTTTTTATGTAACTATTACATAAAATATAGGAAATATGTTTGTCCTAAAATCTCAGGGCATTTGCCATTTTTTTCAATTTTTTTGCAGGACACAACTGCCCAAAGCGGGACTGTCCCTCGCAAAGTGGGACAGATGGTAACCCTAGTTGTCACTAGGGGGTGGCTTTTCAGAAACAATCACAGAGGAGCTCAATGAATGGATATTTCTGCCTGGGTTTTAAGGGAAAAGTTGTTGAATTTAACTGTCCGGCTTTGGCACAAAATTGCACAGTACTGAGCAGTGCTGCACAATGTGCAAACAAGCAGAGACCTGCTCAAATACAGGGCCTAAATACCAGAAGCTAAAACTTGAAAAAAAAACTCTAAAAAGATTCAAAAGTACCAATGAGTATATGTATTCCAACCTCTTGACTGGCCTCCCTTTACCAGTCAGGTTCCAATGAACACAATTGTCTCAAAAAATGCAGATAGGCCCCTTCCAATCCAAAATGGCCTGGAAAATGTGTTCAGAACAAACAAACCACTACAAACAATTCAAGAAGCAGCAGGCCTGGATCTGGACTATGCTACACCTACTAGCTACCCTAGTTTCAGTGGGAAACACTAGAGAATGTTTAACACAGCAGAAAAACAGCAGTGGGACACTGAAAAAAACATTTAAAATAGCAGGAAATCAGCCAGGAGGCACAAAATAATTATTTATTCAATTAGCAGGTCAGTTAATTAAGTACTGCTTGGCAGGAAAATCAGAGCAGGCAGTACAGATAGCTTTAAAACAGTGAAAAATACCAGTACATACTTAAACAGTGGAAACAACAAAAAAAGCTTACTAAACAGTAAAAACTGCAATAAAATTTGAATGTACAGGCACAGTGTAGTAGGCAATTGCAGTATAACAGTGTAGTTTAGTACACATTAAATAAATACAGTATAAAAGTTGACAGCAGGCCATAAAAAAGTGCAGTAAATAGTATAAATAAGTAAAAAAAAAAAAAAGAACAGGCAACTTATGGTGGTTTTGGAATCTCAGAAGCCTCTAGTCATCTGGTATCAGATTTGTAGCTGGTGGCCCACCTCAGTTCATCTCAATACAAACACAAAGTCATTCTTAACATTCTTACAGACAACTTCAGATTTATGCCATCACATATCCTTCTGTCCTCCCACTCCAATCCTATCCACCACTTCCAAAATCATCATAGATTAACTCCTATCAGCCCTCTAGAAAGCCAAATCAGTATCTTAGGCTATATATGAGCAAGTATTAAGCACCACTTAGCTCTACCACACCTATACCTCAGTCTCACCTCTGGTTATGTTGTTGAAGTATGGACAACACTGATTCATACATACATACATACATACATACAAATATTTCAGGCATGGGCATTAATGCCCTTCTAGTTTGCCAATATACCAAAACACTTGTTCCCATAATAAGTATGCAGGCCATTCTTCAAAATATCTATACTAGCATTTGCTTTAATGTAATTTGGTAGTCTGTTCCATGCATCAGCTACTCTGTCAGAGAACCAACTGGTACACTTCTCATTCCTATAGAATCTTCTACATAGGTTGTCTGATGATTCTCTAGTACTTTTTGTTAAATCCAAATATTCCCAGAGGTAGTTGTCACTAAATGCCCTATATACCTGAATAAGATCTCCTCTTAGATAGCTATAAGAGACACTGTACAAGTTAAGATATTTTAGGCTTGCATAATAACTTAAATTTTCACATCCATGAATACCTTTGGTATATTTCCATTGTACTCCAGTGGAACTCACTGTTCTGTGATAGTACTGCCTCTTCACAAATGGGATCCATAGGACTGACCTTGGTAACTACAGACTGAATAGTCTTCATAGTATAGCCTGTAATTTACAGTTATGGGATTCATTACTGCTGAGCTAATTAACAGCAGAAGTGACCTTTAAATCCATGAACCAAACAAATCCAGCTTTGAAAAAGGCAGAGCATGACAACTCAACCTGATCAATTTTGCTGACAGGGACACCAAAGCTTTAGATGTAGGCCTAACCAGTCATACTGCTTACTTCTCCCTTGCCAAGTCATTTGACACCATTCCTCCTATAGATATCAAAGACAAGCTCTCCTGCCCTGACATAACCCTTATGTTATCCACTGTACAGCAGACTGGCTCACTGACTAAACTCACACTGTGTTGGGTGTGGTATCTTCTTTAATTGAAGGGATGCAGCCAGAGGTGTTCCACTCCATCTTAAGTACCCTCATACTTGGTATATACTTTTCAGAAATATAATCACATACTCAAGGTCTATGGTTAATTAAGGCCTGTGGATGACTGTAAAGTAGGTACAGATGTCAAATCTCCCCAACACTCATATTCTCCAGCAAAGCCTAGATCAGACCAGTGTCTTGTGTGTAAGCCACATACTCAGCCTAAACACCAAGTAATGCAGTACATTATATTTATCCTTGGTAAAACCTCCACCCCTCTTCTTATCACATCACATATAGCCCCCTTCAATATAGGTACAGTTATGACTTCCACGATGGCTGCATATTGAGTAACAGCTTAATTCTAGCTCTCCCAGTGCAAAAACAGAAACTTAGCATTGAAAGCAAGTGGACTTATATTTCTGGGTAAATTCCAGTAACTGGCTAGTAAGTGAACTGCCTGGATGCCAGGAAAAAAAGAAATACAGAGGACCTGAAAGAAAATCAGCTACAAAAGGTGAGGAAAAAACACTGACTGGGAAAAGTACTGCAGCTGTTCAAGCTCTGGACATGACTTCCAGTAACCTACAGCAAAGTATAAAATAACTGCACACAGACCTGATAAACATCAACAAAATACTGATGGAGTATATCAACTCAAACAACAAAAGGCTGGAAAAATGGAAGAAACTTTAAACAGATATTCAGATGAGGTGATAAAACTGAAAAAATCAGAGGTCAAAATGAAGAAAAGGCTGGCTGAATATGAGACTGCTCAAGAAGAGATGCTTCAAAAAATAATAGAATTAGAGGACAGAGCACATAGGGAAAACTTGGGATTTTCTGCTGCACCAGAGAATCTGGAAGGAACAGATTGTACTTATTTTATGAAAGCATAAATATGTTCATAGGTATGTACTAGACTATCTGCCCAAAAGCATTTATAAGCCTAGCCGGAATGTGTTGGCTTTCACCCAATAAGCAACTGAACTAGTATTCCACAGCAGGAATTGGTAATTGAAAGGGAACATCATATGTCTATGCTCCAAGCCTGGCTATGAGTAAAGGCAACTTAGACCTTTAATAGTAAAGATGCAACCATACCAGCAGGTTTTGTTTCTGACAAAACTGTGGCAGAAGGACAAAGTACTAAAAGTGATAGACAACATGGAGAATGATTACTCAACTGTATTCCAGGCTAAAGAGGAGTACATTTATTCCACTATTCTGGTAATGTTGAGAAGCAGGTGTGAGATTCAAACTGCTGTGCTCAGCTATCTTCAGAATATTCTTTCCTGGAGGGGAAAATAATTGCAGTACATGCTAAGGAGGAAATACAAACATTTGTCCAAAAAAAGCTATGAAACAGAAGGAGACTGTACTTCTTGTTCTTTTAGTAATAAAGACCACAGAGAGACTGTGCCAGTGACACTTTTTCCAGTGTTTCAACGGAAAATGCTTAAGAGAAGGGAAAAAAAGCAAAATAGTTGACTAGAAGAATCAAGAGTACATTGTAAATGAAGCAGAGGCAGGATTTTGGAGACAGAAATGAACAGAAATAAAACCAGTAATTTGGAAATTAAAAAATGTGGGGTTACAAACCAATAATTATATTTGTGAAACATAACAGAACAAGAAAATCTGGAAATATTGGACTTTTTTGGACTTTTTTAAACTTGTAGGGGACTTTAAAGCATATGTCCTAGTTCATTCATTAATGTTAGGAAAAATACTTAGGAGAGGGGAAGAGGAGGGAGAAAGTTAACTGTAAGTAAAACATTTTTTTTCTTAACAGCAATATTTGTATAGTGCATGATTTTATTTGCATGCTATAAAGTTTCCTCAGTTATTTTTAAGTGCAATGGAGAGAATAATGTAAACAAGTGCTCCTTTTTTTTCTTCCTCCCTTCTTCTCACTCTTACTCATTGTTCATTTTTAAGAAATGTAGGCACTGTAATGTAAAAAAAAATAAGAAAACACTGGTCAAAAGAACATGACAAAAGAAAAACTTTGTCTTCTTTTTCTCCTTTTCCCATTAGGGGTCACCACAGTAGAACAACAATCTGCAGAACAATTGGCAGTGGAGTTTTACAGTGTTCAGTTGCCAGACCGGTGCCCAACCATCCACAAAAGGCACACACATGGATGCACTCACACTTAGGGACAATTTAGAGTGTCCAATCCACCTGCAGCATGTCTTTAGGATGTGGGAGAACATTGAAGCACCCAGAGGAAATTCAAGTAACCACAAGGAGAACATGCAGACTCCATACAGAAGGCACCCCAGGCAAGAATTGAACCAGAGAACTTCTTGCTGTGAGGCAGCAATGCTAACCGCTGCATCACTGTGGTCGCCCATAACAAAAGTAAAACAGATGTACTTTTTCTCGTTCTTGCATAGGGGAATGACTGGTTTAAGGCCATTAGCTTGATCTAGTAACAAGTTTTAAGAAAAAGCAAGTTAATGAAAAAGAACATTAAATATTATAAAGATTTTTTCTCGCAAATACATATATGCCTAGTAGCATCTCTGAATCTGGTCCTCATGTCTCCATGGAGACAATATGTTAAAGAAAAATGGCTAGGAGATAATGTTTTTTGAAAGCATTCAAGTGTTTTCCCAGCTGGAAGAGCTATAAATATAAGACAAAACTTGACAGCACTTAGTATAAGCACATGCTGCACCATGTTTCTCAGCATGGATAACCTTTCTTTTAGGTTAACTCAAGTCTATGAGTATTGCTGTCAGTTTGGGACATTTGTTCCTGTTAGGATGATAAACTTCAGAATTTGAAGATGCACAAAGTTTGGTGTGTTAGTATTAAATTAATAGGTTTTAGGGGGTATTGGGGTGTGTTTGTTTTTTTCAATGCTTTCAATAAAACAAAACGTTTTGTAAGATTTGACATAGGCTCAAATGGGTATGACAAAGAAACAACTGTATAAAAGATCAACCTGCCAAACAGTGTACGCATGTAACACAAATGGTGGAAATAGACATTTAACAAAAAGCTGTTACACATAAAAGGTGGGAATAATAACTTTTTAACACAATGATGATTTCTGTAATGTCTTTATATTTCAATGGTCACACATAAATACAAAAAAGAAAGAGTAGTGAACTATATTAAAAAATGAGAAGTGCAAATAGCTATCCTACATGACACACAAGGAAAGAACTGAATATGTGAATTTGATAAAGAAAGGTTTTCAGGGTAATTATTCAGTGGAATAATTCAGGCAAAGGAAAAGAGGTGTAATTATATCAGTTGCAAGAGGAGCGCCAATAGAGAAGGAAGAAGATTAAAATGGTAAATTTGTAGTACTAAGGGCTACTGGCAAGGGAGGAGGGTTACACTGGCATGTATTTATATTCCGCCTAAAAGTGCTATAATGGAGCTTAAGAAAATTCTGGGAGAAATAAGCATCTTTCAGCAAGAAGTACTACTTATTGGTGGGGACAGGAATTTGATTTGCAGCAGTGAAGATGTGTCTGGGGGTCCCCAGAAGGGAAAATATAAGAAAGAAGGTTAGATTTTTGAAGAAATTTATGAAAATATTTGGCATGGAAGATTTGAATTCAGTACTAGGAGTTCAAAGTGAATTTACATATTATTCCCCAAGATGTAAAAACTGGGTTATGGTAGACAGAGCTTACATTTCACAGGAGCATGTACATTGAAATGAAAGCCCTGATACACACACAATAACTATTTCAGATAATGTGCCAATAATAACTAAAATAAAGCCAAGGGTAACTAAATAAAAATGAAACAATGGCGCTTTCCCTCCTATCTGTTTAAAAGAGAGGAATTTAAGGAATGGGTAGTGGAAATTATTCAGGAGCTATTAGAGAAGATAGAAATTTCTTCTGAAAATATGGCTATGGAGTGAGTAAAAATTAAAGTGGAGTTTAAAAATAGTGTGGAAATAAAAGAAAGGGCAATATGGGTAAGAAGTAACTAATTAATTAGAGAGACTGACAAATGGTATATATTGCAGAATAGGAAGAATCTCACAGAGCAAGAAGAGGAGCAGCTGCAGAATGGTAAATGGAAAATAAGGGATTACCTTGATAATATGCATGAGTTTAAAAAGATTGTTGTTAAGCAACTGTTTTTGATAACACTACAGCACAAAATCTTTTAGCACAATGGCTCATGCAGCAGAATATAGAAAAGGCTGTTGCCAAGCTTAGGGACCCTATAACAAGGAAGATAACAAGAGATCATGTAGAGGCATTAGAAGTATTTTGGAAATTCTATGGAAGTCTTGTATAAAGCAGAGAAATATGGGAATCAAAAAGGTACAATTGGAAAGGTTTATGAAAGAATTAAATAAGCCATCGTTAGAGGTAGGTGAGTCTCAATTACTAACAGTTAGGATAGGAAGAGATGAGATAAAAATGGTAATGTATAACTAATCCAGAGGAAAGTCCCCAGGAACAGATGGCATTCCTGTGGAAGTTTGGAAGCTAGGAGGGAAAAACTGATAAAGATCTGGAAGGTTTTGTTTAACAATATTTTAAGAGGAGAAGAGGGGCCGACATCCTGGAAGAAAGTGGTGGTAGCTTTAATACCTAAAGATGGTAAAGACCCATCAAATCCAGCTTCCATAATAGGCTCATTTCAGTGCTAAACCATGATTATAATGTGTTTATATCTATAATGGCAAAAGTGATGGCAAAATTGATATATATGGATCAATGTGGTTTTGTGGAGTGGAGGCAAACACTTGACAACATTAACAAAACACTGACGATCCAGAGGGAAGCAGAACATAAGAAAATACCACTACTGTTGGTGGGTACTGATGCAGAGAAAGCATTTGACAGAATAAGCTGGGACTTTATAATCAGGGCAATGGAAGCATTTGCATTCCCTGATAAAATTAAAAGGTTGATTAGGAGGATATATGAGGGATCGGAGGTGAAAATTCAAGTGGGGGCTTCCTCTCTGATAATTTCTGTTTGAGCAAAGGAACCAGGCAGGGGTGTCCTCTTTCCATTTTGTTATTTGCATTATATTTAGAACCAGTGGTAAAGAAAATAAGGGACTCAGAAATTCAAGGATATAAATGTTATGGAAGTCAAGAAAAGCTGTCTGTATTTACAGATGATAATATTTTATACCTGATAAAACCAGAAAGGACATTTCAGTGTTGTGAAACATTTTGAGACAGTTTCAAATCTTTTTGGGATGCAAAATTAATGAAGCTAAAAACAAAGGCAATAGCGGTAAAATATGTACCTACACACAAATTGGTTCAGCAATATCCATATTTATGGAGACATAATAAAATGATTTACTTAGGAGTGTGGGTTAAAAATTATTCTGGTGTAGAAACTAAGGATATGTGGGAAGAGACTAAACAAAAGATAATACAAAAAAAAGCTCTATTATATGGATAGTAAGATACAAGCCATTAAAATGTTTTATCCCCTTTAGTTTTATACACAGGTCAAGCATATTTTTATCAGCCATAGGAGAAGTTGTGGATAGCAATTAACAAACAGCTGAAAGATTTTATCTGGAAAGAGTAGATGGCAGGAGTCAAGTGGGATAAACTGATTCTTCCAATAGAACAAGGTGGATTGGGATTACCCAATTTAAACAGGTATATTAGAGCTACAAAGTTAAGGCTCCTATACATAGCACAAGCAGAAATCTATAATTCGAAGTGGAAAGGGATTATGATGAAACAGGGAGGAAGCTCATGAAACAATGAGAGACTGGGATTTTGAATACAGATCTTTAAGAAGAATAACAAGAATCATACAGAATATTATATTCATAAAGTAGCATAATGTATTCAAAGAACTTAAACCTACACGGGAATGGAGAAAGGAGATTCTGATGATAGGGACGACTGCAATTATGGATACAGACAAGAAGCAAGAGGGGGTTGGAATTTATTGGAGAAAATTGGAAAAGGAACCAAGGTATTGTGAGCAAATAACTAGAGAGGGAAAGATGATAGAATGGGAAGACACCAAGAATTTATTTGGACTGCAGGTTAGAGATTGCCTTCCCTATCAAGGATTGATATCAGAGTATAGGCAAAGATAAAGAAATAGGGGGTCCTAAATGAAAGACCAACACTGGTAGAGTTTTTAGTAGAATCTAGAACAAAAGCTACCATTAAAAAGGAATAATTAGTACAGCAGATAAAATATTGCATGATAACTATAAGAATCAATCAGGGGAGATTAGAAAGGATTGGGAAGAGAGACAGGATAAGCAATTCACAGAGAAACAATGTGGGGATAGATGTGTGTCTCCCAAATATGCAACAAAATTTAGAAGATTTAGAATTTTGGTTTGGAAATGTTTACATAGGTATTTTTATTACCTCATGAAGACTCCAGAGAATTTTTCGTAAGGTAGCAGCAAATGTTGGAGGTGTGATGGGGAAGAAAGAGGCAATTGGGAACTTATTTTCTGAGAGTGTAATGACTTGGCAGACTTTAAAGATTCCCCGTTGACTACTGTATCAAAGATACTGGGTGAGCAAACTGATGTGTCCAAGGAAATGATTTTTCTGAGCTATGATACAGAATTGGAATTGCCAGTCATAGTAAGGCCTTGCTGAGTCTAATTATGTGGCTACCAAAAAAGAAATTACTAGAAAATGGAAATCAAAGTCTAAAGCAACTGTACTAGAAAGTAGTGATTATAGTAACAGAAATAAAACAAATGGAATTTAGATCTTTAGAAAAGGGTAGGAGCAAATTACATAGGAAAAGTGATAACAATACATACAGGGGAGGAATAAGGTTTAAAAGAAGGCATGATTTAAATGAGCTAGGTATTGTTTGGCTGACAATGATTGAGGAGGTTATAATGATGTATAATGTTTGCAACTAAAATTATGTCAATATGGTTTGTGATGTTAATATATGCAATATGGTTTGTTTTCATTTATATAATGTATGATTGCCTATGTCATAACTGATAATTTAATAAAGTTGTTTCCTGTTTAAAAAAGATAGGTATAGTTATCAAATATATGGGGACAGTACATCAGCAATACATTCCCTTTTGACCACCATATCTTGGTCATAATTAGAAAGACCTTCCAACTAATGCAGGCTATCTGTCAGGGTATCTTGTCTATGTGAAAGCAAGTCATTGTTCTGTTTTGTTTCTCTTTTATCAGACCTAGCATTGAATACAATGTGAACTTTTGAATACACTTATGTACATACCTTATCAAACTTGAAAGCTCCCAAAGATTCTTAACTAAAGAATCTATAGATTAAACCATGTTATCTACCTTAACAGATTAAAGAACATCTCCCTCTACTCCATCTCATCCAAATTTGTCATGGGTGGCCCATGCTTAGCATTTTTTTCACAGTGAATGATCCTGCTTTATTTAACTTGGTCCACCTTCATAAAACAATCAGAATAACAAACATCCATTCTAAATACCTTAACCTCCATTGTCAGATTAATAATACCTCCTGGCATAACAGGTTCCTAATCCTGTGTATCCTCTGCCTTTCGAGCAGATTCCCTCTAAATATCTAACAGAGCAACTGCTCTACATTCAGACTGTGTTGACAATTGCATGGGAAATTAAAAAAATTATGCCTGGAGTTTGTGAGTATGATCTTTTGTCCATAGGCAACTAGACGTAAATTAATGGATAAGTGGTGATGCTAAGATTCAATGGTTCTCTGGTTATAACCTTAGTAAAACCCAATAAGACTGTTAATGACATTTCCTTGAATGATGAAGTTTATTCCAAACATGTAAGATGTGAAATATCGTTGAGAAAATTATTGGAACATGATGTGGAATAGTACCAGTTCCATCTCTTCAGCTCTATCCCAGCTGTATTCCAGCCTAGTGTCACTAGCTCATTCTACCCAATACAGAGAAAACATTTGTGAAGGGTGAGCCACTTAGGTCCTTAATTTTGAATTATCTTCTGTTTCTCCTTTCTCCCTTTCCACTTTCCAAAAAATTTTTCTAAGCTTGTTTCCTGCCTTTCCTGTAACTAGTCTAGTCCAGACTGAGATTTGCTGTAACCAGGACTGTTTGTAAGCTTCTGAGCCCCCAAAGCCTTTCTGTATTGGAGGGAAGCCTTCTAGCTTATCAGTGGGAGTGGTAAGCACTAGGTAGCCTATCTACCACAAGAGTGGTTTCTGGCCCAGAAATTGTAGTTTATTGGCCGATGGGCAGTTTTTCCATCTCTTTCAACTTTCTGGTTTAAAAGCCTGCATTTGTGTTTGTTTCCCACCCTTCCTGTAACTAGTCTAGTCCAGATACAGATTTGCTGTATCCAGGACTGTTTGTAGGCTTCTGAGCCCCCCCAAGACTTTCTGTGTTGGAGGGAAGCATTTTAGCTTATCAGTGGGAGTAGGTAGCCTATCTACCATAAGATCCAGGTACAGATTCTTAGTTTTAGCACTTGAAGTTGCTTATTCGTGCTCAACACTTGTTCAGAACTTGTCAGCACTAAATAAGCTACAAATTACTACAGCACTCAACCTTCCTCTTTCCCTAGAGGAAAACAGTTTTTGTACTTACTTTCCTCACTTGTTTAGAGATAAACAGCTCTTATACTCACTTTCCTCACTTGTCTAGAGGAAAGTAGTTTTTTATTCAGACATGTCCAAGGATCAGCTCCCAGTGTTCTCTCCTGTCTATCTGATGAATATGGGCATCTTGGGGCAATGTAGCCATTGCCTCACGTACACAGACACCCCTCTCCTCCTACCACCCAACACCACAACTTGTGAGAGATACACTTATCTAGCCAAACTGGAGGTAAAGCTCTCTCAACCAAGACTGAACTTGACAGTCAAGAGGAGAAGGTAAACACTTGCACCACACCACACTCATCACATAGTCCCACTAAACCAACACCACCAAAATGCACACATAGAAACACAAAAACATTCAGAGAGGCTCTCAATAATAATCTGCTCAAGCAACAGAGGTCTCCAAAGCAGAAACGCAAGCAACCTCCAACCCCAAACACAACCCAAATGACACACAGTCCACAGACTCAGTGTGCCAATAAACCATAGCCCATAAGGCAAAACAACGTAGCCAACACACTAGTCATAGGTGACTCTATAGTCAGGCACACTGATGTTCCACTCACCAGGCTCAACAAGGAGAAGGTTACTGTCAGGTGCCAGGATCCACCACATAATCCAGGTCACTCCACAACAAGTACAAATATGACTCTGTCATTGTCCATGTTGGTGTGAATGACCTGAGACATACCTCCCTGGACTACATGAAAAGAGACATGGAAGAACTCTCCGATCTTGTAGCCCAGGCAGGTATGACCCTAGCCCTGAGTAGCATCCTGCCATCACCCAGAATAATACCGCAGTACAAGGACAAAATGATTGACTTCAACAATTGGCTAAGCTTCTGATGTCATTCTAAGGGGATCCAGTATCTGTCTGCCTGGGACGACATGGTCAACAGACCATGATACTTTGCCAGAGATGGCTTGCACCTGTCACCCCTGGGATTCCGGTTACTGGCTAAGGGTCTTGTCACCCCTATAGTGCCTTTTTAGGCAAGGTTCAAATGACAAATTCACCACCATAAAAGGAACAGGCAAGCAAAAACAGAGGTAATGCTACTCAATGTTAGAAGTCTAAATCTCAAAATGCACTCATCCGAGGCACTCGTTAAAATGGAGAACATCAATATCTGTGCAGTGACTGAGGCCTGGTTCAAGGCTCTAGAGAGCACCCCTGCATTACCAGGCTATAACTCCTACCACACCTTTCTGCAATCTAACCTGAATCAGAACAACAGAGGTGGAGGTTTGTCCATATTCATTAAGGATAGCCACACCTCCAGGCTAGTTGCGCAGCATAATGCATCCGAGGTTATCCAAGTGCAACTAACTCTGGACAAAACTGCAATCCAAATTGTAGCTTGCTACAGATCCCCCACCATGCCCCAGGATTCCCACTCCTCTTTTCTTGATATACTGAAAAATACCAAACACCCTAATAATGGGCGATTTCAACTACCCCACCATTAACTGGGAAAACTATTCATGTACCAACTCCTTTGCTCAACGCTTTCTGGAATTCATAAATTCCAATGCCCTGGATCAACTTATCCACACCCCTACCAGGGGCAACTATATCCTAGACCTAGTCATTACCAACATGAGTGACCAATAGTCCACACCTGAAGTCAACTCCTCGTTGGTCAGATCCGACCATAAGCTAATCACCCTAGATATCTGCATCCTGCCCCCACCCACCATTAAGGAAACTATGGTAAAAAATTTCTCCAAAGTCAAATTCATGCTTAAGACAGAAGTGGTGAACTGCATGGCACCCATGCAGATGGACAATACAGTTACGACTGCTGAATCCTTCGCAGATGCACTCTATAAGCACTTACACGAGTGCGTGGATCGTGCTATCCCAAACAGAACCAAGACACTATCCTCCAAAAAAAGGAAGCCAATCTGGTGGTCCCCTGCAATAGACAAACTCTACAACAGAAGGAAGAAACTGTTGCAAAAGAGAGTAAAATCCCATGAGTGGAGGAGCTCCCTGGTCAGCCTCAGTAAGAAGCTGAGATCCCTTATAAGATCCTCCAAAGCTAGCAATGAAAACAAAATCACCACTAATTCTAAGGGCAACCACAAAGCATTCTATAACTATGTCAAGAATCTCAATGGCAACACCCAGATCTCCTTTGAGTTACAGCACAATGGCATGAAAATTACAGAACTAACTGATATTGCCAACATCCTGGTAGATAGGTTCAGTGCTAACTTTACCCCCCCCCTCACCCCCTAAAGGGCCCATATCTATACAGGAAGAATGCAGAGTTCCTGTAATTGCATCTTTGCTGGTAAAAGCTGCATTTTCTAAAACCAAAAACACAGCATCCATGGGACTGGACAACATCCCAGGCTGCATTTTACACAAACTTCAGAACGAACTAGCTCCCCACCTAAGCACCATGTTCAATCATAGTCTCATGTCAGGCTTTGTGCCCACTGAATGGCACACAGCAACAGTTATCTCACTCCACAAAGGGGGAGCCACCACTGATCCTGGGAACTATCGCCCTGTTAGCCTGACAAGCCTGGTCTGCAAGGCCATGGAATGTATCATCATGGAACTCATAAACAAAGACATTGGTAACCTCCAAACTCTGGACCTCACCCAGTTCGGGTTTGTGAAAGGTAGATCATGCCTTCTGAACCTGATCGACTTCTTTGAGGCAGTCACCAAAGCCTTAGACGAGGGTAAGATGGTTCACACAGCCTATCTTGACCTCACCAAGGCTTTTGACACCATCCCCCATTCTGGAGTTATCACTAAACTCACTAAACTAGGTATAAATGCCTACGTCACAAGATGGGTTGTCAATTGGCTCACAGAAAAGAACCCACACTGTAAAAGTTGCAGACTCCAAATATGACTTCAAACCAGTGACAAGTGGAGTACCACAGGGTTCAGTACTGGGAACTCTCCTGTTTGGTATCTACTTCTCTGAAGTACAGGTTAACACAGAAGGCCTCTGGCTAACGAAGTTCGCAGATGACTGCAAACGAGGAGCTATAGTCTTACTAAGATTATATAGATATATATAGTCGAGTCCCCAAATGATGTGGACATCCTACAAAAGGGCCTCATTGAGACAGATGCCTGGTGTCAGAGGCATGGCCTCAAGCTCAATGCCAAAAGTGCATTGTCATCCTCTTTGGTAAAAACTCTGTACCAATGAACTACCACATAAACGGCAGTCTACTTAACGCCGAATGTGTGATAAGAGACCTTGGTACCCAGGTGGACAGTAGTCTCTCCTTTGATAATCACATTGCCACAGTAGTCAGGAAATCCTTCTATGTGGTACACCTCATCACAAAAGGGTTCTCATCCAGGAAAAGAAAGGTCATTGTTCCCGTCTACTCAGCACTCAGACCCATTATAGAGTACAACGCCCCTTTTGGAATGTACCTCACAAGACATCTGCAGCAGAGGGAAAGGCCACATAAGTACCTCACAAAGAGGATTACTGGCCTCAAACAGATGTCCTACACTGACCGTCTCAAAAAACTCCAGCTTTACTCTGTAGCATACCGCCTACTTCGAGCAGATCTCTGCCTAACATATAAAGCTATGTTAAACCCAGAGCTGTTGGACATGCTGCACCTAAAGAAATCCCAATCCCTCTGAGCTACATGCTCTAGGGACCTAAACCTTGTCACCACAATAAACAGGACATGCTGGAGGGATAGAATCCTGTCCCAGAGACTTCCTATACTCTGGAACAAGCTACCCATCTATATCAAGCAAAGTTCCTCATTAGCACTCTTCAAGAAAAATCTTGATGAGTGGATGGCAAATAGGAAATGCACCCCGAGGATCACTTCTGTGGCTCTTCTCGACAGGGGCACAGGAAATTAACTTTCTTGGGTGGCGTAAGCCAGGGAACCTTGTTGGCTAGGCTTACTTAGACCCTTGGGCCGATAGCCTAGTACCTACTTATGAACCTAGGAAATGCTTACACAGTTAGTAAATGAAACTCACATATTCAAGAAATATGATATGAGCAAGCCAATCACATTGCAAGCAAATGCCAGTTAGACCAGTACCAGTGATATGATCGTACAAGAAGGTAAACCAGATGGTTATGAATCCATAAACTTTACAGAATGACACAGAAGATATGGTCACTTGCCATAACATATAGATGTGGAAAGTTCATGAATATATATATTTATGAATAAACTGTGTGGTGGAACCAAGTCATAAACCTCTACAGATTATATTTATCAAGTCATTGTTTAAGGCACTGTTAAGACTTCAACGAATCCTGCTGAAACAAGACGTATGACCTACTTGTGAAGCATAAACTAGGAAAGTAAATGCACACAGTATATATCTGGATTCAGTTGTATATATCAACACAACAAAAAATTTGTTTGAAGATTTAATAAAAGTACATTGGATAATTCCTTAGTTACAATGACTAAAAAGTTTCATCTCTATCATCAAACGACCTGGAGATCTGAATGCTTTAAAATAAGGTAATGAAAGGTTTGCTAGAACACAAGTTGACTGTAAGAATATAGAATTCAGCCATGCATTTATTGCATGAAAAAATAAGCTGCACTCAGTGTCTTATATTTAAAGCCATTAAATTTGTTGAATGTATTCAGATAAGGAAAAAAATCTTAGTAAGACTATATGAGTCACACTTTAGAACAGTGAAGAAGAAAGAAAGAGCTTGTGATGTATTATAGTGACTAAGAATTTAAATGCAAATTAAGCAGTAGCAGGTTGCAGACTGTTCTGTCTGGAATAAACCTGTTAGCAACAATCCAAGAGATGGAATTATTATATCAATTCCAGAAAGACCAGCGTAAAATTGAAACATACTTGTTTCAGTTTCATGACTGGGTGTACTTATATATATATATATATATATATATATATATATATATTTGGTAATTTTCCCCGTCTGTGCCTGTCAACCATCAGATCCTTCCTATTGCTCTTGTTGTTCCTCAGCCACTTGCAGAGTCCCTGGGCTGGAGGTTAGAGACATTTAGAGGGGACATCATCCAGGCAGTCATACAGACACTTCTGCTTTTGCATATGACATATGAGAGTAATGAGGAATTTTCTAACACCACCACTGATTGGAAATGTGAACATCTGTGTCACTGCAGAGGCCTACTATTTTCCTCCCTTGCATATGAGTGCACCCATCCTTACACTAATGAGGACTACTATCACAAGCATGGTAAGCCAAGGCAACATCCTCACTTGACTGCAGCAACTTTGATGCCTGCAAGTCTCCACTTGCATGTGGCAAAGTAGCCAACTGCACTATCAGTCCTTCCCCACAGGATAGGTGAGAGAGCACTAGCCGTTTAGTCCTACACCCTCCTCAGCCTAGCTCTTCCAGAGCCCAATCTGTTATTCGGACTGGGGTCATACTCAGGGCTTTACCTCTCTCTCTCTCTATGCCATAGAGCTCGACATGGGTGCTTGATACGTTCAGATCATTATTTGATTTTTTTCCTGAGGTTATGAAGTAATCTGACTCAAGTACTGGTATAATTAATATACTTAAAGATGTGTTTATAAAACATGAAACACATGACTAATATCAAATAATGCTCTACAATTTTGCAGTTATGAAACACAAAAGATTATCAGATCAGTGATGATATCAGAATGTGAACTTTACATAGAACACTCCATAGTCCAATGGTCAAGTCATAAAGACAGTCTAAATTGTAAAAACAAAACAACTTATGAAAAAAGCATAGCTTTGCAGGTATACAGGAATACCTCCTTGTACAATGTAAGTCTTTCACCAGCTCCTGGTATCTGGCCTGGCTCCATGACAGAAAGAGATGAAGCTCTGACTATGTCCAAATGACCTGAGATTGATTAGCAGTTCAAACTGAAGGACAATGTTGGTGGAGGGTGGGAGTGATCAGCTGATACAGGCTTACCATTTCTTAGGGGAAGGAAGTGGTTCAGCCCACTGCAATACCAGTACCTACACCAGAGGGAGCACATGGCATGCAGCATATGGACTGGAGATAATCACTTGGCTCTGCCAAGCCCTATTCATGCTGTAACCTATATGAGGCATATCTAAAAAACATATATGCCCTCACTGGATAGCAAAGGAATGCAACTGCTCACATCAGCTGCCAGAGGACCAGTTAGGACCATATTAAAGAAAACCCAGATGGCCCCCTGCCTGAGGACCATCTGTAATTGACTCTCACACTGTGGGGGAAAAATGGATTGATCAGTCACTGGAAGACTCATGGTTGCCTGGCAGTGCAGGCAGTGAGGTAAAAAAGATAATTAAAAAGAAAAGTATCTATCTCTACTTCCTTAATTTAGCCAGAAAACCTTAATTCAGTTAAAGACACTGAAAGAAAACCCATTAAGAGGAACTTATTACAATGGTCAAAGACCAAGATTTGTATCTTCTTTTAAAGAGGGAGTAAATTGAGACTGCAGTAAGATTCCACAGAGGAACAGTCAGGAGTTGTGAAGTAAGGTAATTAGCCTAAGTATTTTGCTGTTCATTCTTAGGATGAAAAGTTACTGAGAAGAAATCATAGATGTTTATTCAAATGAACATATCCTTGTTAGTGTGCATGTCAGATGTACAGATCATGTTTGTGATGCCTCCAGCAAGAAGTCAGAGAAACATATGAAGGGATATATTAGAAGGTGGTCAGGGAGGCATTCATAGAATCAACAATGGATGTGCAACATACTGCTCAGACGAATCCTAAACATCCTAATGGAAATTTATCTATAACACCTCATAATATATCAGGATCAAAAGGGCAAACACATGCTGTCCTAAATATTCCATATGAAAGACTTAAGAAAGTCAATACTCATACAAGAACAAGGATTAAGAAGGGCTTAAATATTTGCATTTAATATGTTTTCTATAAAAGCAATGACCAGAAATGAAGAAATGAAAATGGAAAAATATTTTGTTATTAAATGGCAAATTTTATGCATGGAATCGTACCTGAGAAGTAAAGTAGGAACTTTCAGCTTCTGGATACTTCTCAATCTTTATGACATGTTTTACTGCTAACCTGTGCTAGAGTTCAGAACTTACGTCATGTGGTCTAATATGTTGTAATTACTGCATAGTAAGGATGCACACTGATGACTCATTACTGGGGCTAAGCAGAAATTCCTTAAGATTCCAAGAGCAGAATAAGTTATTTCTTACACTTATTTCATTGAACTGCACTTCTGTTACACTTATAATTGTGCTATACAGGTAATCTACTACATTTTGCACTGCTATAAAGCTTTTTTACTGTTTCACTGCATTTATGTACTGTTTATACTGTTTTAACTGTATTTCTCTTTGCTAGATACTGTTTTATTGGTCTAATTGCATGTTTACTGAATTACTTAACTGTAAACTGTTTTTTCATACTGAGAGTTGCATTTTCTGTTTATGATTCCTCTATCTGTGCTTTTCTGTGCATTTCTTTTTGAGGTTTCTGTGTTCTAGTCAGGTATCATAACTGATTTGCTTGCAGTTAAAAGCATTCTCTAGAGTCTCCTTGCTCTTTTATCTGTTTAAAACTTTCATTCACTGGGGGATGCACAAGCCAGTGCATTTCTTTGTGCCAGTCCCAAGCCCGGATAAATGGGGAGGATTGCGTCAGGAAGGGCATCCGGCGTAAAAATTCTGCCACATAACTTATGGCGTGGAAATTTCACATTTCCATACCGGATCGGTTGAGGCCCGGGTTAACAATGACTGCCACCAGTGCTGTTAGCCAACAGGGTGCTGGTGGAAATTGGGCTACTGTTGGCCGAAGGAGAAGAGGAGGGCAAAGGCATGCCCGAAGGCAGGAAGAGAGGAGGAAGGTTAGGAGTGTAGCAGTGAGGGTAGGAACTTTGAATGTTGGCAGTATGACTGGTATAGAAAGAGAGCTAGCTAATATGATGGAGAGAAGGAAAGTTGATATATTGTGTGTGCAAGAGACCAGATGAAGGGAAGTAAGGCCAGTTGTTTAGGAAACGGGTTCAAATTGTTCTATCATGGTGTGGATGGCAGGAGAAATGGGGTAGGGTTTATACTAAAGGAACAAGATGCCAAGAGTGTTTTAGATGTGAAGAGAGTGTCTGACAGTGATGTTTATGAATCTCGAAATTGATGGTGTAATGATGAATGTTGTTAGTGCATATGCTCCACAAGTTAGGTGTGCGATGGATGAGAAAGAGAAATTTTGGAGCGATTTGGATGAAGTTGTGGTCAGTGTACCCAAGGGTGAGAGACTAGTGATTGGAGCGGACTTTAATGGGCAACAGAGGGGATGAGGAAGTGATGGGTAGGTATGGTGTTAAGGAGAGGAATGCAGAAGGTCAGATGATTGCGGATTTTGTGAAAAGGATGGACATGGCTGTGGTGAATACGTATTTTAAGAAGAGGGAGGAGCATAGGGTGACGTACAAGAGTGGAGTAAGATGCACACAGGTGGATTATATCCTATGTTGGAGGGCCAGTCTGAAGGCGATTGGAGACTGTAAAGTGGTGGCAGGGGAAAGTGTAGTTAAGCAGCATGGAATGGTGGTCTGTAGGATGACGTTGGTGACCAAGAAGAGGAGGAGGAGGAGTGTAAAAGCAGTGCCAAGGATTAAATGGTGGAAGTTAAAATAAGGGTGATTGTGAAGTGGAGTTTAGGGAAGAGTTAAGACAGGCACTGGGAGGCAGTGGAGAGTTACCGAATAGCTGGGTAACTACAGCAGAACTAGTAAGGGAGACTGCTAGAAAGGTGCTTGGTGTGACATCTGGACAGAGGAAGGAGGACAAGGAGACCTGGTGGTGGAATGAGGAAGTACAGGAGAGTATACAGAGGAAGAGGCTGGTGAAGAAGAAGTGGGATTGTCAAAGAGATGAAGAAAGTAGACATGAGTATAAGGAGATGAGGCGCATGGCAAAGAGAGAGGTGGCAAAAGCTAAGGATAAGGCGTATGGAGAGTTGTATGAGAGATTGGACACTAAAGAGGGAGAAAAGGACCTGTACTGATTGGCTAGACATAGGGACAGAGCTGGGAAAGATGTGCAGCAAGTAAGGGTGATAAAGGATAGTGAGGGAAAGGTATTCACAAGAGAGGAGAGTGTGTTGAGTAGATGGAAAGAGTATTTTGAGAGGCTGATGAATGAAGATAATGAGAGAGAGAGAAGGTTGGATGATGTGGGGATAGTGAATCAGGAAGTGAAACAGATTAGCAAGGAGGAAGTAAGGACAGCTATGAAGAAGATGAAGAATGGAAAGGCCGTTGGCCCAGATGACATCCCAATGGAAATGAAATTTTGGAAAGTCAGAGGATGCCTGAGGAGTGGAGAAAAAATGTTTTGGTACCTATCTTTAAGAATAAGGGTGATGTGCAGAGCTGCAGTAACTACAGAGGGATAAAACTGATCACTCACAGCTTGAAGTTATGGGGGAGAGTAGTAGAAGCTAGGTTAAGAAGGGAGGTGATGATTAGTGATTAGCAGTATGGTTTAATGCCAGGAAAGAGCACTACAGATGTGATGTTTACTCTGAGAGTGTTATTGGAGAAATACAGAGAAGGTCAGAAGGAGTTGCATTGCGTCTTTGTAGACTTGCAGAAAGCATATGACAGGGTGCCTAGAGAAGAGTTGTGGTATTGTATGAGGTAGTCGGGAGTGGCAGAGAAGTATGTAAGAGTGGTACAGGATATGTACGAGGGTAGTGTGACAGTGGTGAGGACTGCAGTGGGAGTGACAGATCCGTTTAAGGTGGAGGTGGGATTACATCAAGGATCAGCTCTGAGTCCTTTCTTATTTGCAGTGGTGATGGACAGGTTGACAGATGAGATCAGACAGGAGGCCCTGTGGACTATGATGTTTGTAGATGACATTGTGATCTGTAGTGAGAGTAGGAATCAGATTGAGGGGACTCTGGAGAGGTGGAGATATGTTCTAGAGAGCAGAGGAATGAAGGTCAGCAGGGTTAAGACAGAATATATGTGTGTAAATGAGAGGGAGAGTAGAGGAATGGTGAGGATGCAGGGAGTGGGTGTTGGTAAAGATGGATGAGTTTAAGTACTTGGGATCAGCAGTTTAGAGTAATGGTGAATGTGGAAGAGAGGTGAAGAAGAGATTACAGGCAGGGTGGAATGGGTGGAGAAGAGTGTCAGGAGTGATTTGTGACAGACGGGTACCAGTAAGAGTGAAAGGGAAGGTCTACAAGACAGTAGTGAGACCAGCTATGTTATATGGGTTGGAGACAGTGGCATTGACAAAAAGGCAGGAGTCAGAGCTGGATGTGGCAGAGTTAAAGATGTTAAGATTTGCACTCGGTGTGACTAGGATGGATAGGATTAGGAATCAGTATATTAGAGGGTCAGCTCATGTTGGACAGTTTGGAGACAAAGCAAGAGAGACGAGATTGTATTGGTTTGGACATGTGCTGAGGAGGGATGATGGGTATATTGGGAAAAAGATGCTAAGGATGGAGCTGCCAGGTAAGAGGAAAAGAGGAAGGCGTAAGATAAGGTTTGTGGATGTGGTGAGAGAGGACATGCAGGCGGTTGGTGTGACAGAGCAAGATGCAGAGGATAGGAAGAAATGGAAAGAGATGATTCGCTGTGGCGACCCCTAACGGGAAAAGCCGAAACATGATGATGATGATGATGATGACCATAATTTCATTTTTATTGAATTACTAAACTGTAAACTGCTTTTTCATACTAAGACTTGTATGTTTTGTTTCTGAGTGTTCTTTACGTGCATTTATCATGAGGTTTCTGTATTCTACTCAGGCTGCATAATCTTGATAGAGGCCTGCTGTTGTCAAGGCCTGGTAGTTTTGCTTGTTGAGTTTCCTGTGTTTCTGGCAGCCATTTTCTGCTGACAGTGTGCTGTTTTCATTATTACTGAGAGTAACAGGGTTTCCTGCCCTTCTGTAGAACGAGTGATTTGGTAACAGCAGGGGCTAGTAGGATTGAGAAGTAATTTGAGCTCCTTGGTATATAAACCCTGTGTCTGCAAAGGGCTGTGCTTGTATTTACCAGACTGTGGATGGTGATTCATTACTGGGGCTAAGCAGAAATTCCTTAAGACTCCAAGAGCAGAATAAGTTATTTCTTACACTTATTTCATTGAATTGCACTTCTGTAACACTTATAATTGTGCTATACAGTTAATCTACTACATTTTGCACTGTTATAAAGCTTTTTTACTGTTTCACTGCATTTATGTACTGTTTTATACTGTTTTAACTGTATTTCTCATTGCTAGACACTGTTTCATTACTCTAATTGTATGTTTACTGAATTACTTAACTGTAAACTGCCTTTTTATACTGAAAGAGCACTCACAAACAGAAAATACAACTATCTGTGCCTTTCTGTACATTTTTTGAGGTTTCTGTGATCTAGTCAGGTATCATATAAATGATTTGCTTGCAGTTAAAAGCATTCTCTAGAGTCTCCTTGCTCCTTTATCTGTTTTTAAACTTTCATTTAGTTGCTACATCTAGTAGCTATAATAGCTACACCTAGTAGCTGTAATAGGTTGTCACCTGCCCTCCTTATTGTTGTCTTGTTCTTATACTTGGTGGCTTTGCAGTTGCCCACCCATATTGTATATTTGATCTGGGACATTCCTCCTAGTCTAGTGTTATTAGTTCATTCTACCTAATAAAGAGAGAACATTTGAGAAGGCCAACCAACTTAGATTCTTAACCTTGAATTGTCTTCTGTTCCAGCTTTCTCCTTTTCCACTTTACTAAAAAAAAAGAAAAAAAATTCTAAGCTTGCTTCCCCCCTTTACTGTAACTAGTCTAGTCCAGATACAGATTTGCTGTATCCAGGACTGTTTGTAAGCTACTAAGCCCCCCAAACCTGTCTGTGTTGGAGGGAAGCCTGCTAGCTTATCAGGGGGAGTGGTAAGCACTAAGTAACCTATCTACCACATAAGGAGTGGTTTCTGGCCCAGAAATTGTAGTTATTGGCCGTTTGGGCAATTCTTCCATCTCTCTCAACTTTCTGGTTTAAAATCCCACATTTGCACTTGTTTCCCCCCTTTCCGGTGACAAGTGTATTCCAAATACAGATTTGCTCTATCCAGGACTGCTTGTAAGCTCCTGAGCCCTCCCAAGCCCTTATGTGTGGGTGAGAAGCCTTCTAGCTTATCAGTGGGAGTGGTAAGCACTATGTAGCTTAACTACCACAAGAGGAGTGGTTTCTGGCCCAGATATTGTGGCTTATTGGCCTTTTGGGCACTTTCTTCCATCTCTTTCAACTTTCTGGCTTAAAAGCCTGGGTTTGCACTTGTTTCCTTCCTTTCCTGTAACTAGTCTAGTCCAGATACAGATTTGCTGTGCCCAAGACTGTTTGTAAGTTTCTGAGCCCCCCAAGCCTTTCTGTGTTGGTGGGAAGCCTTCTAGCTTATCAGTGGGAGTGTTAAGCGCTAGGTAGCCTATCTACCACAAGAGAAGTGGTTCCTGGCCAAGAAATTGTAGTTTATTGGCCATTTGGACAGTTTTTTTCCATCTCTCTCAACTTTCTGGTTTAAAAGCCCGCGTTTGCACTTGTTTCCCTGTAACTAGTCTAGTCCAGATACAGACTTGCTATATCCAGGACTTTTTGTAAACTTCTGGGCATTGTCAGAGTCTGCTCATCAAATTTTCCCTGAGATCTATTAGTTCTCTCCTCTCCTGCACTTATACTAGCTTATTAGTCTAGTACTTTACCAGACTTCTTGTAGCAATTATTGTTGCACTCAAAAGTGTTGCCAGCACTAAATGTTCTACAAGGAAACAGATCCAGTACGTATTTTCAATGCCCACCCCTTCAGGTATGTCTAAAGATCAGTTCCCTGTGCTTTCTCCTATTAACCTGGTGAACTTGGGCATCCAGAGGCAATGTAGCAACTGCCTGATGTACACTGACAACCCTCTCCTCTTACCTTCCAACACTCAGACTTGTGAGCGGTGCACTTATATATCCAAACTGGAAACCACGCACTCTCCAGCCAAGACCGGAATAGCTGGTCAAGAGGAGAAGGTCAACACTTGCACCACACCACATGGAACACATAGCCCTCCAGGACACACACCAGCACTGCCTTCACATAAAAACACAAACCACACACCCACCTTCGCAGAGGTTCTCAATAAAAATCTACCCAAGCAGCAGAGACCTCAATGCAGAAACACACTCGACCACCACAACAAAACACTAATCATGAGACACATAACTCCCCTAAACTGTGTGCCACTCAACCAAAGCCCTTAAGGCAAAACAGCATGCCCAACATACTAGTCATAGGTAGGGTTGCCACCTTCCTTTGTGGCGAAAACCGGAGTAAAGCCACACCCCTCACTCACCAGTAACCCTGCCCACCCCCTCTCCAACCCATTTTGTGATGTTGCGATGACATCACTCGGTGGGGAACGCCCTCTTTTTTCGTTCCTGCTGCCTGCTTTCGGCTGATTTACTATGATTTTCTGTAAAAAAAGCATAGTAAATCAGCCGATTTACAAACTCTGTTTCCTTTTTTAAACAGAATACCGGAGTTTGTACAGTGTTTTCCGGACTACTGGAGAATCAGTTTGATTTCTGGATAGTCCGGAAAAAAACGGAGGGGTGGCAACCCTAGTCATAGGTGACTCGATAGTGAGGCACACTGCTGTCCCACTCACTAGGTTGAATAAGGAGAAAGTAACAGTCATCTGCCTGTCAGGTGCCAGGATCCACCACATAACACTCAGGTCCCTCAACAATAGGTACAAATATGACTATGTCGTTGTACATGTGGGTGTGAGTGACCTGAGACGTACCTCCCTGGACTACATGAAAAGATGGAATAGCTCTCGGATTATGTAGCCCAGGCGGGTATGACCGTAGCCCTGAGAGGCATCCTACCATTACCCAGAAGGATGCCACAGTACAAGCAGAAAATGACTGAGTTCAACAATTGGCTAAGTTTCTGGTGTCATTCTAAGGGGATCCAGTATCTGTCTGCCTGGGATGACATGATTGACAGACTGCGATGCTTTGCCAGAGATAGCCTGCATCTGTCACCCCTGGGCTTCCAGATATTGGCCAAGGCTCTTGCCAGCCCTATAGTGCCTTTTTAGGTGATGTTCCAAAGACCAAATTACCCCCGTAACAACTACAAACAAATGCAATCTGAGGGTCATGCTGCTCAATGCTAGAAGTCTAAATCTAAAAATGCACTCACTCGAAGCACTCCTTAAAACCTGGTTCAAGGCAGCAGAAAGCACCCCTGCACTACCAGGCTATAACTCATTCCACACCTTTTGGCCCCAGAACTTGGACCGAAGCTCCAAAGGCGGTGGTGTTTCCATATTCATAAAGGATGCACAAATCTCCAGACTGGTAGCCCAACATAATGTATCAGAGATACTTCAGGTGCAACTAACATTGGGTAAGACAGCGATTCAGGTCGTAGCCTGCTATAGGTCCCAAACCATGTCCCAAGACTCGCACTCCACATTCCTAAGCTCCCTGGAGAATATTAGGGTCCAACCTAACACTCTCTTACAAGGCGACTTCAACTACCCTTCCATTAAATGGGTAAACTACTCATGTACCAATGCACTTGCCCAACATTTCCTGGAATTCATTAATTCCAGTGCCCTGGACCAGCTCATTCTTACCCCCACTAGAGGTAGCAACATCCTTGACCTGGTCATTACTAACATGGGCGAATATTGCTCTACACCAATAGTCAGCTCCTCCTTGGTCAGATCCGACCACAAACTAACCACTTTGGAAATCCACATCCCCACCCTGCAAGGGTAACCACCATGAAAAACGTCTCCAAAGCTAACTTTGAGATCCTAAAAACAGAGGTGGCTAACTTCATGGCACCTATGCAAATGGAGAACAGTTGCATGACTGCAGAATCAGACACTAATGCACTGTACGAACATGTACACAAATGCATGGATCTTGCCATACCCAATAAAAGAAAGATGCTTTCCTCCAAAAAAGGAAGCCAGTCTGGTGGTCCCTGCCATAAACAAACTCTACAACAGAAGAAGGAAACTGATGTGGAATAAGGTGAAGTCCCAAGACTGGAAAAACTCCCTTATCAGCCTCAACAAAAAGTTGAGATACCTCACCAAATCCTCTAAAGCTACCTATGAAAACAGAATTGCAGCAGATAGTAACGACAACCACAAGTCCTTCTATAGTTGTGTAAAGAATCTCCACAACAATACCCAGATTTGCTCTGAGCTACTGCACAATGGTACCTCCTATACCGAGCCAACAGATATTGCTAGTATACTGGCCGACAGATTCAGTGCCAACCTCCCTAAGGACCAATCACAATATAAGTAGATTTCCAGGCACCCAGTATTACTGCTGCACAGGTTAAAAAAGCACTGTCCAAGGCCAAGAATACAGCTTCTATGGGATCTGACAATATCCCTGGTTGTGCTCTACATGAACTATAGAGTGAACTGGCACCTCACCTGTGTGCCCTGTTCAATCACAGCCTCACCTCAGGCTTTGTCCCCACCAAATGGCGCACTGCTACAGTCATCCCTCTCCACAAAGGAGGAGCGACTACAGACCCTGGGAACTATCACCCCATTAGCCTGACGAGTCTGATATGCAAAGCTATGGAACGCATTATCATGGACCTAATAAACAAGGATATAAGGAGTCTCCAAACTTTGGATCCCACACAGTCTGGTTTTGTGAAGGGTAGATCATGCCTGCTCAAATGGTCGACTTCTTTGAGTCAGTCACCAGAGCTGTGGATAAAGGCAAGGTGGTTCATACAGCCTGTCTTGATCTGGCCAAGGCTTTTGATACCATTTCCCACTCAGGAATCATAGAAAAACTCACTAAGCTTGGCATCAACCCCTATGTCACTAGGTGGGTTGCAAACTGGCTTACAGATAGAATCCAGAGTGTGAAAGTAGCTGACTCCAAGTCAGACTGCTGACTAGTCACCAGTGGAGTCCCACAGGGTTCGGCTCTGGGTCCTCTCATGTTTGGTATCTACTTCTCTGAAGTCCAGGCCAACACAAAGGGACTTTGGGTTACAAAGTTCGCAGACAGTTGTAAGTTGGGAGTTATTATTAACTCCCCAAGTGATGTTGACATCCTACAGAATGGCCTCACTGAGACCAACAACTGGTGTCAGAACCATGGCCTTAAGCTCACTGCCAAAAAATGTGTCGTCATCCCCTTTGGGAAAAACCCGGTTCCCATGAATTACCACATCGATAGTAGTCCACTGAACACAGAAGGTGTTATAAGAGATCTGGGAACACAGGTTGACAGCAACATCTCTTTTGATCACCACATTGCCACTGTGGTCAGAAAGTCCTTCTATGTGGCACATCTCATTACTGTGGGTTTTGTATCCAGGAAGATAGAGGTCATTGTCTCCCTCTACTCTTCCCTCATTAGGCCAATCATCGAGTACAATGCCCCATTTGGCATGTACCTCATTAGACACCTGCAGCAACTGGAGAGGCCACAAAAGTACCTTACAAAGAGGATCCTAGGCATTAAACACTTGCCCTATATGGACAGACTCAAAAAACTCCAACTAGTCTCTGCTTCACATCGCCTACTCAGAGGCGATCTCTGCTTGACTTACAAAGCCACATCTAACCCAGCTCTGTTAGAAATGCTACATCTAAAGAAATCCCAATCCCTCTGCACCACACCCTCCAGAGACCTCAACCTCATTACCGCAATTAACAGAACATGCTGGAGGGACAGGTTCATAACACAGAGACTGCCCATGCTATGGAACAGACTTCCCATACATGCCAAGCAGAGCACATCACTGACCCTCTGCAAGAGAAATCTTGATGAGTGGATGGGAAATAGAAAATTCACCCTGGGGATAACTCCAGTGGCTCTACTCGACAGAGGCACTGGGAATTACGGTCAGGTGGCACTATGCCAGGGTAATCCTATGGCAAGGCTTGTAAAGGCCCCAGGGCCATTATCCTAGTACACACCTATGAACCTATGAAGTTGGCCCCATGCAGCTGGCATCCATGTCTTCACTTTGTCATCCTGATATACCAAATGTTATGACCAAAACAAAACCATAGAGAGAGCACCAAAACAAAACCACAGAAATAGCATGCTGCAAACAAGTTAATTATTTATTTATTTATTCATTCTTTGTTGACCAGGTTAGTTCCACTAAGCTAATAGCTTCCTTTCAAGAGAAAGCCATGCTGGCATTTCTACTACTAGGGGAAATTTGGCAAGGGCATCATGGAACTTACCCCACTCTTTTCAATAGGTGCCATGGGATTTTCTACTCCCACCTGAGCTACCACCAACTCAAGCAGATGGGACCTCTGTTTGGCACCTCTTCCAAAGGACAGCAGACTCCCTCCTAATGCTGCACTGTTTCCAGTGCTCTTTTCACTAAATGTCAAAGGATCTTTTTCATCCAAGTGAGCTGCTACCAACTCAAGCAGATGGGACCTCAGTTTAACATCTGTTTCCAGGGATGACACACTGCTTCCTAATGATGCAGTGTAGTGTGAGCAATTCATTCACCTGCAGTGTGTTCTGGTCTTTCAACATCAGGCAAGTGTGCTACCTCTTGTGCCACTGACACTGGCTTTACTTAAAACTAAATAAATTACCTGTGACCTAATGGTTTCCCTTACACCACAAGTTACCAAGAAAGTCACCTCTGACCCACCATCAAACAGATGCATAAAATGCCACCTCTGACCAGATGCCAATATTCCACTTCTTACCAGTCATTTCTGACCAACTATCAGCATACTACATGATTTGTACTCACACACCCATACCAGGCTATGTAATTTAAGGTCACCTATAGGGCCTCACCAACTGACCTATATACAACTATTAATACATGGGCTATAGGTACTAAAGTATGCATAACAGACAATTTATTTTACCAACTATAAGCACAATAGCAGATGTGTAGTAAAAGGATATGTAGGCATTTTTGGCCACTTATCACTGCACTCCATAAATACTAAGTAATAGTGCATAGTCAGTAGCATTTTCCCAGTACCAAAAACAGCAAAGATAACAAATAAGGTACAGAAAATAATCACTTTCTAGTCTTAAAAAAGTACAGTTTTGCACCTACCATAAATGTAGATGTCCGATAGATATGCAACTGCAGTCATAACATATGGGTTGTCCTGCCTCAGGCAGCCCTCGGTCGGCCGGATTCCAAAGTCTGGGTCCGACATTGGCTGATGTCGCATTTCTCTCCCTGGAGTACATAAGCACCAGCCGACGTCATCTTCTTCAGTGTTTCTTGCCCCAGATGCCAGGTGCCCTCCAAGGAAGGCTGTAATCAAATTGGAAGACAAAAGCAGGTTTCCAGACAAATAAATAAGCAATAAACAGATACACCATAACAGATATCCCCAGCTAAGGATAACAGGGAGAGGAGTGGACCCAAGGCATAGAGGGGAAGGAGGGAGGACTGCAGTTGCATATCTATCGGACATCTACATTTATGGTAGGTACAAAACTGTACTATGTCCTTCAAGAATGCAACTGCAGTCATAACATATGGGTTGAATACCATAGCTTAGCTGGGGAGGTGGAATGCTCTAAAAAGGATGGTGTAGCTATCAATCCCTGCAGGACTGCCAGCAAAGCCTGCTCTGGATCTGGAATATAAAGGGAGGTTGTAGTGTTTGGAGAATGTATGCACGGAGCTCCATGTAGCAGCTTCTAGAATGTCTTTTGTAGGCACCCCTCTTAAGAATGCTGTAGAGGTGGCTGTAGCTCTGGTGGAGTGTGGTCTGACATTGGCTGGTACACTCTTTCCATGGAAGGAATAACAGAATCTGATGCAATGTCCAATCCATTTTGAAATAGTCTGTTTGGAAACTGCATTTCCTTGTACTCCAGGGGCGTAAGCTACAAAAAGCTGATCAGACTTCCTATTGGTCTTGGTTCTGTCCAGGTAGTAGTGAAGTTGTCTGTGAATGTCCAAGGTATGCAACAGTCTTTCCCCTTTGTTCTCAGGATTGGGAAAGAAAGTAGGCAGGTGAATTGCTTGATTTAAAGAAACCCTAGATACCACTTTTGGCAGAAAGGTAGGGTTGGTTCGTAAGGAGACCCTGTCTCTGTGAAAGGTTATGAACGGTGGTATTGCCATTAGGGCCTGTAATTCGAAACCCTTCTTGCTGAGGTAATTGCCAACAGGAAAGCTGTCTTCCATGAGAGAAATTGTAAGTCCACAGAAGCTGCTGGCTCAAAGGGGGGTAGAGTCAGTTTTTCTAGGACAAAGTTGAGGTCCCAAGCTGGTATTGGAGCCTTTCTTGGTGGATTTATATTCTTGATTCCCCTAAGGAATTGCCTTAACAAAGGATGTGAAAACACAGGTGGATCAGTGTTGTATCTAGCTGAAATAGCTGAAGCATGTATTTTTATGGAAGAATATGAGAGTCCATTCTGTAGCATATCTGCCAAATATTCCAGAATGAGTGGGATGTTCAATAATGATGCATCATGACCCTTGCTGGTATTCCAAATGCTGAATCTCTTCCATTTTGCTGAGTAAACCTTTCTGGTGGATGGTCTTCGGGCTTCTGTTAGTATCCGCTGAACTTCCTTGGAGAGAGATAGATTGAGGTTATTCATGGGATCTCCCAAGCTGTTAGCTGCAGCGTCTGAATGTTGGGATGTACTGTCTTGAAGTTGTGTTGAGTCAAAAGTTGGGGCCATTGGGGAAGGGCCCACTTTTGTTGTGACATATGCTCCGTAGTAGTGGGTACCAGTGTTGTCTTGGCCAGTCTGGAGCTATTAGGATCCCTTGGGCTTCTCTGCTTTGATCTTTAGTAATACTGTGGTCATCAGTGGCAGAGGTGGGAATGCATAGATTTTTAGGAAGTTCCAGTTGAATGAGAGAGCATCTATTTTCCATGCTTGTGGATGATATGTCCTTGAACAGAACTTTTGTAGATGATGATTGAGGTGGGAGGCAAATAGGTCTACTTCTGGCCTGCCCCATGTCGAGGTGAGTCGTATGAAGATTTCTGGATGTAACCTCCACTCGTGGGGGTCTAGGAAATTCCTGCTTAGGCTGTCCGCCAGCACATTGTCTTTGCCTGGAACAAACTGGGATTGCAACTGTATATTTAAGCTCAGTGATTTTTCCCAAAGATTCATCATCAGTCTGCAAAGGGGGTAAGAATGGGTGCCCCCCTGCTTGTTTATGTACCACATCACAGTGGTGTTGTCTGTCCATATTAGCAGGTGGCCTTGCTGAAGTTGTTGTTGAAAGGCCTCGATGGCATGCATTACTGCCAGCATTTCTTTTTGGTTGATATGCAGATGTGTTTCCTTTGGAGACCATTGCCCTTGAATACATCTGCCCTCCATGTGCACCCCCCATCCAAGGTCTGAGGCGTCTCTGGTCATGGTCTGTGTTATTTGAGGCTTTTTGAACGACATACCTGTGTTTGCCTGGCTTACCGAGGCCCACCATAGAAATTCTTTTTGTAGGCATGGAATGAGCGGTATGGTTGTCTCTAGGTTGTTGCTGTGTTGAGACCATAAACTTTTTAGGTACCATTGAAGCTTTCTCATGTGTAGTCTTGCTAATGGAACCAGGAGAATGCAGGATGCCATGTAACCCAGGGCCTGTAGGAATCTCCTTGCAGTCATCTGGGTGAGCTTTGCCAAACCTTTGAAATAATGAGTTAACTTCTTTTGCTTGTCTTCTGTCAGGTAAGCCATTTGAGAGGCTGTGTCTAGTTTGGCTCCTAAGAAGGTTATTTGTTGGGATGACTGAAGTCTTGACTTTTGGAAGTTGACTGTGTATCCCAGAGCCTGTAGCAATTGTATGACATAATTTAAGTTTTTTGTCAAAATCAGTTTGTCGACCGCTTGTATGAGGCAGTCGTCCAGGTACGGGTACATTTGGATCCCCTGGAGCCTGCAATGAGCAATTACTGAAGCCAGGCATTTCGTGAATACTCTGGGTGCAGTAGATAAGCCAAATGGCAATGCTGAGAATTGATAATGCTCTGGCCCTGCAAGAAATCTGAGGTATCTTCTGCAGCTGTGTCTGATAGGGACATGCAGGTATGCCTCCTTGAGGTCCAGAGTAATCAGCCAAGACCCCTTGCCCAGCATGGGAAGGAGTTGCTGTAGAGTCAGCATTTTGAACTTTGGTACTATGAGAAAAGTGTTTAATGCGGACAAATCCAGTATTGGTCTCCATTGAGTTTCTTTTCTTGGAACAAGGAACAGTCTTGAATAAAACCCCTGGCCTTGTTCTTGTTGTGGAACTTTTCTATTGCTTTGATCTGAGCAAGCAGAGAAATTTGCTTGATAGCCTCTGCCCTCTGGTTTTGTGGTAGGTTTGGCATGCCTTATTTTCTTGGCAAGGTATGAAAGTGGAACGTGTAACCTTGGTCTATAATGTCCAAAATCCATTTGTCCTTTGTCAATCTGTGCCAATTGTCTGAAAACAGAGATAATTTTCCGCCCAAAGGAGCTTCTGTTTGCTCCTTGGTCAGCGGAAGTAGAGGAAAGTCACTGAGGTTGTCCCTGTGGGGCAGGAGAAAACCCCTGCATCACTTCTTTGGTTTGCTGGTTGCCATTGTCGTCCCCTGTAGGAACCTCTGTATTGTCCTCTTCCTCGGCCACGCCTGTTTTTGCCCCTTTGAAATCTTTCAGGATTAGGAAAGGACCAGTTTTTAGAAGGCCAATTCCTGCTGAATCTGGGTGGCTGAACCTGGAGGAAATCTTTGACTGTCTGAACTGACTTGGCTTTTTCCTCAATGGACTTTAACACATCTTTAGCATTAGCACCAAAAAGCTTGTTCTTTTCCAAGGGTGCATCAAGAAGTTTTGCCTTAACATGATCTGGTAGAGGTTGTTCTTTTAACCATGCATGTCTACGAATGACCGCCTCTGTCATAGCTGCCTTACATGAAGCTTCCAATGCATCATATCCACACTGAAGAAAGTGATTGCTAACTTGCTGAGAATTATGTACAGCCTCCTGCAAAGACTTCCTATCTAAAGGTTCAGGAGAGGCCAATGTTTTCTGTAAATCATCTAACAGGTAATCCTGATATTGAAACATATGAAAGAGACAATTGAGAGCTCTCATAGATAAAGTAGTGGAGGTGTAAACCTTCTTCCCCATCTCTCTAATGACCTAGCTTCCCTGTTGGAAGGCAAAGGATTTTTGGAGGTGGTAGCTGAAACCCCTTTCGGTCCCTGTGAAATTGTTTCTAAATCAACAGCATGGGCCCTAAAGAAATGAGAATGTGTTTCTGGGACCCTATAGTATCTGTCAGGCTTGGCAGGAGCAGGAGGAAGAGTATCAGGGGTAACACTGGAGTCAGAGTATAGATCATCCAAAACATCAAGCACAGGAGGTATAGCTAAGGGCCTGTGTTGGGGATTTTTAAGGAAGGTTCGAAGGCACTTTCTGGAATCAGAATATTCCTGGCCTTGCCACTTAAAATGTTCCCTCATGGAATGCAGAACTTCCCCAAAAGAAATATCCTCAGGAGGGGAGGCCGAGGGGATGGAGTCCTCTGCATCTGAGTCCTCATAGGTCTGGAAGGGCTCTTCCCGGCTATCGGAGTGAACAGAGACCTCAGAATCTTCATCTGAAGGGAGAGGGTCAGAGGGCTCAACCCTGGGCCTCTTATCAGGAGGAGGCTGGGATCCTCTCTCAGGATGGGCCTAGGAACCTCTGATCATGGAAATTAAGTCTGAGGCCATAGTCATGATTTGTGTTTCAGGAGTAGGCTGAGGTAAGGTTTTAGCAGTAAGGTGCTTGGTCTTGCTGGCTGCCTTAGCACGTGTGTAGTCCTTGATAGACATGGACATGGGAGGCCTAGCAGCTCCATGTGCAGGAGTGACCTTATCCACAGCAATGGTCTCGGGCATTTCCTCGGTTTCAGTATCCGGAGGAAAATCAATAACTGGCGTCGGTGTGGTCTCCGGTATCGGAGGCATCGGTAATGCGGTGTCTTCGGTTCGGAGCGGTGAAATAACCGCCTCAGAGGGAACCAGGGCACTCGCAGTTGGTTTTGGCGTGGTGTCGGTGGAAGACGCGGGCCGAGGATGTCGATCCCGGTATTTTCGTTTCTTAGGAGTCTGCGATGTCGGTAGTTCCGACGGCATTGTATAATCGAATTTTTCGCCGAAAAAGTCTAAAGCGAACTCCGCCCGGCGCCTGAGAGTGCGCTTATTGAAGCGAGCACAGGCGGCACAGGCCGAGACGTCGTGGTCTGGGCCAAGGCAAGGGAGGCAGTAAGAATGGAAATCCTTATGAGGTATTTGTTTACCACAAGACAAACAATTATTTACTTTTTCAGTAATTTCTGACATCGGCTGAGGCAAGAAAAGGTCCCCAACGGGGTACTTAGCTTTTTTGATGACTTCAGATCGAAGAAAACAGGAGCTGACCGACCGGCACTTGCGAACTGCTTCTGCTTTGGGCACCGCACGGCAAGAAAGACTGAAGAAGATGTCGTCGGCTGATGCTTATGTACTCCAGCCGCTCTGACGTCGGAGAGAAATGCGACATCAGCCGACGTCGGACCCAGACTTTGGAATCCGGCCGACCGAGGGCTGCCTGAGGCAGGAAAACCCATATGTTATGACTGCAGTTGCATTTTTGAAGGACATCTGTAAAGAAAGGAAATAACCTTTACAAAAAAAATGACATTTTCTTGCCTTTTGATGCCTCTAGGTTCACATATAAAATGTTTAAATTCTATGTTGTTTCTAATGAAAAATAGAATATTACTACTTCTTCCGGCTTTTCCCAGTTAGGGGTCATCACAGCGGATCACCTGTTTCCATTTCTTCCTGTCCTCTACATCTTGCTCTCTCACACTAACCACCTGCATGTCCTCTCTGACCACATCCATAAACCTCATCTTAGGCCTTCCTCTTTTCCTCTTAACTGGCTGCTTCATCCTTATCATCCTTTTCCCAATATACCCAGTATCCCTGCTCAGCACATGTCCAAACCAATGCAATCTCACCTCTCTGGCTTTGTCTCCAAACTGTCCAACCTTGGCTGACCCTCTAATATACTTATTCCTAATCCTGTGCACCGTCATCACACCCAGTGCAAATCTTAACATCTTTAACTCTGCTACATCCAGCTCTGACTCCTGCCTTTTTGGCAATGCCACTGTCTCCAACCCATGTAACATACCTGGTCTCACTACCCTTTTGTAGACCTTCCCTTTCACTCTTACTGGTACTCGTCTGTCACAAATCACTCCTGACACTCTTCTCCACCCTGCTTGTACTCTCTTCTTCACCTCTCTACCACACTTGCCATTACTCTGAATTGTTGATCCCAAGTATTTAAACTCATCCCACCTTCGCCAGCTCTACTACCTGTGTCCTCACCATTCCTCTAGCCTCCCTTTCATTCACACACATATATTCCATCTTAGTCCAGCTGACCTTCATTCCTCTCCTCTCTAGAGCACCTCTCCACCTCTCCAGGGTCTCCTCAACCTGTTACCTATTCTCACTATATATCACAATGTCATCTGCAAACATCATTGTCCACAGGGGCTCCTGTCTGATCTCATCTGTCAACCTGTCCATCACCAGTGCAAATAAGAAAGGGCTCAGAGCTGATCCTTGATGTAATCCCACCTCCACCTTAAATGCATCTGTCACTCCCACGGCAGATCTCACCACTGTCACACTACCTTTGTACATATCCTGTACCACTCTTACATACTTCTCTGCCAGTCCCGACTTCCTCATACAATACCACAACTTCTCTCTAGGCACCCTGTCATATGCTTTCTCTAAGTCCACAAAGACATAATGCAACTTCTTCTGACCTTCTCTGTACTTCTCCATCAACACTCTCAGAGCAAACATCGCATCTGTAGTGCTTTTTCCTGGCATGAAACCATACTGCTAATCACTAATCATCACCTCCCTTCTTAACCTAGCTTCCACTACTCTTTCCCATAATTTCATGCTGTGACTCATCAGTTTTATCCCTCTGTAGTTACTACAGCTCTGCACATCACCCTTATTCTTAAAAATCGTTAGCAAAATACTTTTTCTCCACTCCTCAGGCATCCTCTCACTTTCCAAGATTTCATTAAACAATCTGGTTAAAAATTCCACTGCCATTTCTCCTAAACACCTCCAAGCTTCCACAGGTATGTCATCTGGACCAACAGTCTTTCCATTCTTCATCCTCTTCATAGCTATCCTTACTTCCGCCTTGCTAATCCATTGCACTTCCTGATTCACTATCCCCACATCATCCAGCCTTCTCTCTCATTCTCTTCATTCATCAGCCCCTCAAAGTACTCCTTCCATCTGCTCAACACACTCTCCTCGCTTGTGAGTACATTTCCCTCATTATCCTTTATCACCCCTACCTGCTGCACATCTTTACTAGCTTGGTCCCTCTATCTAGCCAATCAGTACAGGTCCTTTTCATAGGTTCATAGATAGGTACTAGGCTATTGGCCATAGGGCCTATATAACCTAGCCAAACAGTACCCTGGCTTTTGCCACCCAAGAAATTTATTTTCCTGTGCCCCTGTCAAGCAGAGCCACAGAAGTGATCCCCGGGGTGAATTTCCTATCTCCCATCCAATCATCAAGATTTTTCTTGAAGAGTGCTAATGAGGAGCTTTGTTTAATATACATATGTCGTTTGTTCCAGAGTATGGGAAGTCTCTGAGACAGGAATCTATCCCTCCAGCATGTTCTGTTTATTGTGGTGACAAGGTTTAGGTCCCTAGAGCATGTGGCTCGGAGGGATTGGGATTTCTTTACGTGGAGCATGTCCAACGGCTCTGGGTTTAAAATAGCTTTGTATGTTAGGCAGAGATCGCCTCTGAGTAGACGATATGTGACAGAGTAAAGCTGGAGTTTTCTGAGACAGTCTGCATAGGGCATCTGTTTGAGACCAGTAATCCTCTTTGTGAGATATTTCTGTGGCCTTTCCAGTTGTTGTAGATGTCTTGTGAGGTACATACCAAAAGGGGCGTTGTACTCTATAATGGGTCTAATGAGTGATGAGTTGAGGGGAACAATGACCTTTTTTCCTGGATGAGAAACCTTTTGTGATGAGGTGTGCCACGTAGAAGGATTTTCTGAGTACTGTGGCGATGTGATTATCAAAGGAGAGACTACTGTCCACCTGTCCCAAGGTCTCTTATCACACTTGCAGTGTTAAGTAGACTACCGCCTATGTGGTAGTTCATGGGTAGAGGTTATGTAGGTTAGTTCATAGGTTAGTACTAGGCTAACTGAACTTGCGAGCCATTTTAAGCTTAACCAATTATCCCTTATGAGACTCAAACCCTGCACCTTGTGTTTGTAAGGCAAACACCTTAACCATTAGGCCACCCTCCCAACCCACTTTCTCCCTCCTTAGTGTCCAACCTTTCATACAACTCTCTATACGCCTTATCCTTAGCCAGAATACAAAGCTGATTAATTATTCATGACCAGTACAGATATTGCATAATGGGCCCATTTCTAGAAGACTTGATCTCGGTGTAAGTGACTTACTACACTGTAAGACTGAGTTATAAATGGGCCTTACACCGGAGTAAGTCACTTACACCAAAAGCAAGTCTTTTGGAATCTGGCCCTGTGCGTTTACTTGAGCTTTATGACTTAATGATCACCTCTTCAGGAGCTAATAGGCAGCCTTGATAAGATGCATTTGGCCACTTCACAAGCAGACTTGTCAGCGAGTTGACAGGAGATACAGGGCTCAAAGTTAAGGGCAGTAGCAAATTTAGGCCATGGCTAAGTGGTTCACCCCCTCAACCTTTTTTTAAAAAACATTCTGCATGGCTTATGTTTTAGCAGCAAAATGAATGCTGATTTTCAAAGATTGGCATAGTAGCTAGAATAAAAATTGTCATGCAATAATTCCAAATTCAAGCTGCAGCTAAAAGCCATGAGACTTCTCACAGCAGGTCAGATGTTACTTCAGAGCAGGAGCAAGTAAAAATTTTTTTTTTTTTTTTGGTTCACAGAATTTCCATGTTTTTGCATTGTAGCAGGTAAGTATTATTATTTATTTAATCCTAACAGAGTCAAACTAAATCAATAACAAACAAGCAGAACTCCACAATGTCAAGTGCTTTAATAAAAAAACAAAGCTTTCGTATAAAATATCCTTCTTCAGTGTCTTACAAAAAATATATAAAACCCAATGTTTTTAAATACAAAAACGATGGGTTTTATATATTTTTTGTAGGACACTGAAGAAGGATATTTTATCCGAAAGCTTTATTTTTTTTTTTTTATTAAAGTACTTGACGTTGTGGAGTTCTGCTTGTTTGTTATTGCTTAAGCTGTTTTGTTTTGCACTTCTCCACTTTACCCTTTTGTTCACCTTTTTTGGAGACAGGATCAAACTAGATACCATGGGCAAAAATGCATCTAGGATTTTCTGTAGATGAAATTATTTGCCCTACTGTTTGCTGTTATAATGCTGACTTTGCAATGCTAATGTGTATTTGGTGATGGAAGCTGGGACACAAACTGAAACTAATGTCTCTGTGCAAATGAAATACATTAATGTAACCATTATTATTTTTCTTTTATCCTGGCAGGGCAATCCAGTTGCTCCAAGCAGGCAATGGATATAGAATCAGTCTGTGGATGAAATGATTGGTCCTACTGTTTGCTATTGTAATTCTGGTTTTGTAGAGGTAATGTGTAATTGGGTGAAACAAGATTGAATGCAAGCTGCGATTACTGTTTATGTGAAAACAAAACACATTGATGTAACCATTTTTTTCTGTTTTTGTAGCCTGTTGGGGTCAATACAGATACCGTGATGGGTAGGCAATGGGGATTGTCTGTGGATGAAATGATTAGCCTTGCTGTTTGCAGTTGTAATTCTGGCTTTGCGTGACCAATGTGTATTTTGGTGAAGCAAGCTAGAATACAAGTTGTAATTACTGTTTCCATGAGACTGAAATACATGAATGTAACCATTTTGTATTTGTTTATCCTGATAGGTCAAACCAGATATTGTCTGTATACAATGGTGATACAGGCTGTCTGTAGCTGGGCACCATAATCAACCCTCCAGCTGACACAAACATCCTTCAAAAAGGTCTCACAGAGACAGATAACTGGTGCCAGCACCATGGTTTAAAGCTAAATGCCAAAAAATGTATAGTCATACCCTTTGGCAAAAACAATATGCCCACAAATTACCACATAGGCGGAAACCCATTAAGTACAGAGAAAATTATTAGGGACCTGGGGACCCAAGTTGATCTCAATCTCTCCTTTGAAAACCACATTGCCAAAGTGGTTAGAAAGACCTTCTACATAGCCCACCTCATCACAAAGGGTTTCACATCTAGATCAAGAGAGGTAATCGTGCCCCTTTGACAGAGGCACAGTAAACTAAACCTTAAAAAGGGCACAGTATACTCAAATCAAGGGGTGGCATAAGCCATACAGAATCAGGCTAGGCTTATAATTGCCCCAGGGCAGATAGCCTAGTATGAACCTATAAACCTAAATTACTGGCCATGCTGTTTGCCATTTTAATTGTAACTCTGCAGGACTAATGTGTTTTGTGTGAAACTGGAATACAAGTTGTGATTGCTGATTTTGTGAAACAACATGCTAATGTAATAATTCTTTCTTTTTTTATCTTGACAGGGTCAAATTAGATAGTTTAGGTAGGTAATAGGTATGGAAGCTGTTTGTGGTTAAAATGATTAGCCCTACTATTTGTTGTATTTGCTCTGGCTTTGATGGAATAATGTGCAGTTGGGTGAAGCATGCTGGAATACAAACTGTGATTACTGTTTGTCTGAAATAACCATACATTAATGCAATATATTTTTTTATACTGGCAGGATCAAATTAAATAGTTTGGGTAGGTAATGAGTGTGGGGGATGTTTTTGGATGAAATGATTGTCCCTGTTGTTTGTTAATCTAACTTGGGTTTTGCAGGACTAATGTACATTTGGGTGAAGCAAGCTGGAATACAAACTGTGACTGCTGGTTCTGTGGAACAAAACTACATTAATGTAATGATTATTTTCTTTGTTGTTAACCAAACAGTGCAAACTAGATACTGCGGGTAAGCAATAGGGATGGGTGGGTCTGTTTGTGGATTAAATAATTGGTCATGATGTTTGCTATTGAAATTCTCACTTTGCTGAACTAATGTGTATTTGGGTGAAGTAAAATGCAATGCAAGCTGTAACTATTGTCTCTGTGAAACAAAACCACATTCATCTAACAATTACTATTTTCCTGGTATGGTCAAAACAGATGCTTTAGCTAAGAAATGAGTATGAGGGCTGTCTGTGGATTAAATGATTGCTCTTGAACAGTGAGAAGACATTATGTGCTCTAATGTGGAAAACTTAAATTTTGTGTTCAGTTATTTATTTATTTATTTATTTATTTTGCACAACTTTAACTAGTGGGGTAGAGAGGAGTGGGCACACACATCAAAAAATTCTAGAATATAAGGTGTTTTATTTTTCAAGACAAATGTGTCTGCAAAATGACAGAATTTATATGAGGTAGTCTAAACAGTTTCATGGACTTTGACTGCTGAGCTGAAATGGAAGTCCAACAAAAGGACACAATTAAAATGTTTGAAATAGAAATGCTAGAATGATGTCAGAAGAACTTGATGGAACAACAGTTTATTTTATTTACTTATTTCTATTTTACATTTGATAAGTCAATATGCACATTAGACCTTAAAAACTTTTCAGGCATAACCCAGGCTGATATGACATATAAAACAGTAAAATTATAAAAGATGCATTGATTGACATCATAATTATTTCACATTAAAGGATTATACATTAAAGAGAGAGAGAAGCATAAATACACATTACATGATTGACAAATAGAAAAATAAATGTCAATTACAGCTGGAGATTCACATTAATACCATCAAATCTGATAAAACAGACTATACCAATAGTATTTTCTCAATAAAGCAAAATTAATTTCAGACTCAGTGATGCAAAATATCAGCCAAGGTAAAAGCAGTAAAGCGAGGTAATCAGTAAAAAAAGGCTTGCATGCAATCAATGTTGTAAGACAGGAAGGTAGAAGCATTGCAGTTTACATTTCTGCCTCATAGCACCAGGATCCAGAATGCATTGTCTGTACTGAGCATGAACTGTTGCATGCTTCACCATGTCTGTGTGGGGCTTCTTACAGGCTCAAAACCAATATTCTGGTTTATGACACTCTAACTGCTAGTACTTAGTGCATTTAAGCATTACTCTTAAGGCCTGTGTCGTGGATTTATTTTATCTATGTGTTGCTTAGGTAAGCCCACTGGATTTAATTCTCCCTCTTCAGGGGTGATCTAGGATCATGGGCCAATTAAGTGACTTGCTCAGAGTCGCACAGTAAGTAAATGAAGGTGCAAGGAATCAAACCGTGTACCTTAGGCACAAGAAACAGTTCATTATTGTCTGATAATTTTAGTCATTTGAGCTAACTACCAGAAAAATTGCTGTAATAGGATTTATCAGTTAACAAATAAATAAATTAAAATGGCAGGATAAGAGTAAATATGTCAAGTATATAAGGGAAAGTGGCCAAGTGAGTAGGGCTAGTAAAGGTATCTAAGGATCTCAGGGTCACTCATATAATTATAAGTATCAAAAATGGGGATCAGTTCTGGTATGGAGTATATAAGGGAAAGTAGCCAAGTAAGTAGGGGTAGTCAAGATATCTAAGGATCTCAGAGTCACCCATACAATCATCAGTATCTAAAATGGGGATCAATTCTGGTATGGCATGACTGTAAAAGCAGCTAAGTGACTGAGCTCCAGTAGCTACCTCTATAAAATTATTATAACTATGGGGAAAGTAAAAAGTAATTAAATACAGATTTGGTAATTAAGGAATTTTAACTATCTATAGTCTTTGGAACTGCTTAGAATAGCTCAATACAAAATACAAAGCTAAAAGCAAAGCCAAAATGCAACAGCCTGTGACAGTAGAACAGTGCCAAGAAAATCCCATTGTGGAGGAGTGAAAGGAACAGGACAACAGCAATTGGAAGAGCCAGAGATTACTCTAATGACCATTTGTAAAGAAATGCAGAGGATGAATTCAAGCACTGAAAACAACATCAGGGACCAAGAGTAAGATCAAGAAAATTACAAATGCAGTGAATGAATACTCAAAAGTACTTCACTCCCTCGTTAACAATGAAGTTTTGAATGCCAAAATACTAGCTGCAGAGGCTAGGATGGAGTTGAATATTATATTAACTGATTTTGAAGACAGGTCCAAGTGGAAAATTTGCATTTTTGTAGGGTATCGAAAGGCTTGGTTAGAAGAAACTGACTAGGTTTCATGAGAATAAAACAGGCAGAATGGACACAGCTGCCACTGGAGGAAATAATGCTCAAAACAGTATACATTGCAGCTTGGATACCAAAATGGAACAAGATATGTCAGTCAAAGCAAATAATAGAGCACTTTACATCATATTTATTGCAAGAAAAGATCCTTACAAGTTTATTGATGCCTAGGCATATTATTCAGTGTGGAGACAGCAGAATCTTTGTAGACCTGGCATTTTCAGCTGCTATCTCGGAAAAGGAGAGCATTATTTATTGCTGCACAGATCTAATGCAGAGCAAAGGGTCTGAACTTTAAGCTACTTTACCCTACAATGTTTTGGATTAGGTGTCCAGGGGGCCTCAATCCTTTGACAGACCAGAAGTGAACATTGCCCTTTTCTCCACTACAGTGCAATCTTGGAGTTGGTATATTTAGTTGGGGGGGGGGGGCAAAGCCCCCCACTTGGGTGGGTTTGATTTGCTTCAGTTTCATTTTAAAGCATTGGTGGCCACGTGGTTTGTTTCCTGGCACTAAATTATACAGTGAATTGGGTGTTCATAAAATTAACTTTTCGGCAACCTCATCTCAATGTTTTGTCTTTCAGTGAAGCAGCTGCTTGGGAAATAGAAGTATATATATATATATATATATATATATATATGTATATATATATATATATATAGATCTCTATAAAAAATGCTTACCTCATATAACAATAAGACATAGGCTGGCTAGCCATGTCCTGTTACTGTGTGAGAGGGAGAAGTTAAATAGAGTACATTCATTCATTAGCTTCTCAACTTTCTTGCTCTATCCTAATATCAGTGCTGATTGGAATAAAGTAGGAAACTGAAAATGAATGAATGAATAAAAAAATCTTATTATATTGCGGCATAATCATCACTAACTTGAGCACCTCGAATTTTATAGGGATCAATGTGTTTTAATGGGTTGCTGGTATAAAAAAGCCCCTTAATATATTCATGAGATAAACATCCACCAACAACATATGGTACTTTAAACTCAGCCAATGTTCTATACAAAAGCGGGTGAACATACTAAATGTGCTCTTTCATAACTTTTCTGGCCTTGAATGGTGTATAAGATGGCAAACAACACCAGCTCCATTCAGAATAACTTACCAAGCATTACTGTCCCATTCTTGTCGGAGCCCAGAAGAGTGATAACAGAAATGTTTCTCAATGCCAGCTCCTGAAAGTGCTGTAAGCATTCGTCTCTTTGATGAATATAATAGGCATTGCCAGCATCTAGCACACTGATTATCTGTAGAAAAAAGGTATGCCATGTTATTGTCACTCTAACTATCATACCAGACCTGTTGTGTTTTATTTTATTCTGTAATTTAGAGATAATCACTTTTCACTGAACTCTCCTTGTTAACAAGGAGAAATTAATAGTAGGCACTAAACAGCCTATAATTGCAAAGTACCTTGCTAAGGAAACAGCTCCTATACTTTACAAAGAAAAAAAAAGCCCCAAACCAGGCATGTCCAAGGGTCAGCTTCCGGTGATTTCTCCTGTCCACCTGGTGAATCTGGGCATACTGGGGCAATGCAGCAATTGCCTCATGTACACAGACAACCCTCTCCTCCTACCACCCAACACTACAACCTGTGAGAGATGCACTTACATAGCCAAAATGGAAGCAAAGCTCTCTCCACCCAAGATTGTGCTAAACAGTCAAGAGGAGAAGGTTAACACCCACACTACACCTCAAGCAACACATAGCCCTTCTAAACCCGCACCACCAACACCCACATATAGCAACACTAAATCCACATATACAGAGGCCCTTAACTGTAACCTGCCCAAGCAACAAAGACCTCTGAAGCTGAAAGCAAACAAACACCAATCACAACCAATGTGTCACATAGTTCACAACACCAGTGTGCCACCCAGCAACAGCCCCTAAGGCAAGACAATGTACCTAACACTTTAGTCATAGGTGACTCTATAGTCCGGCACACTGATGTCCCTCTCACCAGGTTGAATAAGGAGAAAATTACAGTCAGCTGCCTGTCGGGTGCCAGGATCTGCCACATAACGCATGCACTCAAGTCACTCCACAACAAGTACAAATATGACTCTGTCATTGTCCATGTTGGAGTGAATGACTTGAGACATACCTCCCTGGACTACATGAAAAGAAACATGGAAGAGCTCTCGGATCATGTGGCCCAGGCAGGTATGACCCTAGCCCTGAGTAACATCCTGCCTTCGCCCAGAATGATACCACAATATAAGGATAAAATGATTGACTTCAACAATTGGCTAAGCTTATGGTGTCATTCAAAGGGGATCCAGTATCTGTCTGCCTGGGATGACATGATTGACAGACCACGATGCTTTGCCAGAGATGGTCTGCACCTGTCACCCCTGGGATTCAGGTTACTGGCTAAGGCTCTTGCCACCCCTATAGTGCCTTTTTTAGGCAAACTTCAACGGACAAAACCACCACCGTAACAGGTAAATCATGCAAAATCTGAAGGTAATGCTACTCAATGCTAGAAGTCTAAACCTCAAAATGCACTCTCTCGAGGCACTCCTAAAAATGGAGAACATTGATATCTGTGCAGTAACTGAGACCTGGTTCAAGGCTCCAGAGAGCACCCCTGCAATACCAGGCTACAACTCTTACCACACTTTTCGGCCACCAAACCAGGACTGAAACCTCACCAAGGATATTCACACCACCAGGCTAGTTGGCCAACACAATGTGTCTGAAATTCTCCAAGTGCAACTAACACTAGGTTAGACTGCAATCCAAATTGTAACTTGCTACAGATCCCCCACCATACCCCAAGATTCTCACTACACCTTTCTAAACATACTGGAAAATATTAAGATAGAACCAAACACCCTAATACTGGGTGATTTTAACTACCCTGCCATTAACTGGGAAAACTACTCATGTCCCAACACCTTTGCACAACGGTTCTTGGAATTCATAAATTCCAACGCCCTGGATCAACTAATCCATAGTCCCACCAGGGGCTCCAATATCCTAGACCTGGTCATTACCAACATGGGAAATCAATGCTCTATACCTATGGCACCCCCTCGTTAGTCAGGTCTGACCATAAGCTAATCACCCTTAACATCCACATCCCACCCCACCCCCCAGTAAAGAAACCACCATAAAAAAACTTCTCCAAAGCCAACTTCATGCTACTAAAGTCAGAAGTGACAAACTTCATGACACCCATGCAGACGGGAACTGAAAGATCAACTGCTGAATCCTACACTAAGGCACTGTATGAGCACATCCACTCATGCATGAATTGTGCCATCCCAAATAGAACCAAAATGCTCTCATCCCAAAAAATGAAGGCAATCTGGTGGTCCCCTGCCATAAACAAACTTTACAACAAAAGGAATAAACTTTTGCAGAAAAGAGGAAAATCCCAGGATGCAAAAAACTCCCTTACTAGCCTCAGTAAGAAACTGAGATGCCTCATTAAATCCTCCAAAGTTCGTTACGAAAATAAAATTGCCAAAGATTCCAAAGACAACCACAAAGCATTCTATAACTATGTCAAGAATCTAAATGGCAATGCTCAGATCTGCTCTGAGCTAAAACAGAATGGCATTAAATATACTGATCTGAAGGATATTGCCAATATCCTGGCAGATCGATTCAGTGCCAAATTCACCCCCCCCTCACCCCCTAAATGGCCCATCTAAATACCGGAAGATTGCCAAATTCCAGTAATAATGGCCACACAGGTACAAAACACACTCTCTAAAGCCAAGAATACAGCATCCATGGGACCAGATGACATCCCGGGCTGTGTACTACATGAACTACAATATGAACTGGCACCTCACCTAAGTGTCATGTTTAATCATAGCCTCACTTCAGGTTTCGTGCCCACTGAGTGGCGCAGAGCTATAGTTATCCCAATCCACAAGGGGGGATCCACCTTGGATCCCGGAAACTACCGTCCCATCAGTCTGACAAGCCTTATATGCAAGGCCATGGAGCGTATTATCATGGAACTTATAAACAAAGAAATTGGCAACCTTCAAACACTGGACCCCACCCAGTTTGGGTTTGTGAAGGGCCGATCTTGTCTCCTGAACCTGATTGACTTCTTTGAATCAGTCTCCAGAGCCATGGACAAGGGTAAGGTGGTTCACACAGCCTATCTAGACCTTGCCAAGGCCTTTGACACCATCCCCCACTCTGGAATCATAGATAAACTTACTAAGTTGGGCATTAATCCCTATGTCACCCAATGGGTTGCTAAATGGCTTACTGATAGAACCCACACTGTAAAAGTAACCGACTCCAAATCCAGCTCCAGACAAGTGACAAGTGGAGTACCTCAGGGTTCAGTCCTGGGGCCGCTCTTGTTTGGCATCTACTTCTCTGAAGTACAGGTCAACACTAAGGGACTCTGGCTAACAAAGTTTGCAGATGACTGCAAACTGGGAGCCATTATTGAATCCCCAAATGATGTGGATACTCTACAAAAGGGCCTTACAGAAACAGATGCTTGGTGCCAGAGCCATGGGCTCAAGCTCAATGCCAAGAAATGTATTGTTATCCCCTTTGGGAAAAAACATGTATCCATGAATTACCATATAGGTGGCAGTACACTAAACACAGAAAGTGTGATAAGAGACTTAGGGACACAGGTGGACAGTGGTCTCACCTTTGATAACCACATCGCCACAACAGTCAGGAAATCCTTCTATGTGGCACACCTCATCATGAAGGGCTTTTCATCCAGAAAAAGGAGGTCATTGTCCCACTGTACTCATCCCTCATTAGACCCATTATAGAATACAACACCCCATTTGGTATGTACCTCTCAAGACATCTGCAACAACTGGAAAGGCCTCAGAAATACCTCACTAAAAGAATCACAGGCCTAAAGCAGATGCCCTACGCTGACCGCCTTAAAAAACTCCAGCTATACTCTGTTGCATATCGTCTACTCAGAGGCAATCTCTGCTTAACATACAAGGCCATGTCAAACCCAGAGCTGTTGGACATGCTACACTTAAAGAAATCCCAATCCCTCAGAGCTACACGCTCCAGGGATCTAAACCTTGTCATCACAATAAACAAAACATGCTGGAGGGATAGGTTCCTGACCCAGGGACACCCAGACTCTGGAATAGATTGCCCATACATGTCAAGCAGAGTGCCTCTTTGGACCTCTTCAAGAGGAACCTTGACGATTGGATGGGAGAAAGGAAATTCACCCCAGGGATCACGTCAGTCGCCCTGCTAGACATGGGTCCAGGAAAGTAAATAATGTGGGAAGAAATAGCCAGGGAATTGTTATGGCTAGGCTTGTATAGGCCCTAGGGCTGATAGCCTAGTACCAACCTATGAACCTATGGTGTACTTCATTAAATCCCTTGCATATTCCTAAATCTGAGGATCCTTTCATGGTTCTCCATCTCTCCAGGAATCATATACATGACTCCAAACCATTACCTCCAGAGGGATATTCTGTTTCAAACACAGTCCAGTGACTGACAGGCAGCGGTTCTGCCTGAAGTTAGCAGCATTATTATGCACTGAATAGTCATTCATTCATATACACCTTCAGACAGGTAGAACTGCAAGTTCCAAGAGTACAAATAAAGTAGCAGCCGTGTTTAGTGCCGTACAAAATTCTGCTGATATTTGAATGGATTTCTTTAATTTTTCTTCCTATATATCTGCATGTTTCTGCAGAACAGAAATACAGGGAGCAATCTATTTCTCTTTTCTGATTACTGAGCAGCCAGAAGGATAGCGTCTTCACAGGTACTACTGCATTTTAAACACCCAGAGATAGGTAGCAGCCTTGATTGTACCATTTGACCCACTGCCCCCCCCCCCCAAAAGAACCATCTATTTAATTTAAATATATTTCACAGAGCATTACTAGTAATGAAAAAATACATTTTGAAAGGAAATGTTTTCTTCTTGATAGGTCAACAAACTTTTCATTCAAACCATGACAGCTTATCAGTTTTTATTTTATTTTTTTATTTTATTTTAATATGGGACAATATATTAAAAAATAAAACACAAATGTACATATTGCGTTTGCTTGTGATATGTTATATTCTGACATTTGACTAAATAGGAAAGATACTGTCAAAGTAGGAAGCTAAAAATATCTATCCAAGCAAGGTGTCAATAGTGCAGGGAGTTATGTTCTTGCCTCAGAAAGTCAATTCAGCCACTGAGCCTCTAAAACACAAAACAGAGGTAAATTACCTCATTATGAGAAGAGATGTACAGGAAATGGCTTACATCTGGTTATATCTTTACTCAGATGCCAGTTTCTTCCACTACATGAAAGGCCTGTTATTCAGTTCTAGTTGTCTATCTGCCATCTATTTCCATGGGTACTAATCACTTCACCATCAGCACCATATCACTAGTAACTCTATCATAAATAATGAGAACATTTAGTCAGTGACAGGCATAGGTAAAATTTATCATCTTGGCTAGTTTCCTCTCTCAGATGAAGGCATGCATCCTTTCTATCTACTCACTCAGGGTTCCCTAAGATGAAACTGCATGTGTGTCCTTCACTTCATATGATGGTAGAACACAGTTCTTTGTGATATATTTTGCCAGTCTTGATATGGGTCTCAAAAGACAGAAGCAAATAAAATGAGAAAAGATAGAGTGGAACACTGCATTGTCTTACATGTGTGACATAGAAATAACAGATGCTGGAAAGGGTATACGACCCATGGGAGATGGTATAGTGCTATGTACCACAGTAAATCTGATTTATACTGCATTTATGGACTGCTGGTGGAAAATAGGCACATACTAAGAAGACAACTTTAATTGAATAAAGACTTTAATAACATTAGTCAGAGAATATTTTTTTCAGAAAAGAGATCACTGAAGGAAAGAGGTGAGGGAGCACTTAGGGCATGTGATCATTTTCTGTATTTATCAGCAAACCAATCAGGTGCTTAAACTGAGTCACCAAAGGGATTTTTTCTCTAATTATAATGGCAGTGAAAGTATCAGAGTGACCAGCCAGTTATCAGTCAACAGGCATGCTCTTCCATTACCTATTAGTACAGCTGCAGTTGCAGTGCCTGAAATAGCCATTAGGACTGCACAGGACAAGGAGGAATCCTAGTCAGCAGTACCCTTCACTGTCCCTTTATACATTGCAGCCAGACAGGATTCATAATCCTTCAACCACACACATTTGTTTAAATACCAGCCTTCTGAATGTGCACCTTTATCCCTGCTTTGGAAATTTTCTGTAAGTGAAAAAACATACACAGCCATACATAGATGTCTCGCTCACCTGGCACAAGTTGACATGTCCTCTTTAAAATTATTTTTAATTAATTGACTACTGCTGTTTATAGATAGTCTCCATGTACTTGTATTGTATTCATTGACAACACAGAAATTATATTATTTATGGCTGTAAAATAAAACCTGTATTGCAATTTGCATACAAACAGTACTTGCTTTAATAGGTGCATACTAAATTGTTAGCCCATAAATAATCAAATACTGTTTTAATAATCTGCATATTAGTTCACATTCAGAACTTTAAGTACATGTATTTAGTATAGCTGTAGTGCAACTATGAACTGGTTTATTTTATCGTGGAAGGAAATAATTTTATAAGATAAGGGAGTCTATTTCTTTAAGTATTTATGGGTGTTGTATTTATTAATTGATGAAGTAATTGTCTGATGTATATAAAAGATGGTCCTTCAGACTGTCAGGTATTCTGAAGAAGTCAATTGTAATATTTGACGAAAGTGCTAAATAAACTTCATCTTTGTTTGGTATCCTGTTCATTCTACTGTGCTTTTTGTTATTTAGTATAGCTTTCTAAATGTATAAAATCAAATAATATCCTAAATGTCATAGCTTACAATATTTATGTGTATTGCAGCATTTCTTTTATATGGATGTGTTTATGTGATGGGTATGTCTTTCTTAGTGAAGATTTTTTCCCAGGTCATCCGCTGAAAACGTATCACAACCCAGATGAACATCCCATTAGTCATTCAATCAAATAAAATAAATATGAATATCAACATTTCATGTTTTTCTCTATTATTAACTGTTCACATATGCTCTATATGCCAAGGTATTTGCAGACTGGGAAGTTAGATTCTCTTATGTGATTTTGGCACCTGAAGGGACAAACATTTAACTGACCTGTTCTCTAAGCAGTCATTAAAAGAATCCAAACATCTCCCATTGTAATGTGCCATCTAGCTCTCATTCACTGTCAGTTTCCTCCGATGGCTATTAAAAAAAGTAATTATCTATGACATTACTACATCATGCACATTGTATTTCTGAGACAAATAATAAAAGTGAACTCACAGTCTTTTACTTTTTGCCTGACAGGCCATTTCTTTATAAGGACAAATCAGGATTCATTATTGCTGCACAGGAATGATATTAGTGCATGCTTTTCAATCAAATTGTAGTTAAGACCCACCTGTCATTTGTATATAGTGCATATTTTTATAGTCAGAAAAATATTATTGCAATATGTTAGGTTATAAGGCAATTACTAAAATGCTAAAAGAAAAACTTAAGATACAACTATTTTTCAAGCACAATTAAACAGAAATAATACAAAACACATCTGGTTTATGGAGACAGACCACCTTGTCTACAGCAGCATTACTATTCACAACATCAGAGAATCAGTTTCGGAGATCATCCTGGAATAACAGGTCAGCTGGAGTACAAGGAATAGGTTCTCCAACTGAATTTCTCTCTTCATTTGGAAAGGAAGAAATACACTCTCTTCTGTCAACACATTACCTGACTCACCCCAAGTACGGCTATGATAAGACATAAGAAACAAATCTCCATGTATTTACATCACACCTCTCAAACTCAGAGAATGAAATCTAGACTGAGTCTAAAATAATTGGTGGGGGGGGGTCCAAAAATAAGGTCAGATTTTAAATAAAGTTGTTAGAATAACAGAAATTGTGATAGGATGCAGTTTCTGAATGACATGAAGTCTGACACTCAAATGCATGTCATTATTTAATTACTTCTGTCCTCACTGGCTTGCAATAAACCACAAATTTTATGAAGAACAGACAAAAAAAAAATCTGTGGCAAAAATCTAGACATTTTATGAAAATGTGGACAGATGAGAGCTTTGATTTACATGCACATTTGTACCTAGGAAACATATTTGGTCTGAAGTGTCAATACAGAAGAAATGAAGAACAATATTGCACAACAATAACAGTTGTTCTAATAGGTTTCATGACCTTGAACTGGTCCAATGATCCTAATTCTCAAAAGATACTGTAGGGAAAGCCCACTACACAAATGTATGGGCCTTCAGCAGAGCAAATGCACCAAGTGATCAGGGCAGTGAGGTTCATGTGATGAACTATATCAAGAAGTTAAGAGCTGCAACTCAAAAGAATTAAGAAGGGTAGCATTGCTGCTGTGAGGGAAGACAAAAAATAGCTTACTTATCTCTAAACATGGTTTGCACAGTAGCAGTATGATTTGTATTCTACCTACCAGCAGCCTTCTGATATATCTAAAATGATTCAGAAATGCCAGCACTTGGGTGCTCCATTCCCACTGATGCTGTCTTCTCACTCGTTTTCCATGTTTGTTTGCTCTTTTGTTGTCATTCTTATGCTTTCTTTTGTTTCTTTTTTCTTTGGCTTTAGCACTGACTTCATAGCTTACATCTTTTGCTTGGATGTCTGTTGATGGATTTTCTCCATGTGCAATGTAATCAGTATGGAAGCTTATTTTTGAGTCAAGTGAATCCAAACCAGAAAATATAGATTCTGTTCTCAATGAAGACTCAGTGGTCATTTCTGGAAATGAAACAGACGTAATGCTATCCATATTGTGTGACATGTATCTTCCCAGATTCAAAACGAGCTCAGCAGTAGGAGCAGAAATTTGTGAGTCAGTCAGCAGCTGAACATTGTGCACAGTGACATGGTCCACATCAGGTATTTGTTTTGCACTTACTGTCAGTAAGTCACTTGGAACTCTTACAGTTACTGCAGTTGTTTGCAAAGGAAATCTCTCATTCAGAATCTGCCAAACTTTCTGCTTAATTTCATCTTTCTGTGTTTCGGATTTCTGATTGATTAATACAGAAATAGTCTTTGGAACAGACTGAGTGTGCTTGGATTTGTAATATTTTTTCTTTCTGCTTTCTGCTCTATGCCGTTTACCTGGTTTCTTACACTTCTGCAAAAATCGACGTCTTGCTACTTTTTCTATTTTCCTTAAAGGAAATTGATCAATGGTTTCTAAAACTGCTTCTGTCCTAACTGGATAAGGAAACCGTTCTGACACCTGAAGGTTCTTCTTCATCACTATCATTTCAAACTTGCCATATTCTAGCAATAAAACGTTCATCAGCTGGGGAATTATATCCTGATTAATAGCTTCCTGGACCATTATTCCATCTTTTGATATTTTTTGCAGTTTCCCCTCCATCACAGCTCCATGAAAAATAGTTAAGATGTAAACATCTCTTTCTGCTAACTGGCAGTTTAATAGCGTTCCTTGGGCCTCTTTGATATGTTTTTCCATCATTTTGTAATAGTGATTGGCTTCATCAGGTGCTGCAATAATCCAGAGACGTTTTTTGCCTGCAAAATCAGCCAGAAAATCAAGTTTCATTTGAAGTGCAAGCAAGGCGGATGAATTGTTTTCTGACAATTGTGGTGACAACTTTGGAAACATTTTCAAGTCCAAAGCCGTTCCATTTTCATTATTCTTGTTACTATATGATAAAATCACATCGCCTTTAAAACAAAGTAAAACCAACAACAGACAGCCTTTCATCATCTTGAATGTGCGAGTGTGTCTGAGAAACCAGTTCCTTCACGTTTAATTCAAGTGGAAACAGTATCTGCCTGAAAGAAAGAATAAACCTTCTATACAGTATTTGCTCAAGTACCTCCCAGAATTTCAAGCAGAAACAGTGATGATCTGGTCTAAATTAAAGTTCACTTTTTTTCTTTCTTTTTTTTTTTTATCAAAAGACTTATGAGTTTTTCTTCTTCTGTAATGTACATGTGCAAAACATTCAAGATGGTCTTAATAAGGCATGACAGCTGCAGTTCAAGAAAGGTTTGCAAGTGAGAACTATTATGAAATTTAAAACAAACATCTGTATAAAGTGGGGGAAAAGAGAAGACTTAAAAGAAATGTACCAACTCTCAAAAGAATGTCACACATGTTAAAACAATCTGGCTGCACTCATGGTAAAAATGATTGCTAAATTTGGGTTTCTGTCAGTAGTCCTTTGAAGTACTTGTAGCATGGGGTCAGTAGGACAGTACACTTTCATTTAATGCAAGCCTTCCGAGCACCGGTTGCTGGATGTAATCATTTTTGATTAGTATGATAATCATGAATATTTTTAAATGAACATGGCTTTCCACATACTCTATAGAAACAGAAATATATTTATAATGTTATTACTGTTCCTACTATTCTTTAAAAATGATAAAATCAACAAATATGTCTTGAAAATCTTTTCTGTGCATTGTGAGATGTTTGTCTAAGTTTTCTTTAGAAAAGCCCACTTACATGAAACACTAAATGTCAAGATGACATTGCCAAAACCTCTATTCAATGAACGCTCGGATCATCGAATAGGAACTCCGGGAAACAAACCAGTTGGACACCATGGTGAACTTTGCCCCTTTCTACACTGTAGTATAATCTTGGAGTTGGTGTATTTAGCTGGGGGGGGTTAAGCCCCCCACATGGGTAGGTTTGATTTGTTTCGATTTTTATTTTTGTGGAGGTGAGTGAGAGGTTAGTTTCCCAGAGTTCCTGTTCGGTGATTCAGGCGTTCATTGAATAGTGGTTTCGGCAATGTCGTCTCGACATTTAGTGTTTCGGGTAAGTGGATTTTCGATTATATTAAGTAGACTATCTATCTATCTATCTATCTATCTATATATATATATATATATATATATATATATATATATATATATATATATATTAGGTGGCCTACTTTTGGTCCAAAGTGCCTTTGGTCAACTTCTGTTTAACAGACTGCAATGTTCAGCTAAGAAGATTGTCAACAGGTGTGTGAGAGAACAATTTCCAGGATAGTGGATAGTGGATAAAGCCCTTTCCCCAATATTGTGCAATTTCAGAGTTAGTGTGTATAATTAGCGGGGGGGGAGGGGTGCACACACACACACACACACACACACACACACACACACACACACACACACACACACACACATGCATATATACATGTATACATAGGAGGTTACTAGGCTAACGGCCCCAGGGCCCTTACAAGCCTAGGCAAGTTCAACCCATGTTCCCAAGGGTGTCTAGTTCACGCAGACACTAAAATCAGCATCTGTTGCCCCTGTCCAAGAGGGACACAGGTGTAACCCCCCAGGGTGAATTTCTGGTTGCCCATCCAGTCGCCCAAATTATGCCTAAATAGGGCCAACACAGGGCTTTGTTTAACATGAATAGGAAGCTTGTTCCATTCCAAAGGTAGGGCAACCTCTGTGAAACAACTCTGTCTCTCCAGCAAGTTCTGTTGATGTCCCTTACCATGTTAAGGTTTTTTGAGCGAGTGACCCATGTGCCATTTGATGTGAATAGTGGACATTCTTTTGATTAAGCACTCTTTTTCTTGAAAGTAAAAATGCTGCTGGCTTGTGTTTTCGAAAATTAGCTGATCTCACAAGTTACCTTTTTTCTGTGTCAGACCATGCTACAGAAGGGA